>NC_135487.1:1262947-1624595 GCF_052094955.1 Ictidomys tridecemlineatus
AACCCCCCCTCACCCTCACCCTCACCCTCACCCTCATCCCTCCCTCACCCCTCACCCCTCACCCTCACCCTCACCCTCACCCTCACCCTCATCCCCTCACCCTCACCCTCACCCCTCACCCCTCACCCTCACCCCTCACCACCCCTCACCCTCACCCTCACCCTCACCCACCCTCACCCCTAACCTCACCCTCACCCTCACCCTCACCCCTCACCCTCACCCTCACCCTCACCCTCACCCCTCACCCCTCACCCTCACCCCTCACCCTCACCCTCACCCTCACCCCTCACCCTCACCCTCACCCTCACCCTCACCCTCACCTCACCCTCACCCTCACCCACCCCCACCCTCACCCTCACCCTCACCCTCACCCTCATCCTCACCCTCACCCCTCACCCTCACCCCTCACCCTCACCTCACCCTCACCCTCACCCTCATGCTCACCCTCATCCCTCACCCTCACCCCTCACCCCTCACCCTCACCCTCACCTCTCACCCTCACCCCTCACCCTCACCCTCACTCTCACCCTCACCCTCACCCTCACCTCTTACCCTCACCCTCACCCTCACCCTCACCTCTCACCCTCACCCTCACCCTCACCCCTCACCCTCACCCTCACCCTCACCCTCACCCCTCACCCTCACCCTCACCCTCACCCTCACCCTCACCCTCACCTCTCACCCTCACCCTCACCCTCACCCCTCACCCTCACCCTCACCCTCACCCTCACCCTCACCCTCACCCTCACCTCTCACCCTCACCCTCACCCTCACCCTCACCTCTCACCCTCACCTCTCACCCTCACCTCTCACCCTCACCCTCACCCTCACCCTCACCCTCACCCTCATCCTCACCCCTCACCCTCACCCTCACCCTCACCCTCACCCTCATCCTCACCTCTCACCCTCACCATTCACCCTCACCCTCACCCTCACCCTCATCCTCACCCTCACTCTCACCCTCACCCTCACCTCTCACCCTCACCTCTCACCCTTCACCCTCACCACTCACTCTCACCCTCACCCCTCACTCCCCCTCTTGCCTGCACAGGAGGAGAAGGACAGCTATCACGCATGCCCTGCAGGGCAGTAGGCTGCCATCCCTCAGACTAGGCTGGCTGAACACAAGGCATGGCCATTTCTTGGAGGGAGAGCCCCAGCCCCACGTGTGCCCAGTATGCAAGGGGGGCTTCGAGGAACTGGCCCCTGAGTCCCCCCACCAGTCTTCACCGTAGGGACTACTGCCCGCTGCCTTCCAGATGAGGAAACAGGCCGAGAAGTTAAACACCGGACCCAGGCCACCTGCCAGTGGAAGGAGGGGCAGGCGTCCCCTACAGGCACAGGTGCACCCTGGAGGAAACGGTGCAGCCACACCTCGGGCACGCTGGCCCCCTGCGCCGGACTCCTGCACACTCCGAGAGCTTCTGGAGCCTCTCCTTGCTCCTCTTCCACATTTGCCAGGTCAACTCAGGGCCCGTCTGGGGCCGCCTGTGTGGAGCTTGGCCCTGGGAGGCTCTGGGCTTCTTCTGCTGTTTGAAAACCACCCTCCAGCTCAGCAGAGGGGTCTGCCTGGCCACAGACCCAGAGCAACAAGGTGAAGTGACCATGGACTGAAATGTCTGAAACCATGAACCCAAATAACCATGTTCTGCTTAGGATGTCCCCCTTATCTATCCAGGCTTTTGTCTATCACAGTAATGGAAAGCTGACCAACACAGAAAATCGGGACCAGGAAGCAGGGTTGTTTCTGTGACTGTATCTGAGGATGTGATTCAGAGAACTTTGGAACTGCCTTACAGTCAGGCATTTGTCTATCACAGTAATGGAAAGCTGACTAACACAGAAAATCGGGACCAGGAAGCAGGGTTGTTTCTGTGACTGTATCTGAGGACGTGATTCAGAGACCTTTGGAACTGCCTTACAGTGGGAATTTGAGAAAGTCTGAGGAGAAGGTTAGAGAAAGCCCAGATTGCTATCAGCAGATCTTGATGTTCGATTCTCTGCAGGCCCAGAAGACCGGAATGCTGACAGGTACGCAGACAGTAAAGGTCAGGTTGATGAGGTTTCAGAAAGAATGAGGACTCCGTTGGGATTTGGACTAGAGGTCATTCATGTTCCATTCTGGAAAAGAACTTGCCTGTGTTTTGTCCCTGCCCTGAGACTTTGTGTGAGGCCAAATTTAAAGGTGATGAACTAATTTATGTAGGAAATTTCAAGGCAGCACAGTATTCAGACAGTGGGATGGGTGTTGTTGCTTTTATCCATATTTACAGCAAAAATTGGGAGCAAGATACAAAGCCGAAAGATTTGAAAAACTTGCTGTATATCCAGAAAAGGAGTACTAAAAGTTGTATCCAAGGAGGTTGTGGTTGCTAAAGAAATTAACACTATTAAAATCAAGCCGAGCACTGTGGACTGGGTAACGGGAAGAAAACTGTGAGGGCATCTCTTGAATCAGCAAGACCCCATCTTTGCAGGTCCAGAGATTTGCCTGAGAAGAGAGACCCAGGGAGGGCAGCATACTCACACAGAGCTGTCCAGGGATGATTTTCCCAGGATCTTTTCCCTGTGTTCGGCTATCCAAGCCCTCAGGAGCTGCTGCAGTGGTGGTCCATGCAGGCCGGCTGACGTTCAGGCCAGTGGCAGACCTGGTGTGCAGATGTGCAGAATGCCAGGGGTCCTGGAGGCTTCTGGGATTTCCAAGGAAACCCAGGGAGGCCATGCAGGGTATGGCAGGGTCAAGATCCCTGCAAGCAACCCCTGCCGGGGGCGGGGGTGCACAAAACTGAAAGAGAAGCGAACCCAGCAGTGTGGACCCCAGGAAGTCAGAGATGCCAGCACCCCAGAGCTTGCTGAGAGCAGCCGTAGGTACTGTGGAGGGCCAGCCCAAGAAAGAGGCCACGGGCTGCAGCCAGGCCACAGGGGGACGCTGCCCAGACACTTTGGAGGTCACGTTCTGCCATTGTGTGCTCCAGGTGCCACACGTGGAGCTACAGGATTTCATGTTTCCCTGCTGGATTTGATCTTGCCTTTGTTCAATCCTTCTTCTCTACTCCCTTACACCTCCCTTTCGGAGTAGGAATGCCTACCCTGCGCCCCTGTATCTCGGAATCATATAACTTGTTCTTTTGATTTTCATAGCTGGGAGTTGCCTTGAGTCTCAGAGACTTGAGACTCAGCTTTTGGCAAATTCCAGCACTTTTTAGACTTTAGGGAGCCCCAGAGATTGATGCTCTGCATTTTGCATTATGAGATGGACATGAGGGCAGGGCAGGACCAAAATGTCATGGTTTGGATCTTCAGTTTCCTCCAAAGGCTGTGTGTTTAGGGCTTGGTCACGGTCCTGAGGCACTACTGGGAGATATGGAAACCTGTAGATGTGAGGCCCAGTGGGAGGAGGTCCGGTCCCTGGAGGAGTGCCCTCCATGGTAGTGCTGGGGGCCTGGGGCCCTTGTCTCTCTCCTTGCCTTCCAGCCACCATGAGGTGAGCAGCTCTGCGGCTCCATGCTTCTTCCATGACATATCACCTTGCCACAGGCCACAGCAACCAGGCACTGAAATCATGAGCAAAATAAGCCTTTCTTCCTTTTAAGTTGTTTGTCTTGGGCATTTTGTCACAGCAATGGACGCTGAGTAAGACATCAGGGTCAGATGATGTCATGGGGGGTCCCACCTTGGCACTGGTGGCCTTGTAAGAGGAGCAACATGCTCACTGTGTCTCAGCATGTGACAACCCAGCAGGAAGGCCCTCACCAGATACCTGTGCCACGCCCTTGACCTTCCCACCCTCCAGAACCAGGAGCCAATAAGCCTCTGTTCTTTGTGTATTATGTGGTGTGGAGTATTCAGTTTTAGCAACAGAAAATCAACTGTGATGGTCAGTTTAGCCGCAACCCCCCAGCCCTGACGTTCACTCTTTGCCATCGACCCTCTGGCCAGAACCTTTGCCTCGTCCTTTCTGTACAAACGTCCTGTCTAACGGGTGCATGAGCCTTCTGCTCTGGCTCCTCTGTGGGTCTTGGTTTTCTTGGGAAGACTCCTGTGCACGTGGACAATTCTAATATAAATGTGTGTCCTTCTCCTGTTAATCTGTCCCGTGTCGATGTAATTCTTAGCCTCAGCCAGAGATGTCAGAGGGTAGGGAAATTCCTCCCCACACACCCTCACAACCAGCAGGAAGTGACCGGATGGCTGGGAGACCCTGTCCCTTCACCTGGGCTGCCACCAGAACCTGGTGGACACCCAGCCCCGCCTCCCCACTGCCACCAGGATCTGGGGACAGGACCACAGTGGGATGTGCCCGCGTCTCCTGCCCTCCCACCCACCAGGTCTGTGCGAGGGGATAATGATCCATTTGTATTCATAAGCCTATTGTTCAGAGGATTAATTAAAAGGCAAGAGTATTTTTAACCATCTGTACTAATTTAGGGAAGAATTTAGGAATATAATTGTGTTATCTATAACTGAGGAATTCACACAGATCCCTCTTGGAATCAGAATATTAATATCTCTCCATGAGACTCTGTGACTTGAGCAAATCATCGCAGTCGTTCCTTCTAAATTAGCCAAATTAAACGAGGATAATTTAAAATGTTTGGCTGGGCGGACAGCAGCCACGTACCAGCGAAAAGGCGGGCTTTCTCCCCAAGTTTAGGAAACCCACGTCTCCGACAGGCAGGCAGAGGAGTGCCAGGCCCACCCAGGACCTGTGCTGGGGCTCAAGCCACAGGGCAGGGGACAGCTGTGTCCCTGCAGATAATGCAGCAGGGAAGTCAGGTCAGCAATGGGCTTGGGAGGAGGGATTCCCCCCTGGGTTTCCACCTGAGCAGCTCCTCGAACCTTGGAGTGGGTGACCCACAACCTCTGTCCCCTAAGGCCAGCAGGAAGAACCAGCCCCCTGTGCAGCCAACAGACACAGACAACAAGCAGCCTCATGGGGAGGCAGCTCAGCTGGCCAGCACAGAGGACCTCAGACTGTGCCTGGGTTGGTGCCAGCAGAGCAGCCAGCCTAAGGACACCACCTGCCTTCTGCGGGGAGCGAGTGAGACCAGGTCAGAGACCCCGCAGCAGTTCCAGTCACCAAAGGGCCGGGGACAGGACCTTACGCATGCCAGCCCCTGGGGCACTCAGAGAAAAGGAACTCAAAACTCCGGGGCTCAGCTCTCTGCCACAGTCCACAGTCCTCCCACGGCCTCGGGACTCGTGACTTGGAGCTTCTTGTCCTTATTGGTGCACACAGGTCCGTGGCTCAGCCAGGGATAGAGGGTAGTGTGATTTAAACACTTAACTGCATACACACAGGTGCACACCCACTCCGGCCATCATACATGTTAATGCACACACTCACCGGCTCACGCCAATCCTGCTGCTGGTGTGTGCCTGCCAGGGACTTTGGGCCTCTGACCCCCGTCTGTGAGGTGAGAGCGATATGGCTGGTCCAGTCTGGGGCGCAGCTGGGTCCACACAGCTGAACCAGTTAAAGCTCAGCACCATTGGCAGGCAGGACACTGACCCAGTGGCCCTTCCCCTCTCCTGCACCCCTCCACTGCCCTCCACTGCAGGGACTGTACGCCCTCTGCCACCCGGCACTGTCAGGGTGGCCCTGTGTCCCACCCAAGAAGAAGGGATGTTAGTTATGTGTCTAAGTGTTGAGTTGTGGCCAAAGGACTAAGGAGGGGAGGAGCTCAGGGACAATAGAGCAGCAGGGACTGTCACCAGGGCAGGTGTCCTCTCTCCTGACTCTGTGAAGGGAGGCCTTCCCCGGCACCACCCAGGTCATGTGACCAGGGAGGAAATGAGGAGACACCACGGCTGAGAGCTCTCGAGGACACTGTACCTGCACCAAGAGAGGGCCCTGTGTGCACCAAGGAACAACAACTCCAAAGCACCTGTGTCCTCCTGGGCCCCCACTTCACAGGGGCCCACGGACTCCTCCCCAGGCAGCTCCTTCTGGCCTGAGGCAGAACCCACGTGTTGATCAAGCGGAATCAGCGCTCACGAACACACAGCCCTGACCTGGGCAGCTGGGGAAGGCCCGCTCTCCGCCCAGCCCTGAGCTCCGGGGATGAGGGGCCAAGGGGAGACGTCAGCCAAGTTGTGATCAGAGTGAGGACACCCGGGCCACGGGGATGGAGCCAGAGTCAAGTCAGCGAGGGTGCCGGGGCCCAGCCCCCTGGGGCCCCTGCTCATTGTCGTGGAACAGAGCGAACCACTCTCCAATGCAAAACCATGGCTCCCAGGTGAGCAGAGACCAGGGCAGAGCTCAAGGTCCAGGTCACATCCTGAGCCCCTCTGCTTTTGAGTTCTTCAAGCTGTCCAGGGGAAAGGGGGTCCCCAGCGCACCACGCCTGGCTGACCCGGAACAGGAAGCGCTTCCTCTGCCTGCTGAGACCCGTGCAGGGCGTTCTCAGAGCCCTCTGCAGGCCAGCGTGGAGCCTGGGCACACAGCCTGGTGTGGGGGTCTGCCCTGAGAGCCCCCCGCCACGTCTGCACTAGCCTGCGCTCACCCAGCCTGTCCTGCCCACCGCACACCCAGAGCTCCACCGCCCACGGACACTCAGTGAGAGCCGCCCTGGGCCAGCCTTCAGGATGGGAACGGAGAGGCCACCCTGGCCTTGTCCACGCCACCCTGGCCTGGTCCACGCCACCCTGCAAAAGGAAACCCGGCTTTGCCTAATTCTTGAGAAGCTCACGAAGCTATGGCCACAGGATTGATCCCCTCTGTGATGGCCCCTGGTCTGGCGGTGATCCTCCCCCCACCACTCAGCACCCAGTGGCCACAGTCTCCCTGGGGAGAGAGCATGTCACAACGGCACAGCGGAGATCTGAGAGATCCTCTGGGCAGAGCAGCAGGGCGGGGGGAGGGTGCTGGGTGTGAACAGGCACAAGTGCAAGGGAGGGCGACAGGAGGCAGGTGCCAGGGAGCCAGGGAGGCCTTGTGCACCAGGTGGGGAGTCAAGGGGCTCCACTAGCCCAAGCACCACCCAGGTTGGAGGAGGAACCCTGTCTGTTGCAACAATCAAGTGCAGGTGGAGGTGTGGACCAGGGAGTGACAGTGGCCGTGGAGAGAAACCCTCAGAAATTACTGTAGAGATAGGAGGGGAAGGGGGAAGGGGGGAAGGAGGGGAAGGGGGAGCAGGAGGAGCAAACGGGGATGGCATTTTAAATGACAAACCAAAAACATGGCAGTCACCTGCCACCTGCCACATAGAGCCAAGGTGTGCAAAGTCATGCAGCTCTAACAAAAAACAGCAAGCACGGACAGCTTAAGTCCAGCTGCTGAGGCCGTGGTCCTGGAGAGCCACAGGCATTGCTCGACACCAGGAAAGAGAGGTGCCCACCGCCAGCCAGGTACAGCTCCAGGCTGGGCCAACACAAGGGTGCCTGAAGGAGAGAGAGGCGGAGTGTGCACCTAGGGAGGGCGACAGACAGCAATCAGCAAGAGGCCAAGCACTGGTGGTTGCAGGCAGAGGGAAGGGCTAGGCAGGGGAGGCTGGGGGAGGCCGGCAGCCAGGGAGGCTCACCGGAGGGTGTTTGGACTGAGGCCCCTGCAGGAGGCAGGGGGCACCAGGGGAGCAAGCCCTGGAGGAGCCACAGGCCTGCTGCTCTGGTCTTTGGTCCCCTGACCTGGTACCCGGAGAAGCTGCACTTGGAGTGAGTGGGAAAGCACTTTCCCCTCCTCCCCTGCCCGGGAGAGGTTTGAAGATCTGATGTTAGTTCCTTTAGTCCACAGTGAAGGACAAAGGCTGGGAGGGGCACGGGGGACACGTCCAGGTAGCACCATCAGGAGGTCATAACTGGGGCAGAGGTGGGCTGAGGCCCCAGGCAGCGGCCTCATCGGGGCCCTTAGCTGAGATAAGAGCTGGAGGACATGATGCAGAGACAGGTGCCAGGACCCCCCTGTGCTGTGAAGGGGCCTGGGGCACAGAGGCCCGAGGACAGGTGCTATTGTGAGGCCACTCTTAACACATTACCTGTCAGGGTGCGCTCAGAAACGGGTCCCCTGGTGGAGTCCAGGATGGTCCAGGGTCAGGCCTGGAACCAGTCCAAGGTCAAGCTGGAGAAAGGCTCCAAGCAGGGGACTCCTGCCGCCCACCTGGCTTCCTCTGCCCAGCAGCCGGCCCAGGAAGTGGCCGGCCCTCCAGGACTCCAGAGCCACTGTGTGTCTTGTGCCATATGGAAAAGGAGCCCTGCTCACTGCGAACCGACAGCCCCTTCAAGCCGTCAGAGCCGCTGCACGTGGAGTGAAAGGGGGGAAGACAATTTACAATTGCAAATTGGAGCTCCTCTCCAGAGCCGAGATGATCTCGCTCCGGAGACAGATGGCGAGGAGTGTTCCAGGAACGCGTTTCAACACATCGCGGAACAGCAGAGAGGTGGGGCCAGTGAGGCCCGCTGCCTGTCACTCCAACTTGAGGGGACGCGGGGCTCCCTGCCCACCTGCCTCAGAAGCCACCATCCCCCTCCACTCTCACTGCAGAGGGGGCCAGAACCGCAGAGCCCCAGGGCCCGAAGCCCACAGGCGCAGACCCCAAACTCACGTGCCACAGCTGTTGGCAGAACAGGTGGGGACAAACCAGACCGACTCTCTCTGTGGCTTTTAAATGAAGGACAAGGAGGACAGACGGTCCAGGCTGCATGCCAGAGCTCAGGCCCATGTGCATCACACCAGAGCCCCACTTGGAGGGGGGACATAGAAGGGAAGGGGAGGAGCCCACAGCCCCTGGGCCTCAGGCAAGGAGAAAGGGTGCCCGTCCTGGGTGCAGGGCCACCCTTGCTCCCAGTGCTGCCTCTCTGCAGCCGGCATCGCTGCGAATGGGTGGTTAGCAGGACTGGGCTGTCCCTCCCAGAGCCCCCTCACTATGCAGCTGTCCGAGGCCTGCCACATGCAGCAAGAGTGGCTCCTGCAGAGAGTCCAGGACAGGTGGAGGGAGGCCACCGGTCAGGGTCCAGGCTCCGAGGAGAGGAAACTTTGGGGGCCTGATGCCAGCCCAATGCCACATGCAGGTCCAGCTTAGGGGCCTGGGGTGGCCAGGTGAGTGAGGACAAGGACACAGCCCCACAGGATCCCAAAGCCTGGGTCAGGCTGGTCAGGGCAGAGGGAGTGGGGGGAGGATGTTCCCTGCGATCAGAACTCCCTGCGCGGAGGCTGGGAGGGGCAGCTGCAGTGCGGCCGGGCTGAAGGGTCAGCCAGCTAGAATCTGCCATGAGACGGTAACAGAAAATGTCAGGGAGATGCAACAGACACACAGTGGTGCAAGGGGCCCGGTGCCCGCTGGGCACAAGAAAGGGGAGGGAGGGAGGGGACGGGCCTCCTGACCCAGCCCCTCAGCCACTGCGAGGTGGAGAGAAGGGAAGCCCTGAGGACCTGGAAGGACCCCAGGATGCAGCAGCCTCTGTGGAGGGTGGACACGGTCAGCACCAATCCAGCAGATTGCACGGGTTTGGGGTGTTCGTTTTTAATGCACCCCCTGCTTCTCCCTAAGGGGTAAAAGGTAATGAATAACGCCTTAGCATCACTTTTGAAGAGAGACATTGTAAAATCCCAAAAAGACCTTCTGAAGGGCACGTGAAGAGCCAGGGTGCGCCAGGGCGCGCCAGGCCACGCTTCCGCACGGATCTGGCTGGCGCTGCCCTTCTCAGGGAAGACCCTGGGCAGGGAAGGTGAGGCCCGGCTGCCTGGCCACCGCGGCTCTGGGTGGTGTGTGCCCGACTCTGCACCAGGCTCTGCCCTCGTGCCCCAGGCCGTCTGGGCCCGCAGGCCCCATCGTTCCCGGAGGCTGGGCCAGGAGGCTCTGGCAGAATGGTCCCATGGTGCTGCCCTGGGAACCTGTGCCATGTCAGGGCCCTCGAGGAGGTCACAAGGCCCAGGGACTTGGGCCATCGTGGTCACCAAACACGCAGGCTGCTGCTGGGATAGCGTCTTGTTTGAGACACTGTCCTGAGCAAGTGAGACCGGCCGATGTGCTCAGTCGTTCGTTTATTCTTTCGTGAATTGGAAAATTACTCCCGCAAATATTTACAGAGAGCTTTGCAGAGTTCTTTGAAGGGGAAATGAAGTTGCTGGCGGAGCTCCCTCCCTCGCCCGCCTCCCGCCACACGCTGGCTCCATGGGAGGTTTCAGGCCACTTACAAAACCTGCTCCTTGCTCCTCCGGCCGGACACTGAGGCTGGACGCTGAGGCCAGGAGGTCAGAGCCCCCCACTGTGGTTGAACCTGGAGAAGAGCCTTGGTCGGCTCCTTGGGGCTGACCGAGCAGCCCTGTGGCTGGCGGCTTCCACAACAGGGTGCGCCTCCCCACGGTTCCGAAGGCTGAAGCCCAGGATCAGGGGTCCCCGGTCAGTGCCTCCTGGGGCCCCTCTGCTTGGCTGGTAGCTGCCGTCTTCTCCTGGGACCTCACATCATGTGCCCAATCTGTGTGTCTGTGTCCCAGTGTCCCCTCCCTATAAGGACATCCATCAGGTTGGATTAGGGCCATTGTAATGACCTCATTTTCCTTTAATCACCTTTGGAAGATCCCATCTCCACACGAGGTCACAGGTCAGGTACCACACAGGTGAGAACCTCAGACCTGGGGCTGAGTCACCAGGGTCACAATTCAGCCCAGAACCATCCCTGAGCCTCACCTGGAAAGTCGGCATGATGGCTTCGGCCACACGGTCCCCAGGCAGATCTCCTAGGTGGGGCAGGGCAGCACTGTGAGCTTTAAAGGGCCGTGCCTAGGGTCACCCTTTCCTCTCCAGGGACAGGGACCAAGACAGACGGGGCTCCGATCTCCCTGCAACCCTCTGGACACTAGGTCTTGAGGGTGGGAGGGGACACTAGCATGTCCCCCAGCAGAGAAAACCCTTTAAGAAAGGCCAAGTTTCCTTGAGAAGACGTGACCATAAGGTCAGCGCCGTCTCCCCAGACAACCGCTTCCCCGGCTAATTACGCGGCCTGCCTGGCTGATGGCACTGGATGCTAACAAGATGAGCTCTTCAGAGGTAATAAAAAAAAAACGGAAGTAAAAAAGGCATCCCTGGGTGGGAGGGCTTTGGCGTTCCGTCTGAATTCCATAATGAATAATTTATATAAAAGCTTTATTGGAGCCCCGCGTGCGCCACAGTAAATGTTCCACGAGAACATACGCAAATATTTCAACACCGATGTGTCTCTGGTGGCTTCAGCTGACGGCCCGAACCAGATTTGAGCTGCTGCATTGCTTATTTACGAAAAATATCATAATCTTGCTTTTATTTGCATTTTCCCGGCTTGCAAGGGGTGACGGATTCTCCAGGCAGGGCAGCCGATGCAGCTGCTGGGTGGGCTCAGGAGGGAAGGCGGCGGGATGGGGGCAGGAGGTGAGGAGAGGGCCTCAGCACCCTTCACCTGCACAGCGGCACCTAGCAGAGGGACAGAGGGAAGGAGCCCGCGCTTTCCAGAACGTGGAAAGTGCTGGGCCACACATCCTGAGGGGTTGGGGGGTTTGAGGAGACCCAGTCGCTCAGCTTTGAAAGAGGAGCCCAGAGAGGAGGTTGGGAGCAGGAGGCCTGGCAAACCCTTCTCCCAGGTGGTCACGTTCCCAGGTTCAGCACAGGGATGGGGAACCAGAGCCCAGTAGACCCCAGAGTGGATGGGACGGAGCTGAGAGTCCAGGGAGACCAGGCCAGCTAGAGTCTGGAGGACAGGTCAGAGAGGAGGCAACTGACTTCTGGAGGTGTGCAGAGGGTCCCCTTCAAGGGTCAAGCAGAGCCACAGGTAGTGCGTGAAGGTGAGGAAACCAGCCAGGGCTGGGAAAGGAGCAGCCAAAGGATTAGAGGAAATGGTGCCCCTTGATCATGGGGGGGACGGACGGTCACTGTTCCTACCTGAAAAAGACTGAAAAAGCTCAGCTCCAGGGCAGCTCTGGGTAGAGATCAGAAGGAAGTGCCTCAGTCCCAGGAATAATTAACCGTGGATCACACACTGATCTATCTCATCTACCAAGTCTTAAACATAAGATCTGCAAGGATCAACGTGTTCCCACATAAGTCAACTGCATCTCGGGTAAGCCCAAAAAGAGTTTGGAAAGACAAAAACAAATTCAGCATCAAAAATGTAAAACTTCAGTGTCTGACACCTGATCAAAAACTTCAGGCAGGCAAAGAAGCATCACTATTATCACCATTATAACTCATCGTAAGCTCATAAGTGGCATGAACATTGGAATTAGCAGGCAAAAACATTCAAGAAACTATTATAAGTATATTCCACATGCTTAGTTAGAAGCATGAAAAATATAAAAAGGCCCAAATCAAATTTCTAGGCATGAAAAATACACTGAATGTCATTTAATAGCAGATTAGACACTGAAGAAGGAAAGATCAACAAACTTAAAGACATAGTAATGAAAGTCTCCAAAACAAAACTCAAAGAGAAAAATAATTTTTAAAAATTGATGTAGCCAATGATGAATCAACTGGAAGAGAAATTAGGAAAACTCTCTCACTCACAATAGCTTCAAAAAAATAAAATAAAATGCTTGGTAATCAATCTAACAAAAGAGATTAAAGACCTCTATAAAGATAACTATAGAACACTAAGGAAAGAAATTGAAGAAAACCTTAGAAAATGAAAAGATCTCCCATGTTCTAAGATGGGCAGAATTAATATTGACAATATGGCCAGACTACCAAAGGCACATACAGATTTAGTGCAATTCCTATTAAAATCTGAACAGCATTCTTCATAAATAGAAAAAGCAGTAAAAAAATTTATTTGGAAAAATAAGAGACCCAGAATAGCCAAAGCAATCCTTGGCAAGAAGAGTGAAGGAAGAGGCATCACAATACCAGGCCTTAATTGTACTACAGAGCTATAGTAACAAAAGTGGAATGGCATTGGCGCCAAAACAGACATGAAGACCCATGGAAGAGAACAGAAGACACAGAGACACATCCACATAAATCCAGTTTTCTTATTCTAGTCAAAGGCGCCATAAACATACATTGGAGAAAAGATAGCCTCTTCAATAAATGATGCTGGGAAACCTGGAAATCCATTTGTAGCAAAATGAAATTTAACCCCTAGCTCTCACTTTGCACAAAACTCAACTCAAAGTGGATCAAGGACCTAGACCACAGACCCTGCACCTACTAGAAGAAAAGGTAGGCCCAAATTTACATCATGTTGGCTTAGGAACCAAATTCCTCAACCAGACTCCTAAAGCAAAGAAGTGAACTCAAGAATCAATAAATGAGATAGTATCAAACTAAAAAGAGAAGAGAAAACCACCAAGAATGTGAAAAGAGAGCCTATAGAATGGGAGAACATCTTTGCCACCTTCACCTCAGAGAGAGCATTAATTTCCAGGATATATAAAGAATTCAAAAAACTTGACACCAAATAAGCAAATAACTCAATAAATAAATGGGCAAAGGAACTGAACAGACCCTTCACAGAAGAGGAAATTCAAACAGTCAATAAATATATGAAAAAAAAATGTTCAACATCTCTATCAATTAAAGAAATTTAAATTTAAACTACACCGACGGCTGTGGTTGTGTCTCAGTGGTAGCGCACTTGCTTAGCACACATGAGGCACTGGGTTTGATCCTCAGCACCGTATGAAAATAAATAAATGATACAAAGCTAAAAAAAAATTACATTGTGATTTCATCTCTCCAGTCAGAATGGCAATTATCAAGAATACAAGTAACAATAAATCATACATGGCAAATAGGACTGCGAATTGGTGCAACCACTCTGGAAAGCAGTATGAAAATTCATCTGAAAACTTAGAATGGAACCACAATTTGACCCAGTTATCCCACTCCTTAGTATATACCCAAAGGACTTAAAATCAGCATACTACTGTGATGCAACCACATCAATGCTTACAGAAGCTCAATTTATAATAGCTAAGCTATCGAAACAATTTAGGTGCCTTTCACCAAATGAATGGATAGAGAAAACATGGTAGACATACACAATGGAATATTACTCAGCCATAAAGAACAATGAGATTATGGCATTTGCCAGTAAATGGATGGACCTAGAGACAATCGTGCCAAATGAAATAAGCCAATTCCTAAAAACGAAAGGCCAAACGTTCTCTCTGATATGTGAATGTTATCACACAATAAGGGGGGAGGGGAGAATAGAAGTTGGATGAGACAAAGGGAAATGAAGGGAAGGGAGGGAGAATGAGAAAAGGGAGGAGAATGAACCAGACATCACTTTCCTGTGTTCATATATGAAGACACGACCAATGAAACTCCACATCACGTACAACCACAAGAACAGGATCCTGATTACACTCCATGTATGTATAATATGTCAAAATACACTCCACTGTCATGTATGTCTAAAAAGAACAAATCCAAAAAATGAGTATAGAAAACTTATGTAGGATTAGTGAGCTTGGGAATAACTCCAAGCTGTCTGATGTCAATGTAATTAGAATCTCAGAAAGAGAAAAGGGGACAGAAAATCTATTTGAAGAAATAATGGCTAAAATCACCCCAGGCTTGATGAAAACCACATATTTACTATTCCAGAGGCTCAATGTACCTCAAGCACAAAAAAACATAAAGGCACATCATAATCAAATCGCAAGAGAGTTACCTCCAGAGTAGCCGGAGGAACACTATCACCTACAGAGAAACCTAGTTTAAAACGACAGCAGATTTCTTACTGAAACAATGTGAGCGAGAAGACACTGGGTCAACAATTCCACAGTAATTAGTTGAAAACTATCAACTAGAATTTCTTACGTTGAAATGTCCTTAAAAATAAAGGCAATGATTCGATCTTCAGATAAGATGGCGTAATGGTGCCCCATCTGGTCTCCTCCTTGGGATACAACTACAAGACCTGGGCAGATGTGTGGACTGGGTACTGGGGGACTCTGGAAATTAATTGCAGCAGACAGAGTAGGAAAGAAAATCAGACTTCAGGGTCTCACCAACCAGCAGTGAGAGTGCAAGTCTCCTCCTGTGCGGCTTGGCCTGAGCGCAGGGCAGCTTCAAACCCAAAATGGGCCTCAGCTCACACAGAGAGGGCCCTCAGATTCCAGCTCAAGGGCTGGGAAGGAGTCTCCTGATGCTGCAGACCCCCACACCCTGGCTCTTCTGTTATCTCCGACCCCAGCCCCCAGGCAATCCTGTGGCATTTGGGGCAGAAACCACAACAGGAACCACAAGAACTGAAGCCCTGAGGGATGAAACTTCTCCAGTTAGTGGATATGAGACTCCAGGAGGGCAGCAACCCCACTGCACCTCGTCCTCTTCTGTTCCCCACCATTTGGCACCAGTGAAGGCACAGTCCCAGAAGTGCAGACAGCACAGGGCAACAGACACCCCTGGGCTTGGGGACAAAGGACCAAAATGGCTGAAAGGATTGCAGAGGTGGGAAAGTTCTGGAAAGTGGACCCAAGAGTTGTTCATGAACTTCTGCTCTCACCCGAAGCTGTGCTGAGCCACTTGCTGGTTCAAAGGTGAACCGGCTGCTAGATGGTAAACATGGGACAGCTCTGGATGGCATCCCAAGGCTTTGAAGACGGAACTGACTCTGGGACAACCCACAGGAAGTGGTTGGAACATGAGGCTTGAACTCAACCAGACATGTGGCTTCCTAAAACAGAAATCTCAACATTTTCTCCAAGTTTAAATAATCATCTCAGAATATTTGTAATATTCAGGATACAGTCCAAAAGTATGTGGCATACAAAGAACCAGCAAAATACCAACATACATGGAAAAAGACAAATATGGCCAATAAAAGATGATAAAGATGTTAGAATTATCTGATAAATAGTTTGAAGCATTAGTATTAGTCTGTTTTCATTACTATAATGAAATACCTGAAGCAGGTTACCTTATAATAAAGAAAAGGTGTTTATTTAGCTCATAGTTCTAGAGGCTCAAGGGTCCATTTATGATGATGCCCTTCTTGCTGGCAGAGTACTAAGGAGGCACAGGGTATCAGGTGGCAAGAGACAGGGAGCATGTATACATGTGTCCCTTCTGGTCTCTCTTTCTATAAAGCTACCAGTAATCAATCATGGGCCTCCACCTCAATGACCTGATCTCATCCTAACCACCTCCTGCAGGCCCCACCTCTAAGTCCATTAGGTTTCCGCTCTTAATGGGAATAAAACACAACGCACAAACCCTGGGGGTGGAGGGGACACATTCTAGCCACATCCTAAACATGGCAGCAGCTCTTACAAAATCCTCCAACAAGTAACCATCAACACTCTTGAAACCAAAGGGAGAATAGGCAAAGTTCAATCCATAAAGAAAAACCAAATGGAAATTGTAGAATGAAAAATAACCAAAAAAAATTTAAAGATTCATCAGATGGGCCCAAAGTAAAACAGAAGTGATAGACCATTGTCCATGAGCGTGAAGCTAGATCAGTAAAAATTATTAAATCTTAACAGAATAATTAGTGAAAAACGGATCCAGGGACCTCTGGGCTGGTAAAGAAGTTAGGAAAGACTGACTTTTTTTGCCACTGAAGCTCCAAAAAAGAGGAAAATCGTGTGGCTGAGGCAAAGTCTGAGAAGCTTCCTGAGTTTGGTGGAAGACATGAACCTACAGGTGGAAGAATCTGGGAGGAACACAAGCAGGACACACTCAGAGCTGCAGCTGTCAGGGCAGGGGATGAGGCTCCGCGGTAGAGCTTGCCTGGCATGTGCAAGGCCCTGGGTTCAGTGCCCGGTAGAGGGCCAGAGAGAAGAGAAGGAGAGACGGGGGCACGTGCTCTTTAAAATTGGCAATAGATAAAATTTTAAAAAGGAAATGAAAGAGAGATTTAATCCAAAGAATGCATCTCTCCCCAGCTGCAGCCATACCCCCTGCCACTTAAGAGATGGCATGACAGGGGCTGAGGTTGTGGGGTCTGTGGCTCAGGGGTAGAGCGCTCGTCTAGCACATGTGAGGCCCTGGGTGCAATCCTCAGCAACACATATAAGTAAATAAATAAAATAAAGGTGTTGTGTCCAACTACAACTGAAAAAATAAATATTGAGAAAAAAGAGATGGACTGGCATACCCTACGTGAAGGGCATACCCTAAGTTAAGGGCATACCCTAAGTTAAGGGCACACCCTACGTGAAGGGCACACCCTAAGTGAAGGGCACACCCTACGTGAAGGGCACACCCTAAGTGAAGGGCATACCCTACGTGAAGGGCACACCCTAAGTGAAGGGCACACCCTAAGTGAAGGGCACACCCTAAGTGAGGGGCACACCCTAAGTGAAGGGCACACCCTACGTGAAGGGCACACCCTAAGTGAAGGGCACACCCTAAGTGAAGGGCATACCCTACGTGAAGGGCACACCCTAAGTGAAGGGCACACCCTAAGTGAAGGGCACACCCTACGTGAAGGGCACACCCTAAGTGAAGGGCACACCCTAAGTGAAGGGCACACCCTACGTGAAGGGCACACCCTAAGTGAAGGGCACACCCTAAGTGAAGGGCACACCCTAAGTGAAGGGCACACCCTAAGTGAGGGGCACACCCTAAGTGAAGGGCACACCCTAAGTGAGGGGCACACCCTAAGTGAAGGGCACACCCTAAGTGAAGGGCATACCCCATGTGAAGGGCACACCCTAAGTGAAGGGCATACCCCATGTGAAGGGCACACCCTAAGTGAAGGGCATACCCCATGTGAAGGGCATACCCCATGTGAAGGGCACACCCTAAGTGAAGGGCACACCCTAAGTGAAGGGCATACCCTATGTGAAGGGCACACCCTAAGTGAAGGGCATACCCTAGGTGACATGTACCCACGTCCCTGCGCTGCTTCCAGACCCGGAAGCAGCAGAAGCAGCAGAAGCAGCAGAAGCAGCAGAAGCAGCAGAAGCAGCAGAAGCAGCAGAAGCAGCAGAAGCAGCATGTATAAAGGAACCGGAAAGGCCCTACCTACGAGGCCACTTTGATTTTCTTCTTTGCTGCTGTTCTCTCTCAAACCCTAACAGTTAGATTCAGGATTTTAAAAGTTGAGTGGTGACTCCCAGGAGACCGGGCCACTTCAGCTGGATGGGGAGGGGAGGCCGAGGCTGGCCAGGGAGGAGGGGAGGACACAGTGACCTGGCTCAGGGGTCCTTGTGCCCAGGGACATCCTCACTCAGGTGAGGCACCTCAGCTTCACCCTGCTCTTGGCCCTTAACCCACCCTGCCTCCAGTGTCCCTGTCCTCCACGGGACCACGCAGGATGGCAGCTCGAGCGCAGATCTGGATGAGTCTGTTGATGCCTCTGGTTTCTCTTTGGTGACAGAACTACCCTGACCCCACCCCTGACCTTCAAAGCAGCTGAGGTCAGGAGGGGGTCAGCAAACCAGGGCACAGAGGAAGCGTCTGCCCCAGGAGTGAGGCACAGGTCCCGCAGCCTGGAGCTGCCCGTGGCTCAGCCATAGATGCCTCTGGTTCCCTGAGAGACTCCACCAGCTTTGGACACTGCTTGACCCCGTCCCTGATGAAGGGGTCAGCAATAAACAAACTTCTAATTTTTTAAACCATTCAGGTTTTTTAATTTATTATTCTTTTTCAGTTGTCGATAGACCTTTATTTTATTGTTTGTACACAGTGCTGAGAGTCTACCCAGTGCCTCACCCATGCCAGGCACGTGCACTGCCGCTGAGCCCCAGCCCAGCCCCCCCAACTTCTAACGTTTTAAGCCCCACCCTGCCGGGTCCTTGGTCAGCAATGTGTATGAATCAAAGAAGCCATGGTGGCCAAGAGCAGTGACCTCCACTCAGGCCGCTGTGCTCAGAGGGGAATGGCCAGCAGGACACGGCCAGTCCTTCGCCATGTCTGCCTCCTCTAGGACCTTACCCTCTGCCTGGGTCCCTGCTCGGCTCTGCGCTAGGCGTGTTAGTAGGTTTATCAGCCCTAATTACACCTACCTCGTTCTCCTTCAAGACAGAGGCAAGATGTGCAGCCCCGTCTAAGACCCCTGGAGTGGTACATAAGAGTCCTTGTCCTGCACCTTCCAGGAACCGGAATGGACAGCACTCTCAGACCCCGGCAGCCACTTCCTTGCAGGGCAGAACTGGATCCAGCACGGATGCCCCTTGTGGCCTCCCTCCTGGTGCACGAGTGAGCAGTTCCTGTCCCCAGTGTTGCCCATGGAGCCACGCACTCTGGCCCGCTCTCCAAGGGAGCAGGCCAGGGAGCCTGGGGGACCATGCAGACCGCTTGCCCAACAAGTCATCTCTGTTCCCAGAGCCACTCTCCACCCTTCCCTACAAGAGCTTGGCCCCCAGGGTGGGACAGTGTGGGTGCCGACCCCAGCTCCGCTACCACAGCTACGGGCGATGGCAGCGCCTCCATCGCCAGCCTGTCTGAGCTGGCACTGTAACGGCACTGGGCACGTGAGAGTGCTCGGCGCTGCTCCAAGGCTCGCCTGGCCTTGGCTTCCGGCACCCAGAGGTGCTGCTCAGATCCACGTGGCCCTCGGCCCTCAGTCCCACCACCCACGACGGTCTCCCCCAACCCGGAAGAGCACAGTTAGGTGTGTGGTTGGCTCAGCGGTCACAGCAAAGCCCACAGACCTGTGGCTTCTCCAGCAGTGGTCCTGGCGGCCGGAGTGCAAGAAAAGACGCTGCAGGGCTGGATCCTCTGAGGCCACCAGGGAGACTTTGTCCCCGTCTCCCCAGCTCCTCCTGAGATCCTTGCTGGTCGTTGGCTACAGAGGCTCCACGCACCCCAGCCTCCCTCTTCACAAGGTGTTCTCTGCCAGTGTGGGCAGGGGACAGGGGTGTGTGTCTCCAAATTTCTCTTTTTATAAGCACCCGTCATTCTGGATCATGGCTCACCCTAAGGACCTCCGCCTAGCCAATCGCCTCAGCAAGGTCTCCATTGCCCAGTCAGGTCACCTGCTGCAGCACTGGGCAGTGGGGCTCTACCCTGTGGCTCAGAGGGGTCACAGTGCACCCCACGGCCACCCCTCAGGTTAGTAGGTGCAAAGGCCTTTTCCCCCGCGGGCCTGTGCGGGGACCTTTGTGTCACCACACAGCACAAATACTGGAGCCTCAGGTGTAAGGTGCCCTTGAGGGGCCAGAACAGCTTCTGGGCCTCGCGCCAAGGCAGGAGTCCCTGTGTGTGTCCACTTCTGCTCCCTGGAGGGCCTCCTTCATGCAGTGCTTCAGGGCAGATGGCTCTTCCTGGCTGCAGCTGTGGGGAGAAAGTGGGGCAGAGAAGGGAGCTTGGGGAGCCAGCCGTGCACCTCCTGCCCCCACCCCCGTAGTCCCAGACTCATCACGAGGCTCAGGTGCCAGCGGCCCACCTGGGAGCCAGAGCGTCACCCCCTCGGCAGCCCTGCCTGAAGAGGGTCCCCAGGCTTGGCTCTAATTCCCCTGCCAAGCGGAAGGAACCCAGCAGGCAATGCCTCCTTGTCACTGTCCCTGATGGCTGTGTTTTGTCCTTTGTAGTCACCCACTGAGCTGGACACCGCTGAAGATCACCAGGCTGGGCCCAAGCATGACCCGAGAACCCAGCAGGTCCGCCAGTGGGTGGTCCCAGCCCAGACCACACAGAGACGTTCAGAGGTCCGTGCCACCAGATGCACTGTTGGTGGAACTTCATAAACGGCAGCATGAAATATTTACCCACTTACACGAGCTTAAGTAATTTAAGTTTGCTGGAAATCAACATCATGTTTTCATCTTTAATGAGCCTCTGTAAAGCAGCGGCTTCTGTCACTGGCAGGTGTCGGGGACAGGAGCTTCCACAGCCAGATGCGGCTTTCATCTCCCTCCTCAGCAGTGACGAGGGATGCAGGCAAAGCTTGGCCCCGGGCAGGGCAGGTGGGCGGGCGATCAGAGCCCCGAGTCCCTCCTGCTCCCCTGCTGTCTCTGGACACTGAAGGACACTGGGCACTCCTTAGCAGAGCTCACAGGGCCCTGGTCAGCTGAACGGTGGTCTCCAAAGATGTGCAAGTCTTAGTCACCGGGACCTGTGAATCCGTCAGTTGATGTGGCACAAGGGGCTTTGCAGACATCTCAAGGACCTTGAGATGGACAGTGTGGGGTGTCAACTCGACTGGGCTGAGGAGGGCCCAGAGAGCAGGTGCGACCTCATTTGGGTGCACGATGCGGTGTTTCCAGAAGAGGGGAGCCTCTCCATCAGTAGACAGAAGAACCCCACCCACGCAGGTGGGCCTTGTCCAGTGTGGGTGGTCATCTTCCAGCAGCAGGATCACCCAGGACAGGTGGACATCATCCAGTCAGTTGGGGCCCCAAAGAGAACAAAAAGTGGAGGAAGGGCAGCTGTGGTCTCTACAGGGCCATTTGTCTTCTGCCTTGGACGTTGGGAGGTAGACCCGGCTGCCCATTCTCAGGCCTCCAGCCCCAGACTGGACTGCACCCTGGCTGTCCTGGCCTCTGGCTTGCAGGCAGCAGTCTGCGGGACCGCTTGGCTCCTTATCCTGTGAGCCAGTCCCCCTAGTAAATCTCCTCGCAGACAGATGCCCTCGTACACACTGCTGTAGCCCGCTTTCCCACGGCTGCAATCGAAAGCCCTGACAAGAACAGCTTAGAGGAGGAAAAGCTTATTTTAGAGGTCTCAGTCCAGAGAAGGCTGGCTCCATTCCTCAGGGCCTGAGATGGGGCAGCGCATCATGGCACAAGGACATGGCAGAGGAAAGCAACCAGACCAGGGCTCCAGGAAGGAGAGAGAGAGAGGGGGAGAGAGAGGGAGGGAGCTCCACTCATCAGGGACAAATAGATACTCCAAAGTCACAGCCCAATGACCCACCTCCTCCAATCGCCCCTCCCTGCCTGCAGTCACCACCCATTTAATCCTATCAGAGGATGACTGCACTGGTTCCGTTAAGGCTCTCATAACCCCATCATTTCACCCCTAAACCTTTCTGCACTGTCTCACACATGGGCTTCTGGAGGACACCTCGTATCTAAGCCATCACACACACAAACACGGCAAATTCTCTCTATAGCCACACAGCCAACCCTCCAAATCCACGGGTTGTGCATCCAGGGGTTCAGCCAACCTCAGGTCAAAAATATTCAGAAAGTTGCTCATAAGGAGAATATTAAAAAGTTGATCTCATGGAAAATGAGAGTAGGGAGAAGAGGGAGGCCGTGGGCGAGGCAGGTCGGCAGGTGCCATGTCGCTGAGCCTGTTACCCTCTGGGGGTGCTGGGTCCCCTGTCTGCGCTCAGCAGAGAATTCAAGAGCAGGACAGAGACAGGAGCAGTCAGCAGGCTGATGGCAGACCCAACAGAACAGACTTCTCCAAGGAGAAGGGGCCCTGGCGCCAGGAGGCTGGCGGGCAGTTTGGGCCTGTTCTTATGGTCTCTGAAGTGTCCTCCTTTCCTTACCTCCTCCCTGTCCACCTGCTCCTCACCATTATTGATTGGTGCCCCGTGTTCTGTTTTCGTGTTTCTATTGGGTCCCCCCTTAGGAGCAGGAATACAGAAACACCTGTCCCCACTTGTGTCCACAGGCGCTTTCCGTCAAGGAGGAAGTTGACCTCTGGGAGACCCTCTCCGTGCTCCCCTGTTCTGGCCCTGCCTGGACCCCCTCCCTCGCCATCTTGCCCTGCCTGCCTACGCCCTTCTGCATCTTCCTCAAGGGATAAGAAGAAAAAGTCCTGTTGGCAGCACAGCAGTGTGGATGCGATCAGCACAAGGCAGCGTGTGTGCAAACCAGCTCAAGGGATGAGTGTGGACACACTCACCACGGAGAAAGGTCCAGTGTTTGATGATGGATGTGTCGATCGCTCCTCGATGCAGACATGAATCAAAACATCACATCATGCTCCATAAATATGTACAAATATTATGTGTCAATCAAAAAACAAAATGAAGGAAATTGCATCTGTGATGATGATATACGGACTGTTTCTCCTGCCATTGTTTCCAAACAATAGGGTGTAACAACTATTTACATAGCATTTACATTAAATGACCTATTCCAGGTGACCCAGAGATGATTTCGGGTCTTGAGGGAGGACTGGGGGTGGAGCTCAATGGTAGAAAACTTGCCCAACGTGTGAGGCCCTGGGCCCCATCTCCAGCTCTGCAAAAACTAAATAAATAAAGTCTTGGGAGGACTGTGAAGGGCATTCACAGATACTGCAGGATTTTATATAAGGAACTTGAGCATCCAGGGAGCTTGGTACCCACCGGGGGTCCTGGAACCAATCTCCATGGATACCAAGGAGCACAGTGAGGGGAGTGGGGGGTAGAGAGAAAGAGAGAGAGAGAGAGAGAGAGAGAGAGAGAGAGAGAGAGGACTGACACACACACATCCTACAGCTTACACTTCCTCTGAAAAACCCTAAGGCAGGAAGAATTATCTGTGGTGGGATTGGGGGTGGCAGGACCCACTGTGGTCACAAAGGGTCCTCACAGGGACAGAATGTGAGAGAAGATGCTACGTGGCCGCCTTTGAAAATGGAGACAGGTCCCCAGGGCTGCGGCAGCCCCTAGAAGCTGGGAAGGCAGGAGGAAATGGTTCTCCCCTGGGACCTCCGGAGGGGCCAGCACTGTCCACCCTCATACGCTTCTGCTCACCAGGGGCCAGCACTGTCCACCCTCACACGCTTCTGCTCACCAGCCACAGAGAGCAAACTTGTGCAGGTTTCAGCCTCTAAGTCAGTGCCTCAGGACCGTGACCTCCCTTGAGCTTCTGCCAACCAGCTCTCAACCTGGCTGCACAGGCTCCTGCGAGGCCTGGCTTCAAACCTCCGGCCACCACATCCCGGCTCTGGGACCTCGGGCAGGAGGCTTGACCCCTGTGGGCCTGAGTCACCTCTCTGAGGGCAACAGTGGACCCTGGGGCTACTTGGCACTGTCAGCACGGTGCCCTGGCGCTGCCGCTGCCCGCCTCTCGGGGCTGCCCGAGAGGGGCAGGAGTTCTGCGAGTCACGAGTCTGCCCAGCGGGAGTGCTGCAGAGAGGAAGCTCTTGCCCATTAGTGCTGCCATGTGTCTAAGGAAAGATGAAAGGGAGGCCAAAGCTGCCTCCACGGCCCAGCGAGGAACAATTAATGCTGGGATAACGGCTGTGGCCCTGAGCGAAGGCAGGTCGGGCTGGCAAAGTCACATTGGGCACACGCGGCTCCACGGCCCTGGAGGGGCAGAGGCAGGTGGCAGTGCCTCCCACCCCCCAACCCAGCCCTCTGACAGTCCAGTTCCTGCACAGCGTGCTGGGCACTGCAGAGACCTGGCCTTGGCTGAGTGCTGGGGGGACCTCGGCCCGTGCTCTGGATACCAAGCTGACCAGTGGGGCCAGCATCCTAGAGCAGGTCCAGGCGGGAAGGAGGGATGCCACTCAGGCATTAGGCTCCTCCTAGGTCCCCAGCTCCTGGTCACAAACTGCTGGGACTTAGGAGGAGACTCCAGATGGCCCCAGCTGAGAGAGGCGTCTGTCATCTGGTGAATCGCAGAGGACTCCCAGGGCAGGCGGGGCAGAGGGCAGGCTCGGGGGCTTGATTCCCTGAGGGGCCAGTTGCCAAAGGGAGATGCAGGTGGCCCCACTGGCTCTGGCCTGGGTGGCTGGGGGGACAGAGCGCTGGAGCCCGAGGAGGGACAGGGTGGGGGGAAGCCCTGGACTAGGTTGGGGGCTGCGAACGTGGGGTCCAGGCAGAACCTCTGCGGGGAGGCTGAGGCAGGTGTGGAGTGGCACTCGGTTGGAAGAGACAGGCTGTGACAGGCTGCAGGCACGACCCTGCTATGAACAGGAGCCTGTGGGAACCCTACCGTCCCTCCTCTGGTCCCTGGTTCCCCTCCAGCAGCCGGTGGCTACGGGAGTTACCCGCCATCCTCTTGCCCACGCTGGCAGGGCCACACAGCCACAGAGTCGCTGCCGAGGAGAACGCTGAGGATCTGTGGGTGCTTCCCACAGACTCTGCAGGGGGCAGGGGGCGAGGGAAGACCCCCGAAGGTGAGGAGGGCAGCCGGGGAGGAGGTGGGCGGCGGTGCAGCCAGGAGCCCAGGGCACTCCTCCAGGCCGCCCCTCGCAGCGCCCGGGTCAGGCTCCAGCTCAGCCCTCGGGAGGGCCGACTTCAAAGGGCCTCGTTGGAAGCCCTTCGGTGGCTCAGCCAGCGGCTGTCAGAGTGTCGGTAATGACTCCGAACTTTCCCTTAATCCTTCCAACTCTGCAAGTAGCTTACATAATCCATCCATCCATCACCAGGCAAGTGTGGCGTACAGTGAGCAGGACTGTCCCCAAATGACCCCGGGCCACGTGCCAGCTGAGACAGGGGCTCTCCTTTGCCCTGGTGAACAGGCTGCTTCCCACAGACTCACCCAGGCTGGAGGCTGAGAGCCCCACAAGCCGGGGCCTCGACCCTGGGCAACTAACTGTCATTTCTAGACACTGCCTGGTGCCAAAAACAAATGACAAATCTCTTTTCTCCCAAGTTCACAACACAAAGCTGGGATGGGAGGAGGTGCGCTCCCTCCCTGGGACAGGCCAGGCCTGGCACACCCCTCCCTCACTGCCCAGCCCAGGCCTGGTCTGCCTCTCAATCTCCCCATCCAGTCTACCAGCTGACCCACGTGTCTCAGAGTCCAGGAGTGTGACCCAGACCCTGACATGTCATGGTGCCCCCAGAGAGAGCCATCTGGTGTGACACCCAGGTCCTGGCCCATCCCCAGGAGTATGATCCTGAGAATGTGCAGGACAAGGGTAGCATTGAGGGGGTGGGTGCCGGAGCCTAAGAGCGTGGCCTTGAACCCACTGCCGAGCCCCTCAGGGCTCATTCCCTTATCCACCCCCGGGGACAGCAGGAGCTGACCCTTGGAGAACGGCCACCAGGAGCCGGAGACCACTCTGGACCTCGGGCGTTTCCTCATTTCTCCCTGCAAGACCTGAGGACGTGGGCATTATATCACCCTGGTCTTGCTGACGAGGAGACGAAGCCATGCTCACCCCAGGCTCCCAGGGAGGCAGTGGCAGCACTGAGCCTGGAGTCAAGACATCTGGCTGCAGCCGCTCTCCGCACTGCTGGCCTCTCAGAACAGCAGTGGCTGCTCCACGGGCTCTGAACCCCTCACAGAAATCAGGCAGGGTGCAGGGCTCAGCCCTGGGGCTGCACAGAGCAAGTTCTTGTTAAAACAGCTCCCACTGTGGGGCAGGACACAGGAGGAGGGGCCGTGTCTCCAGGCAGGATCCCTCCAGCTAGAGGGTGGACGGGGTTCCCAGGTCAGGAAAGCTAATGGCCACACTGGGTGCCATTGTCCATGACATGATGAATGGATGGGTCTGGGCTGCCATATTGGTTTCCTGGGGCCGCTGCAATAAACTGGGTGTCTCCAAACACTACACATTTCTTCTCTCGCAGTTCTGGGGGCCCAAAGTGAAAATCCGGGGGTGGGCAGGGTCTGTCCCTCTGGAGGCCCTGAGGGAGAATCTCTCCAGCTCCGGGGCTTGGCAGCCATCCTCGGCCGCCCCAGGCTTGTGATGCATCATTGCATCTTGGCCTCGTCTTCGCTCCGTGCTCCTCCTGGCTGTGTGTCACCGACTCCACCAGGAGTCTCCTTCCTTTGTGTCTGCATCCAGAGTTTCCTCTGATATGACACTGGGTCAGGGACCACCCAAACACTGTTCCAGCTTAACTCACAAAGTCCCTATCTTCCAAGGAGATGGAAGACATGGGTACTGAGGGTTCGGATTTGAACGTACCTTTTTAGGAACACAATGATACTCAGTGGAGCTGCTCACATCGGCAAAGAGTGGGACTGATGTCACCTGCCTCCTGCTGAGAGGACCAGTACCACCTGCAGGCTCATCCAAAGAACCGAGCCATCTATTGAGCCGCCTTTCAGCTGCCCCTTGCCAGGAAGTACCAAGGACAGAGGAACACAGTGAATGGCACCATGGGGACGACGCAGGCAACAAAGTGCAGGGTCGGGGCCCCTCTAGAGCCAGCCCACCAGACAACACGTAGGAAGTGAAGGGGCAGGATGGGCAACCTGCCAAAGAGACACCAAAGACACATCAGGTTTAAATAATGGGTACCACCGCACAGAGTTCCGTTAATCGATGTGGGTGGTGGTTTCAGGGCTGTTTGCCTTTTGATAGCCCATTAAGCTAAACAGGCATTTGGTATGATTTTCTGTTATGTGTGGGTTTTGTTATCATAGAAAGGTTTCAAAAGTTAACTGCTCTAATTACTATTAAAATCATCGTCATTGCTGTGAGTTGAATATGTCCCAAAAATGCATGTGGTGGGAACTCGGTCTGAAAGTTCAAGTGTTGATCTCACTTGGAGGCAGGACCTTTAGGAGGTGGTTAGGGCCAGACGAGGTCACGAGGGAAGGCCCTGTGACAGGGTCAGCAGCCACGCAAGAGGAGCAGAGACTGAGCCGCACACACAGCTCCTTTCTCTAGCCTCCTGATGCTCTCGTGCAGATAAGGCTCTCACCAGATCAGGGCCTCCACTTTGGACTTCCCAGCCTTCAGAACTGTAAAAAACAAATGTCTTTTCTTTATAAATTACCAGCCCGCATGGAATTGTGTCACAGCAACACAAAAAAAGAATTTAGATAATCATCTTAACCATGATCCTGATCTCTTTCCACAAATATTTATGAAGATTTCCATGATCTGGGCCTGGTGGCACATGAGTGGAATCCCAGTGACTCAGGAGGCTGAGGCAGGAGGATCACAAGTTCAAGGTTAGCCTCGGCAACTGAGGCTCTAGGCAACTTAGCAAGACCCTGTCTCAAAATAAAAAAGGGTTGGGGGATGTGGCTCAGTGGCAAAAACACTCCGGGTTTCAATCCCCAGTACAAAAAGAAAAAAAAATCCATGGATCTAGCACTGCACTGTGCTCTATGCTGAGACTTCAATGATAAAAACAGACAGGATCTCTGACCCATGGAACTTACTACCTGGGGCAGGTGAATGGTGAACAGGTAACGATCACACAAATGACCCTGTCATTCCAGCGTGAGGGATGCGAGGACAGAGAGGGGACTTGGAGGCTGAGGGTAGCACCCGGAGCCTGTTGTGGTCTGGATGTGAGTGTCCCCCAGAGCTCCCGTGTTGCAGGTGTTTGGAATGACTAGGGAGAGCTGGACCTGGTCAGGGGGTGAGTGCATCTGGGTGGAAACTGTGGGCAGGTGGGGGTCGGGGAGGTGAGTCACCCAGGGCTGCCCTGGAGGGTTTTATGGTCCCCACCCCTCCTCTGCCTCAGCTTCCTGGCCCTCACGGGTGAGCGCTTTCGTCCCCCATGCCCATTCTCCACGATGCTCCGACTTACAGACCAGGGGTCCCCAACTGTGGGCCCATCCTCTGACCCGTGAGCCCAGAGCACCCTTCCCTCCTCTCCGTGTTCTCACTGGGCTGTGGCCACAGCAATGGAAAGCTGACCGATGGATACTGAGCCCACAGACAGTCCCCATTTCCACCAGGAGAGAGGGTTTTGGGTCTGAGGGAGGGATGTGGGTTAAACAGCAGGAACACCAACAGGCTGTGCTACACCGGCTGCTAGCCCCTCCTGGTCCATAGTGTGCCAGGCCCTCCCCCTGGAGCTCGGATGGATGTTCTCACTTCAGTCCCCATTTGAAACATGGAAAAGCAGCTCTAGAGCTGGTGTGAGGCTTATTTAAATTATGCCTGATCTACATACCAAAATGCACAGTTCAGAAGTGTTCATCGAGCGAGTCTTGGCAGCTGCCTGTGCTCATGTACAAAAACACCCCACAGAAGAAGTGCGGCAGGCCCTCACCTCTCTAGAGTCCCTGCTCCGGCCCACCTCTGCTCAGAGGCCGTGCCTGAGACGTCGCGAACTCTCTGCCACAATAGGCTGCAGCTTCCCCTGAAGGAGGGTCTGGGGTGGCTGCCGTCTCCAAGGCGCTGGGACCCTGCACAGCATCACCCCAAACCTGCACAATGAGGCAGGGGCAAGGGCCAGCCAGCTGTCACCTGGAGGGGGGGCCCAGGTGGCGTGATGACAGGCAGCTCATCCAGTCCAGCTGCACTCGGGGTGAGGACCCAGAAACCAAGATAGCGGGGCGGCAGGCTGGGAAGAAACCTCGAGCGATTTCTGGAAGGGGAGGGGACGAGAAAGCCATTTCAAATGGCTAAAAGTGCCCCTGAGCTGGACAGTCAGAGTCTGGGTCTCTTTCTTCCTGGGCCGACGGCAGGAAGTGTGTGGAGGGGAGCTCTGTTGGGACCTTCTTCCACGAGTTCTCTCTGTTGGTGAAACCGCCCCTGGAATGTGGGCACACAGTCCTCAATAGCCCAGGATCCCAACTGGCCACCTTGCCCACATTTGCCTTGTGCAACATGTAAAGAGGTTAAAGAGAGTGTAAGCCCAGCTCCCCTACCCCACTACCCATCCACGCCCCCTCACCACCAAGGAACAGGGCCACCCTCCACCACCACGGCTCCTGAGCAGGGACGGTGGAGATGCCCATGACACGATTCCCTATTTGGGAAAGGAAAGGAGTGTCCCTGCAAGAACAGGTGATGCTGTGGGCTGAGGTTAAAGGGCAGGAGGAGCTGGCCTCTGCTGCTGACCCTCCTGGCTCACAAAGACTTCCTCTGAACCCAGCAGGAGACCCGCGTGAGCCGTGAAGCCACAAATAGCACCAGGGAGGGCAAACGCTTGGAAGCTGGTGGATTGCTGGAGAGGGGAGAAGAGTGGGGGGAGACGGTCACCGCTGGGAGGGGGAGGAGCCCTCAGGCACCCTGACCCCCAAGCGCCCTGCTCAGAGCAGCCCTCTGCCCCCTCTTTGGCAAGCCCAGGGCTGAAGACCCTGGGAATAAACCCCCAAGCCTATTACCGCCCTGAGGAGGACTCTTCATCTCTCTCTGGCCAGGACCTGCACCACTCCACACCCCAGGCTCTCTGCACCAGTGTTTTGGAATGACAATCTAGCTGAGGACTAGCTCAAGGGTTTCCTAGGAAATCTGCCACCCAAACGCCAGCAACTGCCTCAGAGGTTGTTCTCACCCACCACGAGAGAAACACACGGGCTTATCCTGAAAGAGGAGGTTCAGTGCCCACCCGACCCGGGCAGAGGCGGGAAATGGGGCGCCCGCCATGCCTGGGCCCTGCATTTGGCAGTTCTGCCAAAGAGAGGCTGCCTGAGAGAGAAACCACCTGAGCCCTTCTCTGTGGCCCAAGAGGCTCCATCCTACCTCCCACTTGGGAACGCCAGCACCCGGCTTCCCCTTTGCAGCCACTGACCTGTCCTGGTTAACCCCCCCCCCCAAAGAGGGTGACCCTAAATGGAAACAAAGGAGGATTCAGTTCATTGAGACCCTACTACAGGCCAACCCCTGTACCAAGGGCAGCACATGCCTCATCTGCCAGGAAGCCCGCACCTGGGCCCCTGGGCCCCTGGGACCACCATCTTCCACCAGCAATGGGAGCACGTTTAGGAAGGGGCGGATTCCACCTGGCTTCCTGTCGGGTCTGACCAATCAGCTCCTGTGGTGCTTGTGATTGGCTCACAGCAGGGCCAGGACCCAATCCCAGTGCACGATCACAGACGCACTCCTAGGGATCTGGAACTGGGGAGGTGGCCCTGAGCTTCTAGGGTGTCCTGCTCCCAACCGGAACTGGAGACCGAAGGCCACACCTGAGTGGAGAGAACCAAAGACCGAGACGGGCCTGGAATTTATGGGACCTGCAGTCCTGTCTTTGGCTTCAGCCAATTTGGGTTGTTTTCTCCTTTTCACCTGCAATCCGAAGAGCCCTATCAGCTATTATCTCCACTGTCAGATAGGGAAGCTGAAGCTCGGGGATTAGGCAAAGCAGCCAGATTCACACAGCTGTTTAGCTGCAGAGGTGAACTTGAAATTTTAATTCAGATCTGTCTGAATCTGTCAGAATAAATCACATATTTCATCAAATCAAAGGCATACCATTACGTGATGGACCACTAAGAAAGAATTTTAAATTCTGCCAATTAAATCTTAACTCAATGCTTTCCTATCACCTGTAATTTTATTTTTATAAAATCCTTGAGCAAAAAAACTTTATGCATCGCATTTCCCCTCAGATACGCACAGAAAAGGGAAGACGAGTGAAAGGAATTAGTCTCTGCTCGATCTGAATCTCCCAGCCCACCAGCCCCACTCTCCTGGGCCACCTCTGAGTCCCTGTGGCTGTCTGGTGTCCCACAGTGATGTGGGACCAGAGGGTGGGACCCGCGGAGGCCCCGGCTGCGTCAGACTTCTCTTCCAAGTGCTGCTGCTCATCCCAGTTGGGAAGCTGATAGTTTCTAGAAGGAGCCAGAGGAGGGCTTTTACTCCAGCCAGGACTCCTGTTCCTTCCTGAGTGGGCCCTTGGGTGGCCGTGACTGAATGTGAAGGCAGCAGTGGTCCATGCAGCACCTGGAATAACCCCCAATTCATAGGTAAGCAGACCTCGAGGCCCCAAAGTCAAGGTCAGGTGCCTGCAATTCCGAGAGGCTGAGATGGGAAGAATGACCCCAGGGAGGAGGCCCTGCCAGGATGCACACCGTCCTCCCGAGTTCACAGAACATGCGTCCAGTTTCCCGCTGGATCCTGGAAACATCAGTGGAAAGCCTGCTGGGAAAGCCCAGGGACCCAGGGACCCAGGAGTGGGGCGTCCACAGGCCACAGGCACAAGGCAGCATCCAGACCTAACTCAGGCTTGCTGCCTGCAGAGCCAGATCGGGGCACGCCGAGGTGGAGGAGCGTTGGGATCCTTTAAAGCACTCGCTTAAAAAGCTCCGTCCGGGCAGGGTCTTTGAGGAGACCCCAATGACATCACCCTTCTTCCCACCCAAGTTCTGCGCCAAATAGAAACAAGACAAATGAGTCAGTGGAGGGTGAGCCGGAGTCTCGCTTGGGGGCACAGCTTTGGGGAGGAACAGACAGGCTTCCCACCCCAGAGCAGAGCTGGCAGGGCCCCCGACAGGAGGCCGAGAGCCCCGGCAGACACACGGGCTGCTCCTGCACCCATCCAGTGGGGGAGGGTGGGGAGGCTCCTCCGTCTCTTCGGCCCACACATCCCATGTTTTATCTGCAGCCCAGGGTCAAAGGCAGACTGAGGACTGTGAGCCGCCACAGCAGGCCCAGCCCGCTGCCGGGGGCAGGAGTGAGGGCCCAGGGCAAGAGGCAGAGCATCTCGAAGAGGCATTTTTCCCTGGAAGGAAACGCCAGGCGTGGGCAGCAAACACCTGACTCCCGCCCTGGTCCCCTGTGCCCTGGGGGCTTCAGAAGGCCTCGTCCTGGGAGAACCGCTCTTCTGTGTGTGAAAACCCACGATGGGCCTCAGGGTGGCAGAGAAAACGCTGGCGCCTGCTGAGAAATGGGCGAGGCGGACAGAAGGGACAATCGCCTGCACCAGGCAGCGCCAGCTTCTCTGGGAGCAGATGCCCATGTGCCAGCCCAGTTCAGCCAAGAAAGCAGTCACGGCGTGAATTTCAGGAAAGAGGGTGCCCCGTGGGAACTAGAAAAGAAGGGGGCCGAGATAGGGAAGGCTTGGGAGGGGTGGGGAGGGAAGACCGACCCTCCAGCCTGCAGCCTGGGAGCAAGTGGGAAACAGGAAGTGGGCACACAGCATGATGCTCAGTGAGCAAGGCCTGTGGGAGGCCGCCATGGCCCTCCCAGGTGGCTGTGGGGCTGCACAGCAGGACCCCAACCACCAGGCAGCACAGCGCTCTGCTTGGCCTGAGGAGATGAGGCTACAGACCAGTGGCCTGCTGAGGGCCCTCAAGCACCAGCCTGGGAGGCAGGGCCCGGCAGCCCCAACCCAGGCCAGGTTCCTTGTGTCTTGATTCCTGGGCACTGGGCTCTGCCAGCTCAGCACCATGCCCAGCAGCCCAGCGCAGCAGCTGCTGTCTGGCACGGGACGACCGTGCCCACATCTGTGTTTGCACTGGCAGCCAGCCTCCAGCAGGCCGCCCTGACCCACGGCCAGCAGAGACGGCTCTGGGGAGCGCAGGGCCAGAGACGCAAAGCCAGGAAAGGCTGTCCCAACCTTTGCTTAGTTTCCGTTCTGCTCACCAACAGACTCACAGCTCTCCAGCAGTTCTCGGGGTGCAGCCTCTCCTCTGGGGTTCCCCTGACACGTGGAAGCTCAGAACCACGCCCCCCCCCCACAGGCTCGGGTCTTGGAGGAAGCCCATACCTGCCCTGGCTCACGGCCCTGGAAAACAGGTGGCTGGGCCGCGGGGTGGACTGACAGTCAATCTGCACCTTAATTCCATCTCCGTCTCTTTGCCCTGGTAACTGAGGACTTGGGATCAAGGTGCTGCAGTGCGCACCTGGAGGATGGCTGTAGGGAACCATGCTAGGAAAAGATTGGCGTCTCGGGAGAGCTCCGAGGCCCAGCCCCCCAGAAACCCTGGAAAGCCATGAGCGCGTCCCAGGTCCCCCAAACATGCACCATGGCAGATTGAGCCCAGCTGGAGAGCAGAGCTTCGTGCAGAGACTCAGAACCAAAGGCAAGCAGGACTGGGGACTCAAGGAGGGGAAAGAATGCAGGGAGGGATGGGGGGGAAATGGGGAGTACGGAGCAGACAGAGATTGACGCTGAGAGAAGACACAGCCCTCTCCACAAGGAAGACGTGCAGGTGCACACGGGGCCAGCCCAGCCACTGGGTTCCAGGGCTTCAGAAGGTCTTGGGCCACCCTGGACCTCAGTCTCTTCATCTGTACCAACAGGCCCTTGTGCCCCCTGCCATGACTCACTGGTGATCTCAGGAGAGAGAAAGCGATAGGTTAGGGTTAGGGAGCTGGGGCCGGAGAGAAAAGGAAAGCCAGGAAGCTGGACACAGCTCGGAGTCCCTGCTGTCCTCGGTGTCTCAAAGGGTGGAAGCCCCCACAGCTGGAGCCACAGCTTGGCCACCCAAGGGAGGGGCTGGGCCGCTGAACACAGGAAGGGTGCCCCTATGTGAAGGAGAAGACCAGTCCGCCCACATGTGCCACCCAGGAGGTGCCTGAGCCCCAGGGAAGAGCAGCAGCAGCCCAGCCAGGCACGGGAAACCCCAGCCCAGAACCACGGGGATGGGGGATTCGCCCTGCTCCACACCAGAGGGCAGGGGCCAGCTCTGGGTGCACAGGGTGCCGTGAGCCCTCCCGCCTGCGCTGTAAGCAGCTGCCTCCGCTAATGCGTTCTTAAGGGGCCACTTTCACTACCTGGCACTGGCCAAGGTGCTGGGAACCTGAGAAGCCAAAGACTCACAGAAAATGCTTCTGCTCACTCTGACCCCGGGCTGCACAGAAGATTCTAAAGGCCCTTAGGAGAGGAGCCCCTTTCTGTGTCCCTCGCCTGCTTACCACGGCCACTTGTCCTCCCAGAGGGCATCCTGAGATGCTAGATCCAAGAACAAACTGAGACCAGGAAACGGCCCAGAAACTGTGCTGCCTGGGCCGGCCAGCCACCTCTTCTGCTGTCTCATCCTGCCCCCTGGTGTCCAGGACCAGAGACGCCCAGGGATGGCTTCTCTGGGTGCTAGCTTAGTGCTCAGGAACAGAGCCCCACGGGGTGGAGAAGGGGGGGGGATGTCTAGGTCCAAATCTGGCCCCAGCACCTCCGTGCTGTGTGATCCTGGCTGAGTTTCACCCTCTCTCTGTGCCTCAGCTTCCCCAGGTGTAAATGAAGGCAACAAGAGAACTTGTCTGTCATAGGCTGTGGGGAGAATCACCTGAAGTGGTCCACAGGAGAGGTTTCCAACAGTTCATGAACAAACGGGGGTGCTCTCAAAACAGGGGGACCTCGTTATTCCACCCACGGGGAATCCAGTGGGGGCCAAGCCAATAGGCAACTATCCATGACTTGGTCACTAAAACCGTGGTCACTCCTGTGCCCCAGACCCTGTGCCAGCCACCCATGCAGGTGGACAGCCGACTCTCTGCAAAGGTGAAGTCCTATGAGGTCAGAGTGGGGGCTGAGGGCTGGACCTGGGGCTCCGTGGAAGAGCGCTTGCCTAGCACATCCGAGGTCCTGGGTCCAATCCTCAGCACCACATAAAAATAAATAAATAGAATAAAGATATTGTGAAGAAAAATGCTAAAAAATGAAGAAGAAGTGGGGCTGAGTCTGTAAGGGGGGGGTGTCCTCCACTCTGAAGTCACTGTGTGCTGCTTTCCCAGCCATTCTCAGAAAACCCCAGGACCCTGCAGCCCGGCCTCTGCAGAGTGGCCCTGCACCCTGAGCCCCTCGTGCAAAGCATCCTCAGCATAAAGATCCAGGCAGGAGGTCTGGGAGGTGACCCCAGATCCCAGGCCGGGACTCCGCTGGCTCGGCAGCAGCTCCGCTCTTGCAGGCCTCTGGTATCCCTGGGCATGGTAGTGATGAATTTTCAAAATCATTGCTAGAAAAATCCCTCTTGAGAACTTCAAGGGGAAAGTATCTCCGTTTGGGTGCAGAGCCCGACCTGTGTGTGCCAGTGAGAACCACAGGCTTGGGGCTGGGTGTGCAGAACATCCAGCCTCCGCCGACCGCGGAAGGACGCCTGATTCTCTAAGAATGACGAGCAGCAGAAATGAACGACGAGGGGTCCCTGACACCCTGGTGGGTTAGATAATGCCTTCGTCGCTGACTGGGGAAGGCCAGCCTCTTGCTTGGACCAGTGGCCGGGGTCAGGCTGGGGCCGGCTGGAGAGCAGGGCCCCATTCGAGGGAGGAGGGAAAGGCTCCTTTCGTCTTCAGCGATCCCACAGCGAGGCGCCCCGGGCTTCCAGGGCCGGCTTAGGCGCCACACGTTCACGAAGACACTTTATCTGCAAGCCCCTCCGCGGGAAGTGAGCATCCCCTCAGCAACGGAGTCAGAAAATTTTTAGTAAATTAAAAAATTATTCAGAAGAACATTTCTCTCCGACTGAGAGGAAGGCAGGGTGCCTCTTTTTTCCTTAGAGGAAAATGTTTCCACAAAACCTTTTTCTTTGTCATCAGGTACGTGCAGTAGGTATTAGTTCCAGAGAAATTCCTCAGAAATCCAGGAAAAGGAGATAAGAATGTTCCAACCAACTCCAGGAAAGGGGAGCTGCAGGCCCACCGGGCCACATCTCATCTCATTTTTTCCTGTGTGTCAGAGAGCAGCTCTGGGAGGCAGCCTCTCGGGGGTCCTGCCTGGTGAGCCTGTCACTGTTTCCCTGGGGCCTGGAGCCACCTGACTAGTCCCGTGGTGTGACTTAGGACGGGCACAGCCTCACTGGATGGCAATAGGGTGGGATTAGCCAAGCCAAAAGCTGAGCCGCGTGCCTTGGGGTAGGGGCTTCGCGTCAGATGGAGAGTCAGCTGGGAGACCGATGGCCACGTGGGCCACCCACCAGTCAGCTCCACCCAGGTGATGGAGCCCAGCAACAAGAACGCTGGACACGGAGGCTCGGGAGCTCCCTGGGCTGGTGAAGTGGTCACATACGGGCGCCAGTGGAGTGACCCCAGGAGTGACCAGAAGACCTCCGCTCAGGCACTTTCCTGGACTCAGCCATTGTCCCCTCCTCCGCTCATCTCACCTGTGTTCTTCCCCAGTGAGAGGGCACCATTCTGAGTGGAGCAGCGATAGGTGCGTTCTGCGAGGCCCTCTGGTGAATCATCAAATCTGAGGGTGATCTTGGGGGGCTGGGAACCCTCCCCTGTGTGTGTGGCCTGGCCTGCTGTCTGTGAGTGAGAGGGACAGGCACAGAGAGAGACAGACCGAGACAGAATCGTCCCCCATTCCTGCCTCTGGTAAGATTCTCCCTCTGGGATACTAAGTGTACATCCTGGAACCGACGAACCCAACGGAAAGATTTCCCCACCTTTTCACCTCTAAATTCAGTCCAGGAATTCCAGATGGTGCCAACATAAAACCCTAGACGAGGCACGCACCTTGTGAGCTGCAGCTTACGCATGGACCGACACCCCAGGAACCCAGGGGCCTGTGGAGACCAGCCATGAGCCGGGCCCTGCCTTCTGCTTTCTGCCCAGACTCTGAAAAGGGTGGGCGCGAGGTGGAGAGGAGTGGGTACCTGAGCTAGACGGGGGACGCGTCACTAGACAGCAGGGCGTGGGCAGAGCCAGGCCCAAGAGGCAAGGCCGTGCCACGAGGTGAGTTCATAGCTGCTAGGTGCTGCCAGTGCACGGTGCCACATATCCATCGTTCGGTCTCCTCAAAGCCCGCTGGCCTGAATCTGGATTCTTGGAGAACAACTGGACAGGGCACCAGCCACAGGGGTATTAGCAGCCAAATGTCCTACAAGGAGATTGGGGATTCCTGCACACAGAGGAGCCGGCCAGAGTGAGCAGAGACCAAGTGCTTGCCGTTCTGCTCCTGGGCCACCAAGCAGGGCAGACCCCACCCTGACCAATGAGGAGAACTAGGGCCACTCTGCCTCTCATGGACCCCAGATTGCTCAGAGCTGCTTCCTGCCCACCTGCAGGCTTGCCTCAGCCCTGCTCTGAGAAGGCACCGTCTCCCTGGAACTCCTTCCCCTTCCTCCACCGAGGCCAGCCACGTCTGTGGGGACAGGGCAGCTTCCTCCTCACTAAGCTTCGAATCTGACGCTGATGCTGCCGGTGCTGAATCTTTCCAGTTGCACATCTCAGCAAAATGACTTCTGCTGATGCTCATCTTCAAGTGAAGGGAGCCTTTAGGCCCTGTGCGCTTCCCGGGCGGTGCTTCTGCTTCCTGCACCAGCCACCATGCCGCCTCAGAGGCCTTTGTCCCCTCCAGGGACAGCGAGGGCAACTTACATCTCTGGCACCTGAAGGAACCCGTTTGATTTGACAGTCCATGAAATTTAGTTCTGGAAGGCCCCATGTGGGAATGGCCCTTGAGATGGCTGGAGGTCAATGTCCCCAGTCCCAACTGGGTCCACATTCTGCCAAAGGAACATCAGTGAGAATGGGCAGAGTTCCCCTGTACAACCCCCAGGGAGCATCTCCAGGCGTGGAGGGGCGGGGTGTCCATGCACGGGCTTCCCTTGCAGCTCTGGTAGGGACAGTTGCCCCAGAACGTATTCCTCCCGTGCACGACGGGAGTGGCACTGCCCAGCCACAGAGGAAACCACTCCTGTCAACGGGCACATTTATGGGCAGAATCTGTCCCTAATGTTTAGCCAAAGGGCGAGGGGCACCTGGGTGAGGGAGGCAGCCGTGCTCTGTGCGAGAGGCCAGGTCCCGCCTCGGGTTCTGCAGCTGGAGCCTCAGCTCACGTTCCACCAGCCCCGGCAGGCAAGGCGGCTCTCAAAATAGGGCACTCCACCTTCATGTACTTCTTCCTGCCGGCCCCAAACACCTCAAAAAACGGCACTTTTCATTGAATTGGGAATCGTGCCTTCTCCAGGCGCTGTCCTTTCATCAAAGGGCGTCGCCACCGTGACCCCGCCACAGGGCTGCAGAGGGCCGTGAGGCCGCCAGGAGGCCAGCCCTGGTGCCTGGGTGGTGTCCACGACGTGACAGTCCTGCCTGCTCGTGCAACGTCGTTTACACCCCGGGGGTGTTCTCGGCCTCACCAGGGCAAGCTGCAGCCACGGTGGCCCCAGAGCTCGGTGCCTCGTGGTGGCCTCTGCTGGCTCTGTGTGTGCACCTGGACTAGCCCAGCAGATTGCAAGCTCCTCCCCAGCGAGAGCCACATTGCAGGCCATCGGGGCCTGGCTCCGTGTGTTTGTGTTTTGTCTTCTGCGGTGCTGGGGGATTGAACGCAGGGGGATTGAATGCGCACAGGCTAGGCAGACACTCTACCTCTGAGCCACACCCCCAGCCCAGGGCCCACACTCTGAGATGCTGCCCCAGGATTTCTCACCAGGCAGAAGCCCACACCAAGAGCTCCCCAGATATTTGAAGGATTAAACAAATGGATTCCAAGTGCAGTGACGGGGTGCGGGAAGATGTCTGCAGTGATTTCTGGTGTATTTCCTTGGGGCCTATGTCGGTGCAGTGTAGGGCCTATGAGCATTTTCCTTCCTCTCTACTTATGTCTGGAAGATTCACCAAAATGATTCTGAGTTGCTATCAATAAAAACAGAAGCACAATTAGACTTTTCAAACACACACGATTAATTGCAGATAAAAGACAGAAGCCAAGAATGAAAAGACAAGAGAACAAGAAAACATGAATAAGGAATGCTCCAAGTTCCTGCCAACAGACCAAGATGAGATGGGAACAGGCCGTGAGCTTGGAGCAGTGTCACACAGGTCCACAAGTCAGGCCACAACCCATCCCAGTCTTGCTGAAAAGGAGCAGGTATAATCAACCCACAGCTGCACCCTAATCCCAGGAGGTTGGGGGATATTTGAAGCAGAAAATGGTTTCTGTACTCAAACATATTAATGTTACAGACTATTGATCAGTCTACAAAGTAAGCTCCCCAAACTCCCAGAATGTTTAGCCCCAGTGAGAGCCCTACAAGGCACTGGGGTTCCCACTGCCCATGTCTAGGACCCCGGCTCCCCTACCCTCCCTTCCATCTCTGCAGGAACTGTCAGCCCGCAGAGAGCGTGAAGCCCAACTCAGTGCCTCCCGACGCTCTTCTTGACCAACCTGACACTACAGACTGTCTCCTGCTTGGCACTGGCTCAGGTGCCCACCAGGTCCCATCTCACACATCCTCCTTCCACCTCCTCACATCTGGCAGGACCTGGGTGAACTTGTGTGGGAGCCACTGAGGAATGAAGGCTTGCCAACAGCAGATGCCACCCTACTCCTGGCTATTACTGCGCAGCGGAGCCAGGAGGAAGGGGAAGGTGGCCACCAGAAACTTTATCAGAGGACATTTTAAAGCAGGTTGTTTTATTTTTTCCCCTTGTTTCCTCCTCTGCTTTTCTTTAACGTGGTTCTTTAAGACATAAAGGGTCAGATGCAGGAAATGATCATTCCTTATCACAGAGGCCACCGTCTCTTGCGGTAATGAGATGTGCTCTGGCCGGGTAGCCTTGGTTAATGGGTCTCCTGACTGCTAATCAGTTGGAAATCCTCTTCAACTTCTCATCAGCCTCACGTGTTTGTTGAAGGCAAACACGGAGCTGTGGACGCGTGGTGGTTAAGCAGCGACTCTGTGGTGTAGGAGAGTACCCAGCTCCCTGGAACCTGCAGTCCCAGGTCTCTAATGCATCATCCCCCCACAGCCCATTCCACAAACGTCAGCGGGGGGTCCACCAGAAGGGCAGGCCCTGTGCCAGGCCGTGCCTTCGGGGGTTACAGTCCGTGTGGGAGTGCCACCCCACACGAGCACTGCACAAGCATCCTGTGCGGCCATGAAGACGATGCCCTCGTGGTGCCCCTCATCCTGGAAGGGCAGGGGGCAGCTAATCAGAAATAAAGAAATGAAACAAACGTGAGAAACTCGGAGACACAGGGAGTGACTGGCTTCAGTGTGGAGGGGCTTTGTGCTCTTCCAGGATCTGCTGCAACCCAACCCAGCAACTGAGAGGGGGCGGGGGGGGGGGGAGGCTCCTCTGGGTACTTCAGCAACTGTCGACAGGGGGCAGCTTGCCAGCCTAGGGCCCCACCTCTTTCCTCCTAGTAGACCCAAAAGGTGAAGGAGGGAGGAGGTGACCCTGGTCACCAAGAACCCTTACCTGGTCCCCCACCCCGGCAAGCCTATCTTGTGTTTTCCCATCACACTGAAAACCCACAGTTCTTTATGTGAACATTTCACCAACACCCTTCTCCCCCACTGAACCAAAGCTCTAAAAAGTCAGCTTGTTGGCATTTGCAGCCACTGTACCCCAGTGCGGGTCTGTCTGGCCCACGGTGGGAGCTCACCAGGCACATGCTGAGTGAGTCAGCAAGAATGAAGGTGCAGCAATGGGAGACGGGAAGAAGACACCCCACCCAGCACCAGGTCCTGAGGCACAGGCCCTTAGCTGACAGATTTAATGTGGGGGCAAGAGGGCATCTGGTGATGCCGCCCTAACAACACGAAATTTAAGCTGAAGAATTGATGAGCCAGGCAAAATGGGTTGAGCAGAGAAACATGGAAGAGCCATGGCAGCTGTTGGGGAGCTGAGCAGCCAGCAGTGTGCACAGCAGGGCACTGTGGCCAGAGGAGGCCGGGCAGACAGCTCAAGGGCCCTCCATTCAGTGAGGCATCTGTCCAGGGTCTACCATGTGCTGGGCACCAAACTGGGTCTCAGAAGAGATGTTAAGACTATTGTTCTTGATCCTGGAAGAAGTGAAGCAAGTCCCCACCATAGAGCCCTGCCTGCCCTGCTGCTGTGAGCAGGGGGCCAGAGGAGCAGCGAGGGCCAGCAGTGAGGGCCAGCAGTGAGGCTCTGCAGTCTAGAGTTAACAGGGTCCAGCAGCTGATTGGATGTGGTCAGAGAGAATGAAGTACATGGGCAACCCTGGGGTGGGGACCAACAGCAGAGCTGCTGGAAACTGTTCCCATCCCTGGCCAGGAATGAGGGACCAACACCGCATACCTGTGAAGAAGGACCAAGAGTCCTAGGGATGTCAACCTCGGTGGCTCAGAAAGGCCAGAACACCCATCACAAGATCACATGGTGCCCTGACTCCACCTGCCAACAGTAGGATGGAAACTGGCTGTGGCAGTCACCCCCTCCCTGGCTTGTGAGCTTCTGAAGGACTCCAGAAAGACGCCTGAATCAAACTATGGAAGCGACCAGTAGGCGGACAGGTTCGGTGTGTGACAGAGCACCCCGCTGGTTTTTAAGACCTGGCAGCAGTCACATTAATTTCCCTTCGAATGGATTTCCTGCCGGTCACACACCTGTCATTTCCCTTCCATGCACCTGGTGGGGGAAAGTTTGGCGAGAAGGACGGGGCTGGAGACCAGGTGCAGCCAAGCATGTGAGTGTCCACGCTCCGCCCAAAGGGAAATCCAGCCCAGCTGACCCCAGGGACTCACTGCACACCTAGAAAGCGTCTCTTAGGAGGAAAGGAGCCCGCAGGGTCCTCACGGACTCGCGTCTTTAATGCACTGAAAAGAGCAGGGAGCACTGCTGCCTTCGACCCGCGTGTGCATCGCACCTCCGCTACAGAAGATGCGGGGGGCCCTGGGGCAGCTCACTCCCAACCGCTGCAGTCTAACCGGAGGCCTTAATGCTTCTGACGAGGCCGCCTCTTTTAAAAAGAAAGAGAAATAACATATCATTAGAGGAAGATTTCTTGGAAGTGCAGCGTGGACTGGATGCGAGCCACCCCAGGATCTGCCGCAGGTGGGACCCAGAAGGGCAGCCGCCACGCACGCGCTTCGCCGTGGCCCGGCTGGGGCGCCTTGAGACGCGGCCGCCACCCGCTTCAAACATGGCGGCCACAGACGCGCCGAGGAAGTGCCAGTCTCAAACATGGCCTCGAAGTACGCTCGACTTCCGGCTCCCGCCTCCCGCCTCCAGGTCCGAATCCTCCGAGCTGCGCCCCGCCCGCTTACGTAAAGACCCAAGTTGTTAGGTCACGTGCCGCGGACGCCGAGCCGCGATTGGCCAGCTCCGTGGAGACGTCAGACGCCGTACAGACGCGGGTCGAGGGGCGCGGGGTTGGCGCTCTGTGGAGGAGCGGCTGGCGGGGCGCGGGAGCAGCGGCGCCGCTCACACTCATGAGGAGCAGGAAGGTGAGGGGCGGGCCGCGGGGGGGCGAGGGGCGGCCTCCGCCTGGCCTCGCCCCCCCGGGGGCGGGGGCTCCGGCCTCCTGCGGTGCCCCGAGTCCCGGGCCGCCTGCCGCCGCCCGAGGCGGGAGTTCGGCACGTGACCGGCCGGCCCGGGGCTGAGCGCCGGAGGGCTGCTCGGCCACCGAGCGCTGCGGCTGCGGCTCCTGCGAGTCGCGGGGCTGGGGCGTCGGCGCCGTCTCGTCTTCACCGCCCGAGGTCGTTCCCTAGCCCGCGGCGGCCGCGTCACGGTGCACGCCGCTCGCCCTGGCGCCGAGAGAGGGAAGGAGGGATGTGCACGTAAAACTTCCAAGGACGGGGCCGCTGGGCCGGCCCGCCGCGGTCCTTTCGTTCTGGGCGTTGAGCCCGGGGTGATCTACCCCCGAGCCACATCCCCAGTCTTTCTTTTTTTTTTTTTTTTTTTTTTTGAGGCAAGGTCTTGCTGATTTGCTGAGGCTGCCCACGGACTTGTGATCCTCTTGCCTCAGCCTCCTGAGTAACTGGATGACAGGGTGGCCAGCGGGCCCCACTGGCCCCATTTTCTTTGGATTTAAATTGCTGTCTGGGGCCACTGGCTCCAACCTGAAGAACTCTCTGTGTTTCTTGTAACGCGAAGCTGCTGGCAGCCAATCTCAGCTTTGTGGCTGGAGGTCGGTGCCCCGCCTTCATCTCAAAGGGCAGCTTGGCTGGGTTGGGGTTCTTGGTGGCCAGTCTTCTTCAGGTACCTTAAAGGTGTTTGATGCTCTCCCGTGGCCTCCACGGCTCCCTTCCCATGGGCATTATTGGTCTCCTGCTGTTTCCAGGACTTTCAGGACTGACACTGATGTGTCTGCATTTACCCCACTTACCTTGGCATTTACACCACTTGGAGTTTGGTTCGTTGACGTTCCTGGATGTGTAGATTGGGAACTGTTCACTCCCTATTCCTTGGAACTTTTCTCCTTTCCTTTCTTTCTGTTGTTCCATTACACATGTTGGTGTACGTGATGCACTCAGCGTTTCTGAGGCTCCCTTTTCCATTTGATTTACATGATGTACCAATCTTCAGTTCATGGCTGCGTTGAGAGCCCTTCCACTTGGGAACACACACACACACACTCCCCCTCCCCCCACAGTCTCTTGTGATGTGACATTGTCCTCTCTCCTCTTTATTCACTGACAGTGTGGGGACATGGACTCGTCTGGGCTGAGTGGTAGTTTTGTCCCTGAGAGAGGTGCACAGCAGCTCTTGGCAGTGTCACATTCAGTGACAGAACTGCTGCTGCAGGGCTCTTCCCACCAAGCCCTGTGCTGTGAGGTGACATAAGCCTGGCCCCAGCGACCATGCAACAGGCCCTGACCCTGGCCAGGAGCCCCTTGCTTGTACTGCCTGTAGCAGGGGCGCCCCCTCCTTCCTCAGGTTGCGGCCCAACACTTTTTCAAATGCTCTGTCTCCAGCTGGGCAGAGTCCATGGCAGGGGTGGAGGGTGGATGCGGAGACTTGCTACCCTACGCTGGCTTGTTCCTTTTCTGTTTTTCCATCTGCTGTTGAGCAGAGCACCTACATCTGGCACCTCATGGATTTCCAGTTCTAGGGCCCGTTGTGGCAACAGCTTCTGAGCTTGTAATTTCTACCTTAATTCCTCACTTCTGTTTATTGCTTCTCTTTATTACTCATTTTTATACTCTTCAATTTTTAAGGTGAACTTTGAAACTTCTTTTCTAAGTGTAGTGTAATATCCTGGACTGGATTCTAGAACAGAATAAAAAAGTATTCATGGAAAGACAGAGGAAATACAAATATCCAAAGTTCACAGTATAGAATCAATGCTAAGTTTTAGTGTTGCTCTGTTGTTCTTGCTACTTTTCTGAAAATCTAAAATTATTCTTAAATAAGGTTATTTTAAATGTTAAGGCTTTTTTTTTTATTAGAAGCCTTTCCTTTGCCTTTAGAATAAGATAGAAGTAGACAGCAGCTGACAGTAAGATCTGGAAGAAGCTACCTGCTTAAAGCTAGAGTTAGGACTGCCATTTAGGGAAGGAGGGGAGGCCAAGAACTCGCCTTCGTTTTCATTTACCTTTTGTCAAGAACTTGACACATCAAAGATTGAGAGCCTTTGAGGAAGGATATGTGCTGCTTACTCTAGACACTTTGAGATGATTTTGAGTCCATTAACATACACATGGTCCTACAAACATACACATGAGAGGACAGATTGTCCCAAGCCCCCAAAATCATGCACAGCAGATCCTGTATCTAAACCCAGGCACAGCTGTTTGCGCATATTCAGGGCCACAGCTGCCTTCCTATGAAGGTGGTAAAAGCCTGGGGGGTTCTCTAGTTGGGAGACTTCAGCTGCATGCTCATGTTTTTTCCTGGGAGCATCCTCTGACTGAGCCTCCATCTGGTCTAGCTCACAGGTGGAGTGCGATCTTCAGCACGCCTACGAGCCCGAAGTTGCTCTGAAGCCAGCTTGGCCCCTGCCCAGGATGTCACTGGCTCCACGTCTGCCAAAACAGCATGTCTGGTGAGCTCTGTTGCCATGAAGAATACCAAGGTCTAAATACTAAGTTATTACTCCAAGACGCTAATGTAGTTTAGATCCCAGGGCCCATCAGAGGAGAGCCTGGTGCTGCTGACTTTGCTTTCAGGAGGCTGTGCTGTGCAGTTCAGATTGGCTTTCCTGGCGTTTGCCACCGGGATGATTATATGTGTCAGAGACCTGGGCTCCAAGACACGATTGTTCACTCTGAAGGTGGCCTGTCCAAGTGAAGAGAGTGCATTGTCACACTGTTTCACCCCAAACCACGAGAGGAAGGCTCAGGGGGCTAGGAAAGGACCCTCTGATAGTCTTGAGCTGTTGTCTCCAAGGAGTCCCTGGCCCACTGGGCAGCTGGTGCTGTCTCTTGCTCAGCTGCTTGTAAAAGTCTTGAAGTCCATGAAGCAACCTCTGCTGAGCACCTCCCACACACCAGGCTTGGGAGAATAATGCAAAAACTCGTAGAGCTTCCATTTAGTAGGAATGAATGGAGACTGGATTCTCTTATTGTAATTTCATAACAAAAATAAACATATGCTTCAGGAACCCCCCCCCCAGGGAAAACCGAAAGCAATGGAGTAATGACAAGGTTTGTGTCTAGACTCATCCTCAGCCATTAGTGTGTATTCTGTCCCTCCAGTGGTGACACAAAGTGACAAGAGTTATGTTGTCTCAGGTGAAAAGAAACAGGAGCCTCTGGGATCGAGGCCTGTGGTTGCTAGATGTGTCTAGTTTCCCCTTTACATTCTTCTTTCTTGGCAGACTTCCTCATCACACAAGGCTGCAGACAGGCGGACTTCCAAGAAGTTCAAGTGTGACAGAAGTCATCTTTTGAAGGTTGAATTACAGAAACTAGTCCCTAAAAGTGACAGTGCTTCTTTGCCAAAAGTGGCACCCAAGGTCCCTTGTGAAAATGAGTTTGCAGAAGACAGTATGTTGCTCCTAGGCCGTGAGGCTGGTGTGGCTACGCAGCAGGAGGCTGCAGCGCCTCCCCACAGCCCTTGCAAAGCTGCCAGTGACCCTTGCTCAGCAAAGACTGAAGATGGTCTATCTACGCAGGAACCCAGCGCAGGGGCAGGGGCAGAGGAGTCAAATGGCTGCTCTGTGGGGCAGGACCAGGTGGCGCTGGAAAGAGAGGATGTGCAGAAGCCATTGTTTCAGATGGACAACAGCGTCTTTCTAGACGATGACAGCAACCAACCCATGCCAGTGAGCCGATTTTTTGGAAATGTTGAACTCATGCAGGTAAGAGTGGCACATCCCCCTCCCTTGCTGCATCTGAGGCCTGCAAGCAGGCCTCGCCACAAATAATTTTAGTGCAAGAGAAAAAAATAAGGGTTAGCTAATCAGGGCACTCCCTCCAGCTCCCAGGCTCAGAATCCTGCCATTGAGAAAGGCGGGCACCTTCCAGGTGCACCAGCACCCTGCCCCACTGTGGTTTCCTGAATCTGCCTGCCCCTCTCTTGCCTGAACCAGAGTCCTCCTTACCGAGGGATGGGTGCTTGGACCTCCTCATTTCCATGTCTAACAGGGAGGCCCACTCGGCCAGACCAGAGCTAACCAAGGTGAACTGTGCGTGCAGGTGCTCTCATTGTGTCATTTGGGACTGAAGTCCGTGTTTTCTTCCCTCTAAGGACCTGCCTCCAGCCTCTTCAGCTTGTCCTTCAATGAGCAGACGAGAATTCAGAAAAATGCATTTCAGAGCCAAAGACGATGAGGATGACGATGATGCAGAAATGTAGAGAAGCACAGAATGATTTCTTGACACATTCAGGATAGTTAACAGTTTGACAGTTTAGCAAATTATGCAGTTTATATACAGTGCATCTCCAAGAGAATGTCTTAATCAGATTTCACCCCTAAGAGAACTGTGCAGAACACCAGATGCCTGTGGGAGGTGTCCGTGCAGCCCTGCAGCTGCTGCTTGGGTGCAGGCATCTTTTGTCACATTCGTATGCTGTGGTGCTGGCGTGGGTTAGCCATGAGGGCTCCGTGTTAAGTGAGTATGATCTTTGTAAGGAAACCTTCCCTTGAGCTCCTTAGTTTTATGATATGCAAGTTTGTTTTTTTTTCCATTATCAGAATCTGATCACTTCTGATCAATTCAGTGCCAGTGCTTGCAGGATTGTCCTCATTGCAGTGTAGAGCTAGTGTTGACCTTGAGATTTTACAAAATACACATGGCAAAGAAATAAAAATTTATTTTGAAAATTTTTTAAGTACTGTACCTAAAACTACTCCTTCCTCAAAAATTTGAGAGCTAAGGGAAGAAATGAACCTTGTCCCTAGGCTAGGACCACTGTTTAGGCCCATTAACCTGCAGGAGAGGTAAGGCCGCTGGGACAGGCTTTGAGAGGCGACCCAGCCCCTGCCCTGCCCTATTGTCCTTGTTGACAGCTCACTCAACCTTTGCCACAAGAGGGTCAGACTGCCTCCCTCGTTCTGCGTGGTGGAGGCACCATCCAGTGAGGTGTACCATTCGGCTGCATGTGTTCTCAGGTGGCACCCTGGGCCCACACACCTGAGCCCTACCTGGGAGTGTTCCCCAGCCCCCACCTGTATCAAGAAGCACCTGATGACGTGTCTTCCCCAGTGGACAAAGGGGTGCAGCACAGGGGGGCTTTCCCAGCCTCTTCCTTTCAGCTGTGCTCCAGGGCTCAGCAGAGCACCTAGGAGGAGGAAGCCTGGCCGCTGGTAGTACCAACAGGAAAAGTGCTCGGCCCTTGAGAACACACAGGACTCTGTAAGGAGTGGCTCCCTGTCTGGGCTCCTGCTCAGTCCTGGCTGGGTATAGCCAGGCTGCCCACCAACTGTCAGCCGTCCTATGAGGTAACAGGAAGTGACAACACAGCAGACCACTCAGCAGGTGACAAGCCCTGTGAGGCTCCTTCCACTGCCCTCCCTGCAAGTAGTTTCCCTGCACCATTCTCTGCTTCTGTTGTGATCCCCATCATCTGTGACCATCACCTGCTCTGGAAGATTCTGCCATTTATCCATTGACTGAATATAATTCAAAACTTATTAGTAGTCATTTTCTGAAAGCCAGGGGAAATAATTTACATCTTTAGGTTGCTGCATTAGTGCAGTCTGTAATCTGCACTGCCTAGGCGGGAGCACAATCGGTTCTGCCACACCTGACCTCTGTAGGGCCCTTCCTAACTGGTCATGCAACTTGAGCCAGTCCCAGAAGCCTCATATGACATCTAGGATTGAGGTGGCAGAGATGACAAATCTAAGTCCCTGAAGGTCACTATCAAAGGGAAGCAGAGTTGCCACAGCACCGGTATCACATGTATAGTAAGCGGCCCCAGGTGGTGTGCAGGGCCTCTGGAGCAAATGGACCCAGTGCAGAGGTCCTGCCATTGTGCTTCCAGATGCAGGGCCACCTGCAGAAACACCAGGGAATCAACCCACAGCACATGTGAACACTAAGCACTAGAGAAAATAAACCTCAGAACACACTAGTGTATAGTAAGATCACCGTGAGCACCGCACACCCTCTGCACAGGCTGACCACAAGCATCTGCCTTGCAGGCATAGCCCCAAAGCAACAGGAGGCCACATTATTACAAAAGGACTTCTTAGAAACCATCTCTAAACACAAGACATCGGGAGCACAGTGCTCAGTGTGCCCAGGGGAGAAGGGGCACTTCCTGAAGGTGTGAGCCACCACAAAGGGCAAGTCCCCACTGGCATCTGGAGCAGCCCTCTCTGGACTAGAGAGGCTTACAGCCTGCTGCATAGGTGGGACCCTCTGAGTTCCAGGAAGTTCCTGTGCCAGGCATCCTGGCTACCAGCCCAACTCTCCCTCTGCCTTGAGCCCTTGACAGGCCAAGCAGACACCACCCTGAGTTGGGACTTCAGTTCCACCACAGCTGTGCTCCAAGACTGCTGGGTCTCTGCAGATGGAGGATTAGGGTCGGCCACTAATGGCCTCCAGCCTCTCAGTTCAGCCTTATTCTCGTCACTCCCAATGAGCAGACTCTTGACGGTTTAGAGAGACCTTTATTGCTTTTTCTAATGGCATAAGTGTAAAAATCCAAATATTATGAAATTTATCTTTACAAAGTACATTATGAATTGTTATAAAATACATTTTTAAAAATTCAAGTATTACAAATGCATGATGTAGGAAATTAGCGCTTTGTTACCCATTCTACTCCTGTTAAGTGCCCAGGATCACTGCCATGCACAGCTTGGTGTTTCCTCCCAGATTATCTGCACATAATACACTTTGTTTTTGGTACTAGAGATTAAGGCCAAGGCTCTTAAACACTGAGACCCAGACCTAGCTCGCCATTTTTTATTTTTTATTTTAAAACGGTGCTTGCTACATTACTAAGAACCTCACGAAATTGCTGAGGCTGGCTTCGAACTTGCAATCCTCCCGCCTCAGCCTCCTGAGCTGCTGGGATTACAGGCATATGCTACTATATCCAGCTTCCTACGCACATTTAAAAAACCAATAGGTCAGGCTGTGGCTCAGTGTTAGAGCACTCACCCAGCATGCGTGAGGCACTGAATTTGATCCTGAACACCGCATAAAAATAAAATAAAGGTATTGTGTCCACTTACAACAAAAAAATACATATTAAAAAAAAAAACCCAACATGTCATACTCTGCATAGCCAGCCCCCTGTGCACTCAACAGCTTCCCATTTCTACACATGAACACTTACAAACACTTAAAGCTATTACAGTTTTGCAATATGTACATGTATTAGGTCAAATCATGAAATTAATGACATCCAACCATTTTTTACCTAAAAAAAAAGCAAGCTTGCAAGGTCCAACATAATGCCACTCAGCTATTCCCCACTGAGACATTTGGAAAGTTTTAAATAATTCACAGCAGTAACCCTGCAGTTCTCCATGGAGCACAGACTTTTACCCCAGAAGCAACACATCTCTCTCTGGGGCTTTTAAAAGGATCCAGAGATGGAACTGCCATTTAAATGGAGACCAGCACAAAACTGAGGCACAGGAGCAGCCAGGCTCAGCTGTGGGACCTTGTGAGCATGGAGACTGCCACAGGAGCACATGCAGTGCTGGTGGATCAGTGCCAAAGGCCAGAGCTCAGCATGACTCCCTGACACAAGCACCCAGCAAGCACCCAAAAGATGTCCTCTGGCAGAGGAAACAGACTCTGAACTGTACTGAAATCAGGTTTGAAGAGGTTTTCTTCCAGGAACCACTGGAGTGAGGACAAAATACAAAATCGCACCTGTTACTGTTAGGCACAGTTGGGCCTTGTGGAGGGTAAAGGACTCGGCACCCGGGTCACCGGCACTTTCGAGCAGGCCGCCGCCTCTTTGGCCTCTTCTGGGATCTGTAGATCCTACCAGGGTCGCACTCGAGCTTGTGGGTGGTCTTCTTGTGGCAGGCGATGTGCACCAGCTTGAGGTTCTCTGAGGTGAAGAGCAGGCTGTAGAAGTATTCCCAGTCCACCTCTCTCCCGCCCTGTTCCTGGATGGCCTCAGCCAGTGTGGGCACGATGGTGCGCTTCTTCTCTATTCTGCAAAGCCAGGTTAGAGGTGGTCACACTGCTGACGCAGTGCCATAGCCCAGATGTGGTACGGTTCCTACTCGCCCGTTGTCACTAAAACATACAGTGCCTGGCCACTTACAGGAAAGACCAGCGTGGGATCTTTAAGAGTCTAGAGGCACACCAGGAACATCCCAGAAGGACCACATGGCAGTGAAACAGGTGGGCTCAGCCAACACTGCAGGAGCCCAGCTCGAACTCCTGTGTCGTCCCCGAGTTGCGGGTACCTATGGGCAGGTCTGTCTAGCAGAGCCTGCGCCCAGTGTAGTACGTCTCACTCTTTAACACTTGATTTGTGGGCACTGTTCAAACATGCTGAAAAGAACACAGGGGAGAAGGAGCTGATCATACTCCATCACCACAAGCTGCCACCAGCAACTTCGCTTGTGTCCCATTTTATCCAGGTCAAGATGGACCCCCAAGGCAGGAAATTTAAAAATGACCTGAAGCTAAAGTCACCTTTGACTCCCACCTCAATCTCATGTCTGCTTCCTACCTTGGGGACGAGGATTAAGGATTCAGTATGTCTCTTTCTAGTCCTAATCTTACATGTCTAGTTTTTTTAAAAAAACATGCCATTACTCTGTATAAATCTGTTTCACTTATAAGCAACCAATTCAAGAGAACACCAGATATCTAGTAAGGAGATGGGACCACGGTGAACAGGTCATCTGGCACCAAGGTGTCCTCACCCCATAGCCTGGAAAAGCTAAGAAAAACTTTATCACATAAGTGAGAGCAACAGGAAAAAGGAGGTACTGAGCTACCAGGAACACAGAAATCACTGTTTGACGCACGAGGGCACCACACTCTAGCCATCAGAGGGACCTTGAGGGGCCTACGCCATGCCCAGGGCCCTGGTAGAGAGAGGGAGGCCCTTCTGCATCCAGTGTCCATGCCATCCAGTCAGCCGCCCCTCCACCATGTAAATGGTCTCCTGCTGGCCCTGCAGGCCCTCCCAGGGCTGCTGCACTTCCTGAGGGTCAGCTGGGCCTGGGCCCTTCTCCCCAATGGCCCTGCATCCCCAAGAGTGATCAAGAGGACAAGATCTGACGTGCAAGCACTTGTCAAGCCACATCTGCCTCCTATTGCTAAGGTACGTGGCCACACCTGGATTTAGCATCAGGGGAGGAGCAGGGGCAACAAGGGCACGTACCATCTGTACCTATCTCCAGTCATACCTATCTCCAGTCATCCACCCTCAGGCCGGTGTCACATGGGCAGAGTCCCGATGAACACAACCAACACGGCTCAGGAACAGCAGGCAAGCAGCAGTGTGAAATTGCTTCAGCACCACTGACAACCCTGGGTGTCTGTGGGGACAAGGGCACAGACACTCCAGAGAGAAGCCCACAGGCCAGCACATGGTGTGCACAGGAAAAGCTCCACCCGAGATGAGTGCTGGACCCAGCCCACACACCACCAAGGAGCCATACCTGGACGAGCAGCACTATCCCCACACAAGTCAAAGGCCAGGGAGGGGCCAGATGACTGCCCAAGACACCTCGCCTCAGAAAACCCAGGCAGAGTGCCGGGCTTCCTGGACCACCCTCCAACTCGAGACTTTCTAAAAGGACTCCCAGCCCACTGACGGCTGCTGTGCTTGTGGCTCTGAGTCACACAGCTGAGGCTACTTAGCCTGGCATCAGCCAGGGAGGAGGCACACAAGGCAACCACTCCTCCAGCCACTCCATGTGCCTGGAGCACTGCCAACCAGGGAGAGCACCCAAGCCTCAGGAGCACAGTCTACAGTTGACCCCAGTCCCCAGCGCCCCCAGAGGTCAGGCTGGTAGCACTGACTTCTAGGAAGGGCATAATCTACAACGGGCAGGCTGGACAGTGTGGAACTGCAGGGCCACTAGGGAAGAACACTGCTGCAGACTGGGGGGCGTCTGCAGGGCGCAGACTGTCCTCCAAGGCTGAGAGCCAGAAGCCCAAGGCCGATGCCCCAGGCTTGGTCCTTCTGGTCAGGGAGCACGTCCTGCCTGCAGACAGCAGCCTCTTAGTGTGGGCAAGAGAGCATGCCTTCTTCCTCTTCAAAGGCTACATCCTACTGGACGAGGCCCCCTCTTGTGACCTCCTTTCACCTTAGTTATCTCCCAGTGACCTTGTCTGCAGATGTGGTCACACGGGGGGACAGAGCTTCAGTGTGAACTTGGAGGTGCCAATTCAGTCCACAGCAGAAAGTCAGTCACCTGAAACTCAGCACCACAGAGCTGGGTCCCTGGAAGAGCAGAGACGGCACCAGGAGGCGGAACAAGAAGGCCCAACCACACTCAGCAGTGCCTAAGAAACACCTGCGAGTTCTCCAGGACTGAAGAAGAGCCTTCTTCAGAACAGAGACCACAAGTCCCAGTCAGTACCAAAAAGAAAGACTGACCCCCAGACATATCATTTGCAGAGAGGAGAAAAACTAAAACTTCCATTAAAAAGGCAGAAAAGCAGGCAGATGCCAGGAGACATCGTATCACCCTTCAGGCACTGAAGCAGGTGCCTGTCAACCAGCACTCAGTGTTTGATGGAAGTTTGTTGAGCAGGAGCTGGACAGACACATGCAGGCTGAGAGTCTGCTCCTCCCACCTCCATAAAGATGCCCCAGGGCCCCCGGCCATCAGCAGCACAGCCAGATAAGACACAGAGTGCTGGCAAGCAGACACGGGTGGTGTGTTGGTGATGTAAAGGACACTGGCCAGAAAACCACACAAGCAGGACTAAAGTCAGGGGGACAACTACCAAAAGCAGAATAGCGTGCCAGAGTGAGGAGGACGATGCAGACTTCGGGTGTTAAGATACCACGACAGACACAGCTGAGCACCCACGTTCCAAGCACTGAAGGGCGGTGACAGGCAGAGAGGAAGGACCACTCAGGCAACAACGGAAAGCACAGTACAGACCCGAAAGAAGGGCAGAGGAGGTGCTGTGGGCAGGAAACTCAGAACCGGGTAGCTCCAATAAACTCAGGTCCATTTACTCATGCAATAAAATATTGCACAAATATTGACCAAACAGCCACTATCGACAGACACTGTGCTAGACACTGGGAACAGGTGACCCCACAGAGATTGTGTTCCAGCAGAGAGCACCACCATGGGGCAACACAAGGCTGGATGAAACAAAAGGCAGTTAACCTGGCTAACGAGACAAGTGCCAACCTCAGGGCACCTGGGAAAATTATGAAAATCAGCCTCTAGAACCACAAAAGGATTTCAAGAGCTGCTGTTAAGTAAGCCAGGCAAGAAGAAACGTGTGGCCTTAACACCAAGGACACAGAGTGCTGAGGGAGCCAGGCCCTGGCCGGACCGCTGCAGCTGCCAGGAAGGGAAGGGCTCCCCTGCACTGCCGGACGCCAGACCTCTGAAAAGTCTGGATTCCTCTCCGACCTGCCACTGGCCTTCTGCGCCACAACATGTGAGTGGGAGGACGGTGCCCTTTTATTTCACAGGTGGCTTGCTTTTTAGCTCTTCCACATTTAAGCATGTGCATAGTCTTGAGCCCCATACATCAGGGGAAGGCTGTGGCTATGGCTGGGGAGGACAGACAGACCAGTGTTCCTTCATCTTAATGACCACTGGTAAAATCAACACTTTTGCACACAACTGAAAGCATGTATATCTTATAAAAGAGAACGAAACTGACACGGGTACTCCACAAACACCATCACCGGCTCAGGCCAGGCGTTCCGCCACCACCATCTGTATTTGTTCTAGGCTGGCGTGAAGAGTTCCAGAGCAGTCAAGACAGTCCAGAGGGCCACATGTGGACATTCAGTGTCAGAAAGAGCCCAGCAAACAAACCAGCAGAGAACTCGGCGAGTCCTCGTGACAAGTGGGCAGGACGACTTCCTCCTAGAGCACACCCAGCACCTACATCTGCTGTGATCAGAGAGCGGAGAGCTGAAGGCCAGCCAGGTAGAAGGCATCTGTGACACTGACAGCCAGCAGAGAGGCAGGACTTGTGAAGAGCTCTGCAAACAAGAAGCTATGGAAACAGCCCTGCTGGCCCCAACTTCCCCACAGGCCATGGCCACAGCTCCAGTTCCAACATGTGGCACCAGCCTCTGAGAGCCCAGCACCAGGCCACAGGGAGTCAGGCGCTAAGGCCAGACAAGGTCCATCCACAGGTGGGAACAGAGAGCAGAGGGCTCAATGTCAGGCATGCACTGTGACAGCAGGCAGAACATGTCTCTCCAGTAGCCCATCCACGTGCACACACGGGGCTGCTTCCCTGGACCAGACCCACGCAGCACAGCAAGCACACACCAGGCAGCCAACAACAGTGAGCCCAGGCTCCTTGGCAGGGCCCGGACCCCTGCAAGCTGCTCTTCTTGTCTGCAAACCTGAGTCTCGGCAACAGGCATTCCCAAAGGTCCCCCTGCCGCAGACTCACATGTGATCCAGGTTCCAGGTGCTGAAGAGGACCCGGCTCTCCCTGTTGCTGTAGGGGTTGATGGAGTGCTTTGACGCACAGCTGTCCAGGTCAAAGGGGCCCTGCGGCGACAGAACAGGGGAGGCGAGGATGAAGGCCCTGCACTGGTCTCCAGCCCCTGGGATGAGCCTACTGGGCAGAGAAGCATCTGCTGTCAGGAGCAGGGCAGGAATTCTGCCTTTGGGGCCATCTCCTCACTGCCCCTGACGCTATCTGCTGAGTTTGCAAAGGGGACAAGTTAGTATTTGTCAGGGCTTCTAGAAACGTGTCTTATCATGTGCCTATATGTCTCCGCGCTGGGTAGACCAGTCTTCTCTAGCTGTCCCAGGGCACTGTGACCACACACAGCTGCCCCTACCTCCTGGGAAGTGGGGAAGGTGCTGACGGCCAGGGCTATGGCTGGGGAGGGGTGAGCAGGACCACACTGCATGATGCTCTGCAAGGCTTCTTGGACTTTCCCTGCGACCAACAGAAGCTGAACCGCCTGGGTGAATATGCCGCGGTGGAGACTGCCACCTTCCCGGGGCCAACACTTGTACACCTCGGATGTTTGTGGGACTCTTGCTGAGCACTATGGCTGCACCTGCCACCCTCTGCACCCCTCGAAGCCTCCCAGCACACAGCCACCTCTGCCCTGGCACCCTCACAAACTGTCCACCTCCCACTACTCTGGGACCACCTCGAGGACAAGAGAGAGGCAGGAGACATTTCTGTCCCCAGCTCATTGTATAGCACCTGGCACAGAGTGAGCTCTCAGCAAATGGTGCAGTGAGCCCCTGGGAGTCTGTATGCTTGGCTAGCTGGGAAGGAGGACATCTCCACCATCACCACCTATCGCCATGAGGAATGGTCCAACAGGAAATCCCAGTGGTCAGAGGCCACCCTGGCCACCCAGCTCTGCTGTCAGAAACACCCAGCAGGAAGGCCCCAGTGTGGGGACTCACTGTACAAGCACTTGCAGTTTGCCATGGCAGGAGGTCCCCCTGCAGGTGCCCCCCATGCTGCAGCAGGGCCCAGAGAAATGCCACACCCTGGAGCCATTACCACTCAACACTGGACCACGCCTCATGTCCCAGAAGGGAGCCCAGAACAGCAGCACGCAGGAAGCACATGCAGACGGCCAGGCTCACCCTCACTGCATCACTGCTCCAGCCTCCAGACCCCATGTGAAATGACGCTCCTCTGGACGTCAAAAGGTGGCCCAGCCAGAACCGGGGGTGTGCCAGTGCAGCCCAGAGCATTCTTTATAGCTGATGCCCCCACCAGGGAGTGAAGCTCAACCAGTGCCCCCACAAATCTTGACACACAGGGACTCTGCCACCCAGAAAGCTGATGGCAAGGCTCCGGGCACATGAACATCAGCACAAGCCAAGGCCAGAGCCTCTCGCTCCTGCAGCTGCCCTCTGTCCAGGCCAGAGGGTCTCAAACTGAGTCCTGGGACGAGAATATGCCTTCAGTGCTATTCACAGGCCTGCCCTCCTAGCTCTGAATGCAAGGGCCACCCCTTCCCACAGGCTGTGCCAGGCAAGCCAAGGGTTCAACTCTTCCTGCCTCGCTCAAGGAGAGCTGTGCTCAGGCCACCAGGGCTGACCTAGAGGGAAGGACACTGCTCACCTGGCAGGAGAACCAGCCTTCCCGCGTGCAGAGACGGCTGCCGGCCTCAGCTCCTCGGTCAAAGTAGCTGCCATTGTACTGCGAAGACCTGAGCCTCTGGCACATGGCACCAAGGATCCGTAAGTACTCCTCACGAGCTTCTGCGCCCAGCACTCGGGAACAGGAGCTCACCTGCAAGAGTCCAGGGCCTCGCTGGTCCCAAATCCTCTGTCAGACTTGCAATCTACAAGCCTCAAAGTCCTCAGAGACCTGCCCTTCTGGCCACATGGACTAGACCCTGCCCAAACTCAGTCCTGTGGTCAGAGGTCTGCCCACTGCCCAGCTGTTCCATGCTATGAAATCGCTGAGCCCATGAACTGGAGGTAATGGTCATGCTGGTTACCAGGCTGGATAAGAACTAAGATCACACAGTGATAGCAGCCACCTCCTGGGGACAGGCCAAGAGTAGTCATGGTTAAGGCTGGGTCTCTCCTGAAGAGGGAGAGCACCAGGACCAGCCCTGCCATTCCAGTGAACTGAGTTCCTTGGGAACACGGGGACAGCCAGCCACCAAGACCTTGGGAGGGCAGAGACAGAGGATGGCAGCACATCAGTAAGTAAGGCAGACCAAGGGTACAGGGAGCTTGCCCACGTGGCGCAGCTCTGGGACAGCACACAACCCTCCACCAGCCAGTGCGGGGAGGAAACCCATGCAGACGAGGAAACCCATGCAGACAAGAAAGAAGAAAGGTGTGTGGAGCTGGCTCCACCTTCAGAAAAGAGGGCAGGGCCACAGGAGGAGGGCCAAGTGACAGAGGTATGGGTCAGGCAGTGACCCATACCTGTGGCTCAGGCTGCTAACCCCTCAGGCCTCAGCTAGACCTACCAACCTAGTCATGGTGGCACGAGATGGACTCAGCTCTGAGCACCCTCTCACGTCTGCCCGCTCGCCCTAGCACTTGCCCTGGCACTTCCTGGTCACCATGGAAGAAACCCATGCTCAAGCATCGTCTGCATAAGGAGGCCTACAGGTGCTCGCCCCTTCCTGGCAGGAGCAACAGGTGGGCAGACAGAGGATGGCAGCACAGGGGCAGCACCACACACAGTATCCTGGAGACACCCCAAAGGGCACAGCCAGGCATGCCCACAGGAGGGCATCCTCAGTGGCAGCAGGGTCACCCACGGGGCACAGCCAGGCATGCCCGCAGGAGGGCATCCTCAGTGGCAGCAGGGTCACCCCACGGGGCACAGCCAGGCATGCCCACAGGAAGTCAACTCAGTGGCAGCAGGGTCACCCACAGGGCACAGCCAGGCAGTGCAATCAGGAGGGTATCCTCAGTGGCAGCAGGGTCACCCACGGGCACAGCCAGACATGCCCACAGGAGGGCGTCCTCAGTGACAGCAGGGTCACCCACAGGGCACAGCCAGGCAGTGTTCACATGAGGGCATCCTTGGTGGCAACAGGACCACCAAGAGGCACATGCAGCTGCATCCAGCCCCACAAGTGTGGCAGGGCCCAGTCAAGGTAGGGGTGGAGGGAGACGACCAAGAGACCCCAGAGTCTGTGCAGCCACATAGGCACAGGGACGGCACACCATGAAAAGACAACACCCACCCCCTGCTCTACAGCTGGCTCAACTCCTGCCAGCGAGCGGGCCTGCAAGGACCAAAAGCAGACAAAGCTGCCAGAGCCAAGACCTTGCTGTCCCACCCGGAAGGACCTGAATGGAGACACAGAGCCCAGTGCATTGGAGAGCTCGGGCCCACGCTCCTGGGACAAACACCTGGCCCACTAGGCTCCACGGAGCATCCCCTTCCACTCTGCACTCCACCTTTCACACAGGTCTGATCTGCTGAGGAGCAGCACAGGGACCATGTCAGGATGGCAGACCCAAGGCCTGCCTTCCTGAAGGCAGACAGCTGCCCAGGAGTGTCCACACTCCTTCCTATGCCACTGGGCCAAGCCTCTCCCAGGGAGGAGCCAGCATCAGAGCCCCATGTGGCCACTTGGCCCTGCAGTTCTTCTCCAAGCTCAGATGACCACACTGTGCCCCAGAGGGTTGGCAAGAGGCTGCTGCCCGAGCAGGGTGAGGCACAGAGAAAAAGGGCATCTGTTTGGGAGAGTTCAGGTCAGAATGGAACTTGCTGCCACATGGAAACACTCAGGGGCTAGTTCTGCTCTTCACCAGCAGGAAGAAGTCCACACAAAACAGAGGGGGAGTAAGTGGCTCTGCTGGGCCTCAGCAACCCCAGCCACAGGCCTCCATCCCAGGTTCTAGCACACTGGGGTACCCAATAGTGGTCTCAGAGGTGGGGCACAGGAGAGATGTACCAGCAGAAAAGTGGCCTCCCACCACTTACCCACACCCTGGGCCCAGAGCCCTGGGCACAGCTGGCCTGAACAAAAAAGCACTTACCTCTCTCAGGTAACTCCGGATCCGGCTCTCGCAGCTGTATCGTAGGTAGCCCGACTTGCTCCTGAATCGGGACTCCAAGCCTGTAAGGATGAAGAAGAGTCCCTGGAGTCCAGGGCAGCCAGGGCCTCTTGGCTGTGCCCGGCTGGGCTTGCCTGCCAAGCAGGGCAGACCTCATGGTCGGCCACCTTCATCTAGAGAACCGAGGGTGGCGGCATACAGGGCCTCATTTGGTCTTTGGTTTTGAGGCATCTCCAACACCACTAAGGGCTTCTGCCTGGCTGCCCAAACAGCCCTCCTTTTCCAAGATGGGTGCCAACTCCTCAGGCTACCTCCAATTGGCTTCCAAGGCCAGTCCAGAAGGCAGGAGTGACCCTAGTGTGCATTAGCAGAAGATAAACCACATGCACCCATCCACAACGGAACACTGCCCAGCCTTAAAAAGATAGTCCTGACACAGGCACCACGAGGACAAACCCGAGGGCGCGTGCTTCACTAGGTAAGTTGTCACACAGACACGCCCTGCATGGTCCCACTTACAGGAGGCACCCAGAGTCATCACACTCGGATGGAAAGTAGGATGAAGGGCATCAGGCTGGGATCAGTGCTCAACAGGTACAAGATGCAAGAGTCCCCAGGCCATACGGCAGTGACAGCAGCATGACAGTGGGTACTCAGTGCCACTGGACTGTGATGCCATTCGCTTCCACATCTGCAGTTCAGCCAACCACAAGTCTTAGGCGTTTAAAAATTACACCTATACAGACCACAGGCCTGTTGTTCTGCCACTCCCCAGCCCACCCGACAGCTGTGCATGAGGATGACTGCAGGGATGTGAGCAGCTGCAGGCAACAGATCTGCACATCCCAAGGGTTTGGTCCCATGGGGGTCCTGAAACCAAATTCTCCCCCAGACACTGGGAGACAAGCCTACTTAACAACGGCCAAGACAGTAAACTGTATGCTGTACTCGTTTTCACCTAACATTTTATTTAAGAATAATAAATTCAAAAAGGGCAGCTGGAGGCTGCCTGGATGCTACCCGACTCTCCAGGAGCCCTTGCTGGTGCCTTCCCCACGTTCCCCAGGCTCTGGAAGAGCACATCCTGTCCCGCCTCCCTGAGAGGCCACACCAGCTCTTGGTTGTGGACACTAGGACCTGACAGACCCCAGTTTCTCCTGGGCCCTTCCCCAGCCCACACACCTTCAAACCAGGGCGGGTCCTGGGCTCGGGTCTCAGCCTGGATGTTCTGGCTGACAGTGTGCAGGAGGTCGGCCAGCAGCTTCTGCCTCAGGGGGGCCCTCTCGCCAGAAAGCAGCTGCCGTGCAGCTTCAATGACCCCCGCCTGCGCCTCGTGAAACATGCTGAGGAAGCGACTAATGTCACTCACATCTGCCACCAGCAGGGAACAAACAGAAATGCATTCAGTCCAGGGAAGCCTTGATCAGAGAAGAGGCTGCAGCTCTGTCTCTGTGACAAAATATCTGAGAAAACAATTTAAGGGAGGAAAGGTTTCTTCCGGCTCCTGGTTGCAGGTTTCAGTCCATGGTCAGTTCTGTCCACTACTCTGGGCCTGTGTGAGGCACAGCATCATGGACAGGGGCCTGGCAGAGTGGAGCTGTCACCTCATGGCATCCAGGGAGCAGAGACCCCCCAAGGACCACTCTCTTCAACTAGGCCCCACTCCTCCAGTTTCCACCACCTCCCAAGAGCCCACTCAGCTGTGCGCTCCCTAGTGGATTAACCCACTGATGAGATCAGAACCCTTGGGATCCAATCCAAAGCCCCACCAATGGACACCACTGCACTGGGGACCAAGCCCTCAACACGTGCCTTCAGGGACATTCCAGATCCAACGTCAGCAGGCCTCAATCCCTCAGCCTGGGGATTGACAGAATTCAGACTCAAGGGGTCCAGGCCCTCCTCCTGGCCAGCTGTATCCAGCAGCCAACTACACACCAGCTCCCGCCCTCTGCCCCTGTAGGGACGTGTGTCAGAGAGCGAAAGCACCTCCTGAGCACCCCTGCTCTCCTTTTGGCCTCCTCTCTTCTAAACTGAACCACCCCCTTCTGAGGGCCTTCCCTGGAGACCCCTCTTCAGACCTCCCAACCATGCCTCCTGCCCTGGCGCAGAGGTCTGCACAACTCCCAGGGCAGGGAGCTCTCCCACAAGCTCTCAGGGTCAAGAGAGACCAGCCACCAAGGGCCCTATCAGAATATCGCCACAGGGTCCAGGGATTCTAAAGAGGAGCACAGGGAGGCCAAGTGGGGAGTCAAGCCTGGTTCAGTTTTCAAAACCAACCCACAAGACCCACCTCTCCACAGCAGGAAGGAACCTTAGGGCCCAGGGTTCAATGGGGTTTCTTAGACTTAATACCAAAGGCAGAATCAGAGAAGTAGCAACCATCAAATTGGACTTCATGAAAAATAAAAATTTGCTCTGCAAAAGACACAGTTAAGAAGAGCAGAAAGACAAGCACAGAGTTACTTCGTTTTTATGACGACCAATTTGTTTCTTCCTTTATGGCTCATGCTTTCGGTATCACATCCAAGAATCCTTTGCCAAACCCAAAGTCATGAAGATTTTATTCCTGTTTTCTTCCAAGTGTTTTGGGCTTTTACTTCTTACCTTTAGGTCATAAATCCATTTTAAGTTGATTTTTGCATGCACTACATTCATTCTGCGTGACTGTCCAGTTATGTCCACACCTCTTGCTGAAGAGACTATTTTCCCCCCACTGACTACTATCAGCACCCCTGTCGAAACAGTGACCACGTGTTTACTTCTGGGCTCTCCATTCTACTCATCTACACATTCACCCCTGGCCAGGACCACGGTCTTGGTCACCACTGTGGGAAGCGTGAGTCCTCCTGTGCTCTTCTTCAAGATTGTTTAGATTATTCTGAGTCCCTAGTGATTCCACATGAATTACAAATCAGAATCACCATGTCAACTTCTGTAAAGGAGCGGCTGGAATTCTCTAGGGACTGTGCTGAATCTGAAGACCTGTTTGGAGAGTACTGCCACCTCACCAATATCAGGTTTGTCTGATCCACACATATGAGCTGCTTTTCCATCTACTCCCACCTTAAATTTCTTTTGATGTTTTGTAGTTTTCAGAGTAAAAGTTACATGCTTCTTTTTTTTTTTAATTCTTTTTTTTTCTTTTTTTAGTTGTAGATGGTCACAATACGTTTATTTTTATGTGGTGCTGAAGATCAAACCCAATGCCTCATGTGTGCTGGGCAAGTGCTCCACCACTGAGCTATAACTCCAGCCCAAAGTTTTATGCTTCTCTTGTTATATTTGTTCCTAGTATTTTATTCTTTTTGATGCTACTATAAACTAAATTAATTTCCTTATTTCATTTCCAGATTGCCCTCTGTATGTGGATAGAAATACAAGTGGCTTTGTATACTGCTCTCATATCGTGCAGCTTGCTACACTCCATTCTTAGTTCTAAGTGTTTTTAATGGATCCCTGAGGATTCTACTTACAACAGTGCACCTCTGCAGAGAGAGTACTTCTTTTCCAATCTGAGGGCCTTGTTTCTTAACTTTCCTAGCACTGTACCTCCAATACAATAATAAATGAAAGTGGCAAGAGTGAACATTTTTTGTGTGTTGTTGGGGGTACCAGGAATTGAACTCGGGGGCATTTGGCCACTGAGCCACATCCCCAGCCTATTTTTTATTTTATTTAGAGTCAGGGTCACCATTGCTGAAGCTGGCTTCGAACTAGCGATTCTCCTGTCTCAGTCTCCCAAGCCACTGGAATTACAGATGTGCGCCACTGTGCCCAGCTAGGAGTGAACATTCTTATCTTTAAAATCTAAACACATGCTAACCATATGACCTAGCACTGCACTCCTGAGCATCTTTCCCAGAGAAATGAAAATACACATCCACACAAAAACCTGGGCATGACTGCTCACAGCAGCTTTATGTCCCCCAGCAGGCGAAAGGTGAGGCTAACTGTGGTACAACCAAGTCACACAATGGGGAAGAGTGGACCACTGACACTCAACACTTAGATAAATAACACCCATCCCAGAAAGCCGTACATCACACGATTCCATTCATCTAGTATTCTTGAAATGACAAATTATAGAGATGGACCATATGAGTGGTCACCAGGGGCAATGACTTCGATAGGTGGGGACAGGCAGGATCATAAAAGGGCAGCACCAGGAGGATTATGATGAGTGGAAGTACCTTGCACCTTGACTGAACAGGTAGTTCCAGGAGTCATCGCAGTGGTTCACAGACGAGGCCCCAGGGTCAGCTTCCTGGGTTAGATGCTGTGCTAGCGTCATGCCAGAAGTGACTTTGGGACAAGTGGTAAAAGGAGCGTGGAACCTTCCTATCTTTGCAAGTTCCTGAGAATCACTGTGGGGTTTTTATTTTTTTGTTTTTAATGTTCAACATTTCTTTACAAGTCTTCCTAGGAAAGGTCTTGGTAGAGGAAGGAAGATGGAGTAGAGAGAAGAGAGAACCACGAGAAACTTGAGAGAGACAAAGGAGACAAAGACTGGGAGGTAGGTTGGCACAGACAGCAGCCTGTGGCATTTTTTTTCAAACTATACCAGGAACCAGGGAAGAAAAGGAAAGATCCAGAGGTGCCCAGTTCCTGCCTCCCACAAAGGGCCATCCCAGGTGACATTATGGTGATTGTGTCCAGATGTTTCATGCTGGCAGTGAGCCCCTACCCTGCAGCCTGGAGATGTGGACAAACTCTTCAGCTTCTCTCTCCCATTCGGCAGAGGAGGCAGGACTAAGCCCCTGGGAACACCCCATCCTTCCTAGGACACCCATCTCTATATCCTTTATAGAGGAACCCTCCAGAGGATTGGCACTCCAAGGAGTCTTCCACCAGGGGTAAGAAACTCTCCATGCTGGGTTGTAACACAAACAGTGCAGATTTGCTGTCCACCAAGTTAAGAATCACACCCCAGGCCTTCAATTCAGATATCCCTAAAGAACCACCTGTTGGAGCAAGTGTCCAATAAGACAGCCCTCAACATAAGCGCTGCAGACAAGGTCTCAGCAAACACTACTAGAAAACAGCCAGGTACACAGATGGGCCCCACCCTGCCCTGCCCTGCAAAAAGTAGCAGCAAGACCCCAGCCTTCACAACTCTCTCTCTGGCTCCCACTACCCACAAAACTGCAGCCTCAGCCTCAGCCTCTGCCTGTTAGCAGTAAAAAATTAAATTTTAAAAAAAGACAATCAACTGAACAACCAGGCTCCCGAGCAAGAGGACCGAAAACTCAGTTGGACTGGGCCTCGGTACGGCTTCCCGCCCATCTCCAAGGTGTTTGCACTTACAGCCCTGCCATGTCTGGCCCTCGGTGAGCAGCACGAGCTCGGCGTCATGGGGGATGCCCGGAAAGTAGTCTTCAGTCACCTCGGTGCCATCCTCGTACAGGCACAGCCGAGAGCCCTGCACGGGGAGCTAGGGAAGCAGGAGGAGCAGGACGCTTAGGCTAGAGCGCAGAGGAGCTGCTGTTTGCTGGCCTCCCAAACAAAAAGTGCGAGCTGTTCAGGAACCCAGTTTAGGACCTTCTGGGTGCACGTCCAAACTGGCATCACAGCCAAGGTGCCTGAGACATGCCAACTGGAGGCCGTTTGCAGTGCAGATTCGCCGTTCTAAAACGAACTCCTCGAGGGCACGTAAAACGCGAGCCTGTTTGGAACTGGTGCCTGAGTGCATCTCCAGACCCAGTCTGCACACAGCCTCATGCACTGCCAGTCTTCGGGACCTGGTCCCTCAACACTCCAGCAACTCCCCACCGCCACCCACGTGCTCATGCATGTTCCCAGCGAGGGTCTACACCCATTCAGGGAAAAAAAAAACCTGTCCCCATGGTTGGGATGCCCCGACGGCAATGACCCAGGGCTTCGCTCTGCCGAAGGACAGGCTGGGGCGGAGGGACGCGGGGGCCATTCAGCGCCGTGCAGGTACACGCTGCACGACCCCAGCTGCAGCGGGCGGCAGGTGCGGCCCTCCCGGGCCCCACTGCCGCTGACTCGCGCTCCCCTGGCCGCGCCTGGACAGTGCGCGCAGCAACCAGGACCCTTTGCAAGTCCCTTCGGACCTGAAAGCGCAGGCAGCCCTTGCGCAGCAGCTCCTGGCAGCTCCGGCCCGCCACGCCGAACTTCTGTGCGCTGCGCAAAGCCCGCAGCCTGACGGTCTTGAGCTGGCTGACCAGAACGCACATCCCGGTAAGGATCCCGGAAAACCAGACACTGCTCGCTCAGCGGAGAAGCTCCGGAATTCTCGCGCGCGCTCGTGCGCAGGCGCAGGAGCAGGTGCGACCCGGAACCGAGGCCTGCCACCGCGCGAAGTCGAAGGCGCGACCCGGAACCGAGGCCTGCCCCCGTGCGCAGGCGCAGGAGCAAACTGGAAGGTAGACCAGCCCCCGTGCGCAGGCGCAGGCACCGTCCGAACCCGAAGCTTGCTCTCGTGCGCAGGCGCAGGCGCGGGAGGCGGGCGCGCGGGCGCTAGTGGCCCGGTTGTCATGACAGCGGGGCTGCGTCCCGGGCGCTGGGTGGAGGCGGCCCGGGCTGCTCCTCGGCTGCCACCGCAGCCTGGGGTTGAGGCGGCCGGAGCCGGGGACGGCGACGGCGGCGCCCCCCGAACTCCGCCAGAGGGAGCGACGGCCCGCGCGGGACCGTAGAACGTCGGCCGCGCCCCACCCCCCGCGCGCCCTGGGCGGCTGCGCCGAGATCTCGCGTCGCCGCAGGTACCCGCCCGGACTCCCGTCCGCGCCGCGCCGGCAGCCGGAGGCCAGCGGGGTCCTGCCCGGGCCTGCGGGAGCACCGGCGCCGCCCGCCCCGGCGGCCTTCCCGCCGCCGGCGCTCGCTGCACGCGGAGCGGACCGGGCCGGGCCGGGCCGGTTGCGAGGATGGAAGAACGTGGTTCCGGCCCTGCATAGGTTGAACTTGGGCCTTGGCGAGGGGCGGGAGAGGGTTACTTACTAAGTGTCAGATTTCTCCGAAGCCCCTTCATCTTACAATTATCTGACTCAAAGTTATTATTTTATTGTGAAATGTTTTAGAAGAAACGAAAAGAAATTGTTTCCTAGCACAACCTTCGGAAGTCGCTAAATTGAGTTTCATCTAATTTGTAGCTTATCTTGCCGCTGGAGGTTAAGTATAGGGAGCAGGAGCGTCACTGGGCCTGGGGAGAAGTGTCACCTGGCACTTGCTGGGCTGCTCATTCCTGTCTCTGGGGCTGCAGTGTCTGGTGAAGATGAGCGAGTACCACAAAGCAGGGTTCTGCCAAAGTCCGTGGTGGCCCTTACAGAGCCTAGCAGCGTCTCATGTGACACTTGAATGTTTATGCAGAGGTCTTCAGGCTTCTCAGATGCCCACACTGAGGTGCAGCATCCCTTCAAGTGCTGATGCTTTCCTCCTGCCTGTTTCTCCAGGGCCAGAACTTTGTTTGGATTTATTGGGGTAACATGGTATAGTGGAGGTACTCTTGTATTTGGACTTAAAGGTCCAATGTGTGAGTCTAGGTGTTGTCACAGAGTGTATTAAGATCAGTGACACGGTTCCACACGGCCAACACAGCTCAGTAGGCACCTTCCAGGTGGTATTGAATCAGGTCAAGGTCAGGTTCACTGAAAGCCATGATAGCAGTCATTTGGCTGGTGTTTTAGATGCCCTATGAGCCAGCTGGCTATGCGTCTTGTACTCCTTGCATCTGGGACTCCTGCTTTCCTCCTGGTTGTACGTTTTTACACAGCAGTTACTATGCTAGTGAATAGGTTGCCTTTCCCTCTTGTTACTGAGAACTAGTTAACATGGTTCTATTGGTTTCCTAACCCTCCCCCTCCCCCCAAAAAAAATGTGTCTGTACCCTAGCAAATAACTTGTTTTTACTGTGAGAAAGTTTCACAAACTGAATGGCTTAAACAATAGAAATTTATTCTGGAGCTTTAGTCTAAATTGGGGTGCCCTCAGGGCCACATCCTCTGAAGGCTCTGGAGGATCCTTTGTGTTTTTCTAGCTTCTGATGGTTTCCAGCAGTCCCTGGCACTCAGTGCTGTAGACCCTGCCACGCGCCTGCCCCTGTGGTATTGCCTGATATCCTCACTGTGTGTGTGTGTGTGTGTTGCTGGTTTGCTGTCTTGTAGTGCTGTAGTCAAACCCATGGCCCTGCATGTGCTGGGCAAGAGCTCTACATTGTTTTACACTGTCAGCCCCTTCTCCCTTCTTAAAAAGACCAGTTACATTGGATTGGGCGTACCCTTGGGACTTCATTTTAACTAGGTTACATCTACAAAGACCCTGTTTTGAAATTCAGTCAAATTTATAGGTAGCAAAGGTAGGACTTGAACATGTCTTTGGAGGACACAATTCAGTTCACAATACAGGTCAAACTTGAATAAATAAATTCAAATTTGGGGGGAAATCTTAAGTGGTACTTTAAGTAAAATCAGAAGTATTTATAAAAAGCGTTTGAGAAGGCTGGGATGGTAGAACTCTTGCCTGGCATGTTAAGGCTCTGGGTTCAATTCCCAGCACCACCCCCAAAGAAAAGTGTTACACAGAAAAACTGGACTCTTCCAACATAATGGAGAAATATAAATGTTTTGTTAATTCCTGCGTACATCAGCCAAGTGTGAACTGATACCTCAGGTGTTGTGTTAGTGGATTCCTTAAAGAATTTCCCTCTTCTAAACAGCCTAAGCCTGCAGAATGCCCCACAAGATCGGATTCGTTGTGGTCAGCTCTTCTGGACACGAGGATGGCTTCAGTGCCCGAGAACTGATGATCCACGCACCAACTGTCAGTGGGTGGAGGTCTCCAAGGTGAGGCTGGGTGAGGCTGGGCTGGGGGATGCACCAGTTCCTGATCTGCAGATGGATCCCTTTCAGTAACTTGGACATCACGAACCACAGGGTGGTCACAGTGTGCAGCAGTGTGACGTGACTAGTTCTGTGATGGGATTCCTTTCCTTTTTGTTTACGTTTATTTGCTGGCCTGGCTGAGTGTGATCCCACACACCTGTAATCCCAGCAACCTGGGAAACGGGAGGAGTGCACTTTCAAGGCCAGCCTTGGTAACTTGGAGAGACCTTGTCTTAAAATTAAATTTTAAAATAGGGCTGCATGCTCATAATTCAGTGGTAGAGCACCCCTAATTTTAGTCCCCAGCACCAAAGGGAAAAAAAAAAAAAAAGATATGCTGGCCCTTTCCCTTCTATCATTAGCCCACACTCCGGAAGTGAGCAACTACAGAAGAGAAAGCAGAGCTGCGTCACCACCTGACCCTCTCCTGCCACATGCCGGGTGATGCATTCTCATCCCTTTTCTGAGCAAAGGCTGTGTTTGCACACTTTTTTGGTCTTGTGGTTAGGCACCTACAGGGAAAGATTTTTGCCTCTAATTACTTTTATGTGACAACAGGTTTCAGCCAGGGTCTCTTTCAAATTTCTCTTGAACATTTGTACATGTTTATAAGAATGTTTATTATTTGAGTATGTGTCTTACGTTGTTCTGAAGCATCTGCTTGGTTCAGGAGGCCTGTGTTTTTCACCAGCACACCACCTAGCTGTGCTGAGCAGGCTCCATGGACCTGCTTAATGCTCAGTACCTCCAGGGTCCTTGTCTCTGTTTCAATCCACAGGAATCTAACGGAAAAACCTGTAAATATGTAGGGCATTTGCAATTCAATCATATTGTTGTGTCCTGCTGAAAACTGAATGTAAATCACATTTTAAATTAAATTTTATTTTCCTCTTTGATTTCTTAGGGCACCCAAAAAACAGGCTCACTTTCCCTGCCCAAGTCCTGAGGGAGTTGAAATTAAATAGAGCAAAGCAGGTAGGGATGCAACAGCACGCAATTGCTGATGGCACTGAGGGCAGAAATATATTGTGAAGCCCAAGGCAGGAGGGCAGGAGAAGCACCCCGCCAGCAGCCTCACCTCCACTTCCCAGGGTTCCCTGATGGAGAGTGCCCTTCCACAGAGGTCCTGTTGCTGACTGCTTTTGTTTAGTGTGTGTTTATCTCTCTATCTATCTCTCTATTTATTTTAGTTGTAGGTGGATACAATATCTTTATTTTATTTTTATGTGGTTCTGAGGATCGAACCCAGTGCCTTGCGCTTGCCAGGAGAGTGTTCTACCTCTGAACCACAGCCCCAGCCCTGTTCAGTGATTTTATGTTCTTTAAGGTTTTCAAATAAATAGGCACCCTGTTGGTAATATTTATAACAATAACACTAATATGATGCCTATGATGCCTTTGTATACTGACATAGCAGTGTTTTTTATTGTGCTATTGTTTTTGTTGTTGTTATTGGGGATTGAACCCAGGGGTGCTCTACCACTGAGCTATATCCCCAGTCCTTTTTTATTTTTGAGACAGGGTCTTGCTAAGTTGCTGAGGGTCTTGCCAAGTTACCTGGCTGGCCTTGAACTTGCAATCCTCCTGTCTCAGCCTCCCGAGCCTCTGGAATTACAGTTGTGCCTCACCATACCTGGTGGCTTGGTATTTCTTTTGGGGCATGTTAGTAATGTGCTTTCAGAAGAAAGGAGACATGTTCCAAATAATGTGTGTACTCCTGGTCACCACACAGACTGCCCCAAAGTCAAGCACATGGCAAGAAGGCAAAAGAAAATATCTTCCAGCCAGGAGTCCTGAAGACAGGACCAGACACTCTGTCACCACAACTACAGAAAGTGTGTTCAGGGGCAGCTAGTGGCAGATGGAGGGATGCCCCACTGCGGTCTCCAGGGAGCAGGAAACATACCGCAGCTCCTTTCTGGCCTGGACTCTCCAGCAGTGTCACAGAGGAAACACTGGTAGAAGCTTGTGGATAAGGCCTGCATCTCTGGTGGCCTGGACCCTGGGGTTGGTGGGGAGGTGGGGTCAGCGTTTGTTTTCCACATCACACTCCAGGCCTGTAGATGTCTGTGTGGAGCTGTGGCTCTCCCACTGGGTGTGGGTCACTCAGGGTGGTGTCCAGGCAAGGCTCCCTCGTGAACAGGACCTTTCAAACCCATGGCTGAGGACCAGGGGAGGGAGCTAAGGGGGTAGGAGGACTAGAAAGGGGTAGCATCAAGGACACTGGAGCCAAGTAGAGGGTTTGAGCAATGTGGGCAACTGTGTAGCAGAGCAAGGTCACAGCCGAGGAGGAGACGTGGCACTGGGTTTTAAGAAGTCCATGGTGGCCTTCATAGGGTGACCTGTGGGCAGTGGCACAGGGGGGAGGGTTTGAGAAAGTGGTGGTGGCTTCAGGCAGCATGACATTTGAAAGAATGGGAAACCCCTGGAGAGGGACTCTGAGTCATTGGATGTGCTCTTGAGTTGGGACTTTCTGGATTGTGTGTGTGATGTGAGTGCTGGTCAGGAGAACAGGCTCTACTGCTATAGGCCTGTGGGCCTAAGGGCACCTGGCAGGAAGCTGCTGCGCTGGGCAGCAGAGCCTGCCGTGTGTGTTTCCTGGGTGAGGTGCGGGACTCCACACATCCAGAAGCACACCCGCAGGGCACTGGACACACTCCCTACCACCCCATCCCTCAACACATGGGCCTGGGGACCTCCACGGTCCTGTTACCACATGCTCGTTAGCTAATGGAGGTCCTTCTGCCGCCATCCTGGCCGTGCAGTACCTGAGAGTCGGTGCTGGCTGACACGGTTCTCTAATCCCTTCTCGCTGCCTAGTGTCTTGTGTACTTCTGAGCAAAATTAGAAGCACCCCAGCCTGGCTTCTCCTAGAGCATGGTGCACTTGTGGCAGGTCCTCAGATCCCGTGAACAAGTTGAAAAAAGGTTTATTTTAGATCACAGAGGTTTTGGTCTGTGGTCACTCAGCCTACTACTCGGAGCCTGTGATGAGGCAGGGAAAAGCCCAGGCTGGAGGAGCCTGTCCAACTCCCGGAGGCCAGGGAAATAGAAGCTGGACTCCAGTGTCCCCTCCAAGGACACACACCCAGAGACCCAGCTTCCTCTACCAAGTCCCTTCTGAAGGTTCCATGCCTGCACAGGCCATCACCAGGGGGTTTATCAAGTACTTGCCTCCTGTGGCTCTACCTTGCCCACTACTGCAGCCCCTTGAGATGGGTTCATCTGTCCCGTAGTGAACCTCAGGTCCACTTGAGCTGTGGTTACAGCCGCCAGGAGTCGGGTTTGTGCTGGGTAACTGGCAGATGGACCACCCCAGGGCCATCCTTTGGCTCTGCCCCAAAAAGCTCCAAGAAGGGCAGAGTGTCACAGCCTCTCCTCTTGCGCCCTGTGGCTTGGCCCCCACAGCGCCATGGGTTCACCTGCTGAGGCTGGCAACACAGCATCTGGGGACTCTGCAGTCATGGCTCAGAAAAACAAAGATGTCTTTGCTTTCAGATTCTGCCAGTTCCCACAAGAAATTGTTCTTCAGATGGTAGAGAGGTGTCGAATAAGAAAGCTGCAGCTGCTTGCACACCAGTACATGATCTCAAGCAAAATCGAGTTCTACATTAGCGAAAGCTTGCCTGAGTATTTTGTACCCTACCAAGCAGAACGATTTCGCAGACTTGGGTAAGAATGAAATGCAAAATTTTAATGGTGACTTTTAGCCTGACCAAGTCTACCTCAGAGCTCTTAAGAATCAGTGAATTACCCCTTACATTGGGTCCAGTGTGGCATTGCCAACACCTGCCAGGGATTGGGTGGGCTGAACCGCCGGGTGATCATGTCTCCTGATGCCCACAGCCAGTTGTGCTTTACAGGTAGAGAGCTTTTCAGAAACACTAACTGGAATCTGGGGCTTTTTCCCAAGCTGCCACCCCAAGCTCAGCTTTTATTTAAGCTTGCTGAGTCCAGCAGGAGCTAGGGGCGGGTTGTTGTTGAGTGCACGCATTCTCCACTGTGTTGCCTTTCAGCTACGTCTCCCTCTGTGATAACCAGAAGACCGGCTGCAAAGCCCGTGAGCTCAAGTCAGTGTATGTGGACGCCGTTGGGCAGTTTCTCAAGCTGATATTCCACCAGAACCATGTCAACAAGTACAACACCTATAACCAGGTGAGCACAGGGCCTCTGCACCTGCAGCTCTGCGCCCGCCTCTGCGCCTGCCCTCCCTTGCACGTTCAAGCCTTTCTTCTAAGGAAGACCTTTAATGTATGACCGTAGCGCTCTAGATTCAGGCTGGAAAGGAATGTAAGAGTGTCCATGGAAGCTTTTATGTCAGTTGCATGTAGTGGGTTAATATTTTGGCAAAAGTCACTCCCACCTCTTTCTTTTCCATTCCTTCAGTGTGTCTGCTAGAAAACAATGGCTGTGCAGCCAGCACTGCACCCCTGTGGACAGCACTGTTCTAGATGAACCCTCGCAGCTGACAGGAGACAAATCCCTGGTAGACACTGAGGGCCTGCCTGGGGGCTCTTGGCTCCAGCAGCTGACTCTTAATCCTCTCCCACCCACTCTTTCTTTTGATAAATGAATTAGAAATCAATTGTGTCCAAAGCAGTCTTATTGACAAATAATTACAACATTCCCTGCCCCTCCAAGAATACAAACATTCTTGGGCTGGGTCTATAGCTCAGTGGTACAGCATTCGATTAGCATGTGTGAGGACCTGAGTTCGAGCCTCAGCACCACATAAAAATAAATAAAGGCATTGTCCATCCACTTGAAAAAAATTAAAAATCACACCTTATACCAAGTGAGCAAGTTGGAAGTGCTAACTAGGCTACGTGGCAGCATGACTTGGCAGGACACTGCGAGAGCCATGCTGCCTTTCTTTGCTTGCTCCATGTCACCTGCTGTGTTCACAGGTAACACCCTGATTAGGCACTGAGGCCAAAGTGGTTCTCAGTGATGAGGATGGCGATGGGAAAGTGGCTCCTCCCCTGCGGTGGAGGATCAGTGACCCGACAACCTCAGCCACATTAATCTCTGTTTTCCTTTCCTGGTCTTAAATTTATCGTATGGTTATGACCCCTGACCTCGACCTTGAGTTTGTTATAGGCTGTGGTGACTTCAGGAGTGTTCAGCTACTATTGTTTTAACATGCTTTAAACAGATGAAATAGGCCCTTGGGTAAGCATTTGAATACTAATTTATATAATTCACTTGAAAATCGATGATGTTGAGCTGGGCCTGTAACCCCAGAAACAATCATGCTGAGGCAAGAGGATGGATTGCTAATTCAAAGTGAGCCTCAGCAATTTAGCAAGGCCCTAAACAATTTAACAGAACTGTCTCAAAATAAAAAATAAAAGAGGCTAAAGAAGTGGCTCAGTGGTTAAGCACCCCTGGGTTCAATCCTTTGTATGAACAACAACAAAAACACGATGTCCTGTACGTTAGCGCAACACTTCATGGTTTACTCACTTTGGTATGTGTCATCTCCCCATTTGATAACAGTGTAAGTCAGAATTTGTTGTAAAGGGCTGAAGGCCTGTTAAACATTTTATGCTTATTTCTGTTTACTTAACTTATCCTTAGGTTGCTTTGGTTGCAGTAAATATCATTGGAGACCCTGCAGACTTTGGTGATGAAAGCAATATTGTAAGTTTGAGCCATTTAATTCCTAAGAAAGAATATGTATTTCTAATGGGATCATTTACTTTCATTGCAGAAAGTATCATTTTCAAAGTATTTATAAACATAGCGAATCGTTGTCAGATAATTTCAGCAGCCATAGTCTTAATAACCTTTTACTTAAGAATTGTAGCTATCTCTCCAAAAGAATAGGATCGCCACATCTTGCTGACCTTCCTATCAGATTATCATGAAGTTAGGATTTCATGTTGTGCCTGTGTGCCGAAATCCTAAGCAGACATTTTGCTCCTGAAGACCTCTAGAGAGAAGTTGATTGATCATTATCTTGGGCACAACCCGGAGGATCCAGCCCTAGAGGGGACTTACGCTGGGTAAGTGCCTTCCTCACCTCTTGGCCCTGGCAGGATGCTAGCTAGCATGACCTTCCTCAGAATCACTAGTGTCTCCTTGCTAATGGATTCTGCATTCAGAGGTGTCTAAATGCAGTCTGGAGCTGGATGAGCCCCTGACTGGGTTGTCTCCATGCACAGCAAGAGCAAGGCCATCGGGTTCTTTAGTACTCTGGGCTGCTGGGCGTCCAAGACAGGCTGAGGCCCCTACAGTGCATTGTTGTTGAGCTCTGTCCTCCGTCCTTTGACATTTCACTGGCACAGGCAAATTCAAAGACACTATTTGGCCTAAATTATCAATCACTCAAGACTTCATTTTGTGGCTTCTTTAAAATTAAATTCACACCAGGGCAGCTTAGCAGAGCGGCTTTACGGCACCCCCCCCTGTTGGGTCTCTCTTCACAGTGACAGCTGTTGCTTCCCTTTTGCTGTCCCTCTTTCTTTCCCCTCACAGTGGGAAGACCCTGGTGGGTCAAGAGGCGGGGAGCTGAAGAGCCCCCCGCAGCTGCCCACCTGCTGTGTCCGTCACCTCCTCTTTCCCAGCTGCATCTTTGGGCACACAGTGTTTACACAATGTTTATGAGAGCATAGGGCCCTGTCCCAAAGGTGCCCCAGTCTAAAGAGAAAAGGAATTCAAAACAGCACTGGTTCCTCTTCTCTGACAGCAGCTTCCCAGTAAAAAAGAGTTGAAACATTTTAAATTTTAATAGAAGTTTCAAATCTGTCCATAATTTTGGGGTGTGATTTCACTTCACCTAAGTGTCAGTAGAGTCTGCTAACAGGATGTTGTTAACATTTGAACCATTGCACAAAATATGGAGTAGGCTGTCTGTTCAGGTGCTCGGAGCTGTTTGCCACCGGCCAGCTCTGTGCCCAGGCAGCGGCCCCCTTCCCCAGAGCCCTCCCATCTCCGAGGGCTGCAGCCTGAGAGGATCAGGTAGAGGAGGGCTGGGTGTCAGAGAGGCCCCTGATGACTTCCCGGAGCCCTGGCTCCCTGACATAGGAAGTCCCAGCTGCAGGGGTGTCTGGCGCTTTCTCCAAGACTGCTCATCATGGAGCACCAAGGCTCGCCGGCCACAGCAGCATCCCCTGGAGAGGAACAAGCCCTGACACATGCATTTCTCCCCTAGGAGGTCTGACTATATCTCTCCACTGGACGACTTGGCTTTTGACATGTACCAAGACCCCGAGGTCGCACAGATCATTCGCAAGTTGGATGAAAGGAAGCGGGAAGCTGTCCAAAGGGAGCGTTATGATCACGCCAAGAAACTGAAGCAGGCTATCGCTGACCTGCAGAAGGTACTGCCTCTGTGAGCCCACTCCTCTGCCTGTGGATGGCCTCTTAGTTATAACAGAGCAGCGGGTTCCTGCAAGCTGCGGGTTGGCATGGGGTCTGAGGTCTCCTCCAGGGAGAGGTAAGGAGGGATGAGCACTTTGAAGATACACGTGGCCGCCACTGTGCTGAGCAGGACCCTTGCTACTGCCAGAAGTGGTAGAGGACATGCTCAGAAGCTCGGGTGGATTTCTGACTTTATCAGGCACCAGGACAGCAGTACGCAGCGCTGCTGTTGCAGAGAGTGTGGCCTTTCCCATTTCTGTGCTGACCCCTCCCCGAACACCTCACACTCAGTCTCTGCCTCGTGAGCTCCCCTCCAGCTGTGGTCTTTGCAGACGTGGTTTGAAGCAGCAGACACCCTGTGCTGCAGGTGGGCGAGCGTCTGGGGCGATACGAGGTGGAGAAGCGCTGTGCGGTGGAGAAGGAGGACTATGACCTAGCCAAGGAGAAGAAGCAGCAGATGGCCTGCTACCGTGCACAGGTGTATGAGCAGCTGGAGTTGCATGGCCTCCTGCACGGCGAGCTGGAGGTCAGAGGGCGGGGTACTGACTGGGCAGGGCAATAGGCTCTGGGTAGTGACGGGACCCTCAAGGAGTCACCCAGAGGAGGCGGGAGCCAGCTGGGGGTGGAGGGATGGGCACTGCCCTCTCCAGAAAGCCCCTCGCCCAGCCCCCTCTGCTCACGTACAAGGCGTGGTGGCTTTCCCACCTGCCCCGCCCTAGAGAAGGAGAAGGTTCAGAGTGCACCTGTGGCCCCAGTGGGTGGTGCCCTGCCTCTGGCACAGCTCAGACAGGCAGGTAGGCACCCGTACAGCAGGTGAGGAAACAGGCCCTGAGAGCCACAGGACAGTGCAGAGCACAGGCTGCCTGGGTCTCACCTGGGCCCTCCCTTCTGGCCGCTGACCTCAGACTGATGCTGGCCAGCATTGCTTTCACGTCCCAGCAGGGCAAAGTGGAGAGCAGAATGAGACCCCCAGTCTGTGGCCCTGGGCACCATGCCCAGGTGAGGTGACTGCAGGTTGGTTATGCCCTTTATGGTTGTGCAGGGTCCCCTGACCCTCAGGGAATAGTAGTGCCTGGTTCTGAGCACAGGCCTGCTCAGGCTCAACCAGTGCCTCCTGCCATGGTTGGCCTCTCCACAAGTGAACAAACCCGCTCCCAGCAGGACTTAGGTGTGCACGGTGGCTCTGTGTCCAGCACCCTAACTGAGGAGAGCACGGCAGGGAAGCTGCACGACTTGGGCCTGAGCAGGAAGCTTTCCTTTGAGATGTGCCATGCTGAAGACCCTCTCTCAGCACAGCCTTCCTCCAGTCACTCACCTGGGGCAAGATGGTAGCTCCATGGCATTTGAGATGCAATCTCCCTTCCTTTCCTCCAGATGAGGAGGCCCCTGGACTTGCCCCTCCAGCCCCTGGATCATTTCAGCAGTCCTCACCACCGAAAGCCAGCCCCCTCACTGCCACAGCCAGAAGAGGTGGCCCCCGAAAGCCAGCTTGCCCACCCGCTTCTGCAGGAAAAGCCTTCCTCGAGCCCCCTGGCTCCTCCTCCGCGGCACACTGCAGTAGACCAGCTGCTGCCTGCCGCGGGCCCGCCTCCAAGGAGCAACGTGGGTAGCTCTGTTTACTTTGGTACTGTTTACGCTACAGGTGTTTTACTAACCACCACGCTGTGTCAGGTGTGGTCCAGTACAGGAGAGGCAAGCACGCTGCACATGGCCAAGCTCCTCCCAAAGTTGTGCCAGGGACACAAGGGCTAAGGCCAGAGCGCCACAGTAGCAGGAGCCAAGGAGCCACACCCTTGGGAGGCACGGTCTGTAGTCAGCCTGCAGCCCCCTCCTGTCCTGTCCCTGACCTGTGTTCTCACACATCCTTCCGCCTCTGAGCCTCTGCTTTCTGTATAAAGACAAAAACACTTTCTTGAAGCATCAACCAAAGAGTAAAAAAAAATTCCAGAAAATGCCTAGCACACCAGCAAGCCACCTAGCATGTGGTAAAGCTCGTGCCTGGCCACCATGCCTGTTAGAACTTCCTGTGCTGTGAGTGACAGGACACCTGATTCTTACTGGGCATAGCTAGCGGCTTAGGAGATCCTGTGTCCTCGGTCAGTTTGATTCATTGCTGAACTATGTCGAGTCTGATTCCCACATCACCCCAGGACTGCAGTCACCAGGTGCCCTGTGCCATCTGAGGGGAGGGAGTGTCCTATTCTAGCAGCATCCTTGTGTCTACCTGGTTAGATCAGCCACAGTCTCACACCAGCCTTGAAGCAGCAGCCAGGACCAGAGCAGAGGTGTGTGGAATGGGCCGTCAGGGCCTCCCTGAGGCTTCCGGCACTGTGAGTGGACAGAAGGGAAGACACCGCCTCTGTCCCAGAGAGTGCCTGCTGCAGAGGCCACGCGCCACGTCCCTGTGGCTTGACCTTATGTTCTGCTGACTACTTCCGTTTAATATCACAGTGCTCTTCCCGGTTCTGTTGCCTCAGTGTTTCATGACTAGATTTGAGGGCGTGAGAAACTCGCCCACTGGCGCATGCTCACTCACCATCTTGGTGAGCGCCAGGATTGGACCGGCAGCCCCACCCACTGCAGTGTCAGCACTCACACCTCTTTCTCCCTCTACTCGTCTCCCTTCATTACCCAAGACTCTGCTACGTTCTTTCTCATTTGGTCATGGGCCTGTCTCCTTACGGGACTGCAAGCAGGGCAGAAGGTCCATCTTGTTCGTTACTATGTGTTCCAAGATGAGTGCCTGGTACAAATTAGGTGCCCCATGAATATTTGCTGGAGCAATGGGTAAGTGAGATAGGCAGCTGCCTAGCTGGGGTCCTAGGCAAGCAGAGCAAGCCTGTGTAGAGTCTCTGACCTTGGCTGTCTGGTCAATCCAAGGCCGCTGGATGGTGAGCTGGTTGATAGGCAGGCTGGAGCTGACTTTTCAGCAGTAAACTAAAAAAAGACCAGTGGTATTGTCAGGAAAAAAAATGCAGCACCTTTCTTGGCTTTCATAATCTCTGTTGAACTGAAATTGCTACTGGTCAGTAGTAATTGAGGCCAAGTCTGCATTGCTATTTTATGGTAAATTTAGAAAGGACTAGAAGACCTCTTCGAACTGTGCCAGTTACTTCCTGTTTACTGCTGCTCCCATCTGATGATGCTGATCGTGAGCAAAAGAATACCTTTCTGACACTCGCTCTCCCAGGAGAGCAGGAGGCCATGGGGAGTGTCACTTGGGTGCCTGTCCTCTCTCCTGCAGGTGGACACCTTGCCCTACGACGAGCGGCCCCTCCCCGCCCCCCGCAAACAGCAAGCAGAAGTGTTGACAGAACGAGACGTAGGTGAGGCCGACCTGGGCACCCTGCGAAGAGGAGGTGTGGCCGGGGAGCCCGAGCCCCTGAGCGAGAAGGCCCTGAGGGAAGCCAGCTCCGCGGTGGACGTGTTAGGAGAAACCCTGGTAAAAAGGAGAAACCGCCACACCCATGTGCATGCATAGGCACACTCACGGGGGAGGGGGGTCATTGATGGTGCTGCCGCTGCCACCAGGAAGCCTGCCCTTCACTCACTCTCAAGGGCTGCGGAGCACGGCTGGGTTCGGATGTTATGAAAGTATGTTCACCGAAGGTGTGTTTCCTCCTGGTGTTCTCAGAGCTTGCAGGGTGCATCCCTCCTAGGAGCAGCAGCTAACTGCAGTGACAGTGATGGCAGGGAAGAGCCTAGAGCCTCTCCTTGCCTGTCCCTGGCCCGCTCCAGAGGGCCCTCTCAGTGGAGTTGGTGTGTTAGCACAGCCTCCCGTCCAAGGAGCTCTTCCCTAAACACACACACTCTGCCAGGGACCCGCTCCTAGAAAAGGTCCAGAGTCGTAAAAGCAGACACGTGCTGCTGCGTTGTGGAGTCCTGGAGGGCAGGTGGGTGGACGGAACCTGCCCCCTGAAGCAGGACCAAGCAGGCTCTGTGCCTGGCAGGTTGCCGGGGCCTATTCCAAGACCTGGTCCTGCCGAGAGGATGCGCTGCTTGGTCTGTGCAGGAGGCTGATGGAGGTGCCTGTGGGAACCCCGAAGGAAGACGTGAAGAGCATGCTGAGAGCATCTGTCTTTCTTGTCAGAAGAGCCATGAAGGACATTGTGACCTCGGTGAGTCCCCTCAGCCTGCTGGCCACAGGTGACATGCCACTCCACAGTAGAGCAGAGCAGCTGAGGGGCAGCCTGTCCTTTGTCATAGGTGACTGGAGTGAAGGCTATCTGGCAAGATGCAGGGCAGGTGAGGTCTGAGACCACTGCCTCTGCTTCCTTACCCTTCTGCCTGGTGCAGTGCCAGCTCTGCCACAGTCCCCAGCAGTGTGTGCAGAGGCCTGATTGCCACTGCCAGCAAACATGAGACCGAGGAGCCTGGAATTGTGTTTTTCCAACTCCACGTGGCCTTAAGAACAAGTGCCACAGGGTCACCGTGGCTGTAGCTGTAGAGGAGCTGGCCCTCTGGGCCAGGATGTTGGCGAGTGCTCCCTGGCACAGTGAGACGGGAGCAGGGTGGGGTCTTCAGAGAGCAGTTGTCGGTTTCAGTTTCCAGCACTTCAGACAGCACGTGGGTCTCGGCATGACTGATGTAAATCTAGTACTAAGTGAAGTGTGTGTTTTCTCTTGGAAAATCCAGTTAGAAGAGCTCACCTGTTTTTATCCCATTTCCTAGGTCTTTCAGGCTTCTTTGAAATTACTGAAAATGATGATTACACAGTATATTCCCAAACATCAGCTGAGCAAGCTTGAGACCACCCACTGCGTGGAGAGGACCATTCCTGCCTTGCTTGCCAGGACCGGAGATTCCTCCACCCGCCTACGCATCATGGCTTCAAATTTTATTCAGGTCTGAACTTTACCATAAAACCTGACACCGTGGTCATGAACACCCCCCGCGTCAAACGTGCCTCCTCTGGGCCAGGTCCTGAGGAAGACTGAGGTGCTGCCTCTCGGTGGAAGGAGTCCAGCACTTTCTCCCTTTCTTTAAAACCTGAGGAGCGCCACAACTAGCTTCATTTAAGAAGTTCAGATTTTCAGAGAAAATGAGGAAAAATAAGTACCATATTATTGATTAGAAAGTAAAAATGAGTCATGTGACAGTGGCAAAAGGCCTGCCTTGTTAACACAGCTCAGAATTTGGAGAGGTTTTCATCTTTCAAAAAAAATAGATCAAGTCAAGAGCTTTGTAATGTTTTGAACGACTAATAATAATAATTAAAAAAAAGGTCAAAATGAGAACATCTTATTGCTTCAGGTTTTTTTTCACTTGTTTATTGTGAGTTTTTTTGTTTGTTTGTTTTGGGGTTTTTTTGTTTTTTGTTTTTTGCTTTTGCATTTTTTTGTTTGTTTTGTTTTGTTTTCCTTAAGAGACAGGGTCTGGCTGTGCAGCCCAGGCTCAAATCCTCCTGCCCCCACCTCTGCACAGCTGGGACAGGCCAGTGTCTGCTGCGCTGTTCCTCATCCAGTTGTTGTAAATGTGTTGACTTGAGCAGGCGAGTGGTGCTGGAATCCTTCCACTTGAGGTGGTCCTCTGTGTGTGTGGTGCTGGGATTGAACCCGGGGCCTGTGCGTGCGAGCCGAGCACTCTACCAGCTGAGCTCTGTCCCCAGCCCTCAGCCTTTTTATTCATACGTTTTTACTCTGAGGCAGTCTGTTGCCCAACCCCAGGCTCCCTCAGCCTCCTGAGTCTCTGGGATTGCAGGTGTGGCTGCCGAGCCTGCCAGGGCGCCCTGCCGTGGGTATTGGGTGCAACTGCCCATCCACAGGCCCCTGCAACTGGGGACCTCCTCACCTCTGTGGCATCTGTGTGCTGTTTGAGGAGTTTGCTGTCCACACTTGGTGAAGAAAGCACTTATTCTTCTATTTTTCCTACTTGTGCAGCCATCCAGGGCCCAAGTGCACAGGAATCGTGCTGCCAAGAGGAGAGGGGATTCCAGGTGACAGGACCTGAGACTTAACAAAACAGATCTGCTCCCCCAGCTCACCTGCTTCAGCACTTCATTACCCATTCCTCTGTTGCTGGCTAATTAAATCACAGACATTCTGGCCATAGAAAAACCTGTTTGTTTAGACACTTAATAAATATGTAATCCTGCTTGTTTTTTCATTTTAATCATATTAACGAGAATTGTACATTGTTACTCTCTTGGTTGACATGAAATACTAAAATAATGGCCTCAGCTACAAAACTATAATTTTTTTTTTAGGATTTTAGAAATCAGAGAACCTTTTCTTGGTTGAGGAGCACCAAGAACCGAAACCTTCACGTTCTGGGCTATTCCTACAGGCGCTCACCAGCCTCTGTGTGGTGTGTTCTTCCCTGTTATGCCTCTCACACAAGTGTGAGCTTGCACGCCCATGACGATTCTGCAACCTGTTATCCTCTCTGTTCCTTCCAAGTTTAGTGGGAAGTCTTGCCAGGTGGTGCTGAATCATCCCTCGTGCTTTCCTGTTGCTCTCCACAGGAAATGGCCTTGTTTAAGGAGGTGAAGCCTCTCCAGATCATCCCATCCTACTTGGTGCAGCCTTTAAAAGTCAACTGTTCGGCTCATCTGGCCATGAGTCAGATGGACCTCCTGGCCCGGCTGCTGAGGGACCTGGGCACCGGGAGCACGGGCTTCACAGTGGACAGTGTGATGAAGGTGAGCCACCTCATGCCATGTGCTAGCCACTGTGACCTTTTGAGCGTGGAGAGTCCCATCAGTGTTCCATGAGTGAATGTGAGCCTGACTTCATGCCAGCGCATGAGGGCACCCCGTCTGTATGCACTGATCCCCCCATTCCGGGTGTGTGATGTGGGCGATGCTGGTTCATGGTGGGAAGCAGTCTGAAAGGTCAATGGACACTGGTCTTTGCCTCTACCTGGGCCTGTGGGCTCCTTTCCACACTGAGACCTCCTGTGAACACTGCAGAGGACGACACGATCCAGCAGCCCAGTCCTCACGTGGGCCCTTTTTGTTCAAGCTGGCCGTCCTGTGCTGAGCTCAGCTCTTTCTCTTGCCTTGTCAGAGGCCGCTGGTAGTAGCCCACACACACCAGTGCTCTAATTACTCCCATCCTTTTCTCCCCGTGCTGCCAGCTCAGCAGGCCTGCATCTGCCTTGAGTCGCAGTCAGTAAGCAACCATTTTGCCCTGCAAGGTGTGTCGCCCCCTCTCCTCCCACAGCAGTACCCCACTGCAGTCGGCTTCAGCCTGGCTGGAGGGAGCTCTGCACAGCGCAGACGCCCATAGTCCAACAGCCCAGAGCAAGCTAATGCAGTTTGCAAGGACAGAGGAGCTCTGCTCCATACAGTCACTCAAGGATTCAGTGTCCTTCAAGAATGATGCCACCTCCATTGCCACCAAGCAGAAGAAAATGACCAGAGCACATCTGTGGAGAGTTTCCACTGAGATGGCCAACCCCGGAGAAGAGCGTGGTGAAGCTGGGCACAGGGCAAAGCCAGCTGGCCTGGTGTTGTGCCGTGGTCCAGGTGGGGAAAACCAAGAGGAGAGGTTAAATAGGAGATGAAGTGGGCCAGCGACAGGGTGGAGCCTGGGAGTGGACAGGCATCAGGCTGTGCACAGAGGGGCCAACCTCAGGAGCAGACCACACCTTGCCCCTCGGAGCTCAGGGAGGTTCAGAGCGAGCCTGAAACGATCACGTGGAAGTCTGAGTAGCACCTGGGGCACCCCTGACGTGTGGCCTCAAGTCTGAACCAGCAATGTGATCGTGGCACCTGCTGTCACCGTTGGCACCACCTGGTGTGGCAAAGGAAGGAGGACTGGGCTGCGTGGATGTCTGGGAATTCGGGAGTGACTGCACCGGGGACTGTATGCTGCCAGCTGCAGTCAGGGCAGCCAAGGCTGAGGACGGGAGGACGGCGAGCACAGAGGCAGGTGGACAGGCTGGACTGAGGCTCTGATGGGTGGAGGGGGCGGAAGAGGATCTGGGCAGGCAGCAGATGGTGACCAGAGTTCAGTGCCCTTAGACCAGTCCTTCTTGAATGGGGTGACAGTGATGACGAAATCTGGGGCGGAGCTCAACAGTGTGTGCCTCGAGCCAAGCCCATGGAAGTGAGGGAGCCCAGTGACCAGAGGCCCAGGCACCAGGGACCACTGCCTGGGACAGGGGAAGGGTGGTCTGTGTTCACTGACACACCACAGAGGTGTCGCAATGTCACTGGTGCCCCACCACAGCGGTATCAAAGAGGCATTGGAATGTCACTGGTGCCCCACCACAGAGGACAGAGGAGGCGGAAGGAGTAGAAGAGACAGCTGAGGGGGCGTGCACAGACCTGGTGGGAAAAGGAGGGGTTTGGAATCAGCATGTGTGCTGTTTGTTTATATATTTATTCTTCATTGTTGATGGACCTTATTATTTACTTATTTACTTATTTGTGATGCTGAGAATCAAACCCAGTGCCTCACACATGCCAGGCAAGTGTTCTACCGCTGACCCACAACCCCACCCACGTGTGCTGTTTATGACATTACAGCAAAAGACCCAGGGACACAGGTCACATTCAGCCTGTGCGCTTGGGCAACACACACACGAGTTCAGGAGAGCAGAGCCTCCAAGGAGAAGCCCGTGGGCCTGGGAGACACCCAGAAGGACTGCACAGCAGCCACAGCATTGCACTTCTTAAAAACAGAAAGGTCTAAAATAGGCAGCGGAATTAAAGCATTTGTTAAATTCAGATGGGGAAGCCATGAGGTTTTCTTGCCTCTTATACACATTTGGAATATTTTATAATACTTACTATGAGGCTGTGGTGCTGGGCACAGAGGTCTCCATGTGTAGTCCCAGCTGCTTGGGAGGTGGAGGCAGGCAGGAGGATGGCAGGTTCAAGGCCAGCCTGGGCAACTCAGCAAGGTCCTGTCTCAAAACAGAAGGGCTGGGGACATAGCTCAATGATAGAGGGCCCTGGGTGCCATCAAAAAAAAAAAAAGGAGAAGAGTCAGAAGGAGTTGTTTATGGAAGGCTATAACCTGAAGATGCCTGTTAACTCATTCAGGTGGGAAAAGCATACAGATCAATCATGGGTTCAACTGCGTCTGCAAGATCAACCATCAGGAGGGTCTCTGCATCTTGATGTTTGGGGTTGTGTCTGTTTTTTCTTTATTTTTCAAAATTTTATAACAACAATGAAAAACAAAAATAAAAATTTTCACATTTTTTATAACAAACCTGTATTGCTTTTTATGCTGGAACAAATTAACTTTGTGAGAACCAGTAACGAGAAACCTTCCGTCTTTGTTTCCAGTTTGCAGTGAGTGCCCTGGAGCACAGAGTGTATGAGGTCCGAGAAACAGCAGTCAGAATCATTCTGGACATGTACAGGCAGCACCAGGCTCTCACCCTGGAGTACCTTCCTCCGGATGACAGCAGCACGCGCAGGAACATCCTCTATAAAACTATTTTTGAGGGATTTGCTAAAATAGACGGCAGGCCCACGGATGCTGAAGTGAAGGTGAGCCGGCCCTCCTGGGTGGTGGCGCAGGTCTCGAGTGGCTTAGAGGGGCTGGGTGTGGCTCACTGGCAGAGCGTTTGCCTAGTGCATGTGAGGCCCTGGGTTCCATCCTCAGCACCACACAAAAATAAAATAAAGGTATCGTGTCCACATGCAACTAAAAAACAGATGTTTTTAAAAAAAAGAATGTGTTTTTAAAAATAAACAAAGTTGCTTAGAACATGAGTAAATAACCCACGTCAGGAGCCCTGTGTGCAGGAAGCACAGGGGCCTGGCAAAGGCTGTGTTCCCCAACTCGGGGCCTGACCCCTCTGCTCCTGCACGGGAAGCTCACATGAGGAGTGGTCATTGGCAGTTTGTCAGTAGCCGGGTACTCAATGGACCTGAGACTTTAACTGTGGTCATGTTAGTGTCAGTGACTGCTGTGGTGTGTAAAACGTACCTCGTGTGCTTCTGTCTGCCAATGTCTGAGACTGCCCCAAAAAGCTACTCTAAAGGAGAAAAAAAAAAAAAAAAAAATATATATATATATATATATGTGTGTGTATATATATATATATATATATATATATATTTTTTTTTTTTTTTTTTTAACCAGGCACAGAAAAGAGCAGCCACAGAAGAAGCAGAAAAACAGAAGAAGGAAGAGATCAAAGTTCTGCAGGGGCAGTTGGCCGCACTGCAGGAGACGCAGGCCCACGTCCAGGTGGGCAGCTGGCCCATCTGCCAGAGTTTTTCAGTTGGAATTCCCTGGGTACCAACGGGTGCTTGACTGACCGTGGGTTGTGCAGGTGATGGGGGCAGCGCAGGGCTTGGCTGGCGTGGGAGTTAGTCATGCAGGTGACAGTCGCTGTTCTCGCATGTTCCTGAATTGGTTTGGGGGTTGATTTTTTTAAAAGTCTGCTGGGTAGTAGATGGAATTAGACGTGGAGTTTTTGGTTGAATATTCTGCTCTGCTATCAGGATTATGGAGGGAAGAGACAGGTGAGGGAAATGGGAAGCGAGAGAGCTCCCTGCCTCCTCCAGAGGCAGAGTGAAAACGTGCACCCAAATCTCAAGATTGCTGAGCAAGGTTTGGGGGTCACCATCCAGTCGAACGGCGTCCTGAGTGGGAGGCCTGGATTCGGTTTGGTCAGATACAAACGGGCTCCTTCCAGGCTGCCCTGCTTCTGGAATTGAAATTAGTTGTGATTCAGTTCCTGAAGTTGAAGGAAAGTTTCCCGTAGAAAGAGAACGTCAGCGAGTCGGGAGGTCGCCTGTGGGCGAAGCTCAGTCACCAGTGTGTGCGGGGCGCTTGCTTGCATCCGCCTGCCGCCCTGAGCACCGGGCACAGCAAACAGGGTGGGTCTGGCACAGGTGTGAAAGGGGAGAAGGCACGGTCACCAGTGGGGAAGGGAAACACCCTGCAGAGGAGCGGGGGCCACAGAGCACTTGCTGAGCTGGGCGAAGGGGGCAGGAGGAGCTTCCTTTGCCACTGTGCCGGACGTGGGTGGCCGCTCCTCGGGCTGCCCCCAGGCATGTGGACTCACACCTGTGTTTACAAGTGAGGAGACAGATGTGGCCGGCCGACTCACGGAGCTGTTCAGGGCCAGAGCCAGCACAGGGCTATGTCTGTGTCCCTTTGTGGGCACCAGCCCAGGTGGACTGTGGCCCACAGTGACCTCAGCACTTGTCCTTGATGCTTCTGTTTTGTGTCCTAGGAGAAGGACATCGATACCGTGAGGCCCAAGAATCAGGGTAGGTATTTGCAACCCAGAGGCCACCTAGAGACCCCGAGGGCCCACAGCAGTGCCAGGGAGGGCCAGCAGCACGTCGCACACCCTCGGCTGTCTGTGGAGCAGCTCTGCCTTTTTAGAAAGTCATTTCCCGGGGGCTGTCCCTGAGCTGCAGGCACTTCTCCACAGAGCTGGCTCACGTTCTCTCTTAACCTTCAAGGAAGGAAAGCAGTCCCACCTGAGGATCCGGAAATTCCAGATAACCACTACCTGGACAAGTGAGTACTGCCCTGGCCTGCCTGTGGGGCCACAGGGACCCACCAGGAGCACTGAGTACCGACACCTCCTCCTGGCTCACTTGGGCCATCGATTATGGGCTCTCTCCCATGATTTTTAAAGCCTGGAAAATTGCCCTAAGCTGATGAGCTTCAGCTGAGCCCGGCAAGACCACCGTCCCTTCTTGGTCCACAGAAGTCACCCTGTTTGTCAGAAGGCCTGTGGCTGTGAAGTGCCCTTCACCACTCAGTGACCAGCACCGATATGCAGGAGACATAGGGAAGTCCCTTCCTGTGTGTCAGTGACCCCAGCACTCCTCCGACTGAGGGGCCTGAGCTCACCCCTGACCTGGCAGGTCAGGGGTGGAAGGACTGCCTGAGGAAGCCCAGGCCGTCGGGTGGAGGGGTCCGGAGCTTCTTCCGGGCGAGGGCCTGGCCTCCACCTGCTTCTGTTCCCTCAGCCTCTGCATTTTCTGTGGGGAGAGGAGCGAGTCCTTCACAGAAGAGGGCCTGGACCTGCACTACTGGAAGCACTGCCTCATGCTGACCAGATGCGACCACTGCAGACAGGTGAGGCGCTGGCCCCGGCGGCCCTGCGCTGGCGTGCATGCCAGCTTTTGAGAGGCCACATCACGGAGCTGTCCCGCGTCTTGGTAGTTTCGCGGGGAGTCCTGAGAAGAGCAGTGGCGGGCGGCCTGTGCGGCCCTGGCCTGCAGAGAGGGGGACCCTGCAGCGTGCTGCCCTGCGTGCCAGGTGGATGGGCACCCGCTCTGCCACGCCCAGGCTCGAGTGCCTGGCAGGTGTCGAGCACCCAGCTGTGGCCCAGCTGCAGGCAGCGGGGGCCCCTGTGAAGCCTCTGCGGTGGCATCTGAGTGCCCATGCGCCTTGCGGGGATTGCTGGGCCACGGGCGCTCGGCTGCCAAGCAGGGCCATGGAGTAGTGCAGAGTGGCCATGCCAGCTGGTGGCCCCCAGAGGCAGAGGCCACCTGGGAGGGGGCACCTGCATGCACACCTAGAGGCCTCCACCCCAGTGCCCTGTGGTGTGAAGCGCAGTGCCACTGGGTCCTTGGCCCTCGGCGTCCTCTTCTGTGAAGGGCCTGTGGTCTCCTGTCCTGAGCAGCCAGTCTGTTCCTGGCTTTTGTCGTCCACACGCGTGAGCCTGAGCCTTGCTGTGTGGAGGAACCGGGCACCTGCTCCCGGTCTCCGCCATCTGCTTGCAGGGCTCCCTCACCAGTCCGTGGCTCGTCCTCTGTCCTCTTTAAGGAACCCTGCTCTAAGTTTCCAACGTCTTCTCCTCCACAGCGGCTCTCCTTTTTTCTCCCCTGAGAGTAAAGTAACTATTTTGGAAACAGAAAGGAGTGGCGCTCCCCCAGAGAGGGTCCCAGGCTGTTGGTGGCCGAGTTGCCGCTGCCTGGGGTCTACATGGTGTTGCTGGAGGTGATGGCTTCTAGGAGGGGAGCTGCTGCCTCCACATGAGACCCTCCACGATCACTCCCCTCCAGGAGGGTGCTGTCCTGTGCTTGGTCATGTGCTGCTGGCCCACCGGAGGCTCTGTCCAGGGAGTGGCTGCAGTGGTGGTCCCCTCCCTGCCTGCCCACCACATTGCTGGCTCCTGCACTCAGTCCCCTCTGAAGAGGTCACTCTGACTTGCCATCGGGGAATTTTGGTGATGGCTGCTCTGGTACCTTCAAGCTGTCAGCAAGGGCATGGCAGCAGGTCCTCCACGGAGCCTCCAGGGGCCCCTAGTGGGTGGAATTCTTTTTGGGATTTTACTGGAAGGGCCATTTGTAGCTTGGGCCTCTCTGCCTCAGGGTGGCCCGGAGGTCGTGATGGCAGTGGCATGTGACTGGACAAGGCACACACAGGGCAGGGGTCATGCCAAGACAGCAGTGGACAACACAGTAGAGCCTTGTTGTCTGTGAACAATTAGTACAGAAACGGTCAGTGTCATCAGCCAGCCCGGAAAACCATGAAGACAGCAACTCATTATAAGTTTAGGCTGGGGTCCAACGTGTCATTGATCCGTGACACCATTTACACTTGAGAAACACAGCAGAGTGTACAGTGGTACAGTGGTACATGCCTATAATCTCAGCAGCTTGGGAGGCTGAGGCAGGAGGATTGAGAGGTCAAAGCCAGCCTCAGCAACTTAGCAAGGCTCTTAGCAACTCAGTGAGACCTTGTCTCTAAATATAAAAAGGGCCGAGGGTGTGGCTAGGCACATCCACTGCAGTTAGGTTTTACAGTGATAGGCCTTCTTTCTTAGAGAACCAAGTGGACAGTGGACATCTGACCTTTGCTCTGAGACTCAGGCCCACAGGAAGGGGTTCGTGGGCAGAGTTGCCCTCAGAGCTGTTGCCCCTCCCCTGGGAGCACAGACTGACCCCCCCCAGTGAGTGGAGCCTTAGCACTAAGTTCTAGAGGGCACACAAGCCATTCCTGCCAAAGGTGTCGGGTGAGAGGACCCTGCTTCTGTGCACATCCTTAGAAGTGCTGGGGACGGGCTGGGGCACAGGTCAGTGGCAGAGTGCTGCTTGGCTGGCTTGAAGTTCTGGGTTCAATTTCTAGTACACTCCCCCAAAAAAATCGTTGCCCGTTATGGTGGCACACGCCTGTAACCCCAACTACTGGGGGCTACCCAGGAACAGAAGGGAGAATCACAAGTTCAAGGTCAGCCCAGACAACTGAGTGAGACCCTGTCTCAGAGGAGCTGGGAATACAGCTGCCCCTGGTGGACGCTGGTCACACAGAGCACCCCCAGGTCCACCCTCAGGACCACAAAAAAAAAGAGAGAGAAAGCAACGCTGGGGAGCCAGGCCTCGAGCCCAGGGCACACATTCAGCCGCGGGCTGCTCTGCCCCAGGAGCTGGTCATACTCAACTGCAGCCCCCGTGCCTGCCTCTTGGCACAACCTTGAGTGGTACAAGGTGACATGACAAGTGTGACAGATGACTAGAGTCACACACCACAGAGGTTCTCTGGCTTGCCTTCGTGTGGAATGACAGAGAAGCTGTCCTGCGTTACGGGCCCCAGCTCTGCAGGTGGCCCTGGCAGGACAGACCAGCATCTAGCAGCACCCTGTGTCTCGGAGTCCAGGTGGTAGAGATCTCCAGCCTGACGGAGCACCTGCTGACAGAATGTGACCAGAAAGACGGGTTTGGCAAATGCCACCGCTGCAGCGAGGCCGTGCGGAAAGAAGAGCTGCCCAGGCACATAAAGGCGAAGGAGTGCAACCGTGAGTGTCCCCAGCCACTGCGTGTCCCCTGGGTAGGGCAGCTGCAGCAGGGTGTCGCAGGGACCTGTGTGTGGTTAGTGTCTGCCAGACAAGCAGGCAGTCCCTGCGCCCTGCTCCAACTGCCACAAGTCGCCCAGGCTTTTCCATTTCAATCATTTCAGCTGCCAAATCAGAGAAGCTGGCCAACCGGTGTCCCTTGTGCCATGAGAATTTCACACCTGGAGAAGAGGTGAGGGGCGTTCCCCGGGGGAGTGAGCACCATGGAGGTGAGCACACCCTTAGCCGCTGCCGGCGGTGCTGGTGCTGGCCGCAGCTGAGGTGTCCAGGGTGACCCTGTCGGAGCAGGGTGCCACTCACCTGCCTCTTCCCCTGACTTCCTGCCCTCACCTTTTCCCACAGTTTACTTGAAGAGTCTCACCTGGTTGGGATTCCAGCATCACCTGGTTTGGGGGTTTGGGGTCATTGCTTTCATCTGTTGGGGCCCCTGGGCAGGGTCTGTAACACACTGGCCCTGGGTTTATTGGTGAAGAAGACTTGGGCCAGTTGGTGAGGCAGCCTACCTCTTACCCCAGACCAAGCGCTCCTCTCCACCCTGCCCATGCTGCAGTGTGACTTGAGGGCTGGTGGGGAGGGGCAACTCTTCCATACCCACCACCTCTTCCCACGTCTCCCTTCTCAGGTGACAGAGGCATCCAGGCTCTGCGCAGTGTGCTAGTGCTACCTCTGTGTGCCGGACAGAGCAGGCCGGCCCCGGAGACCCGCTTTTCTCCTCTCCCACTTTCTCAGTTCTTGTTTCCTGCCATCCACTTGCTGTCTTGATGCTGGACTCTCTGTGTCCCAGCAGATGGCTAAAACCAAGCAGTCCCTCAACCACAGAAAGCTCACATAAAGCAGGAAAGATACTATCCCCAAGCACACTCTGCCAGGGTCCTACCCGCCCTGCCTGGTGCGCTCCCTCCCTCGCTCGCTCTTCCCTCCTCCAACCTGCAAGTTTCAAATGCTCACAAAGTACACAAAAGAGTACAAAGAGCTCTCAGGTGCCCTGCAAGCACTGTCCCTAGCCTGTCCCCTCTCAGCCCCACTGGCTCCCCGCCTCTCATCGGGGTCCAGACGGCGCCTGGTCTTACGCACAGGTGTCTTTTTTTTTTTTTTTTTTAGGTGTATATGGACACAACACAATGCCTTTATTTTTTATTTTTTTATGTGGTGCTGAGGATTGAACCCAGGTCCTACTTGTGCTAGGCGAGCGCTCTACCGCTGAGCCACAATCCCAGACCCTCACAGGTGTCTTAGTGCAGAGCTTTCACAAAGCACCTGCTGACTGGGCCTTGTGCCCAGTGTCCCTGGGGCACACTGTGGAGCACCCATGTCCCAGGGCATGGAGCACACCTTGCTGTCAACAGCTCTCTCTGCTTCCAGCCTCTGATGAGGAAAGGCCCTGCGGCCCCTGGGGTCTCTGTAGGCTGAATGTTCTGAGCGTGTCCTCCTGTGTTCTGTGCTCATCAGGTGCAGAGCTGGGGTGGGCATGGCGGGCTCTTCCATCGGAGGCGGCAGAGTGTTCTGATTCTGCCCCTCCTCCATCCACAGCCAGAATGTTCTTTAAGCAGAAGCACACCTGTTCTTTCACCACCTGAGGTTGTATTCTGCATGAGAAAGGCACAGGAGCACCTCAGTCCCTTAGCCAAGTCAGTGGCGTTTTCCAGAGGGACTGGAAGGAGATGTCAGAAAAGGAGGTCCAGGCAGCAGCATGGGCTGGGCATGTGGGGACACTGCAGTGGAGACCCTGCCTCCGCCAACCCACTCCTCTGCACTGGGCTCCCCAGCCTCTGGCCTAGCCCTAGTGGCACAGGTGCTTCTCCTGCCTGGTGCCATGTGCCCCGGCCGGGCTCCCACACACAGGCTCCTCACTGCTGCTGGGTGGGTCCTGTTGCCAGGCTGCTCAGTGACCCAAGAGTCTCCTCCTCACTCTCCTGGCCACGGCCTCTTCACCTTGCTGCCTATGTCTGTGTCCTTTGTCCATCCTGAGAGCCCCGCTCCCAGTGACCCTGGAGACATAATTAGGGCATGGTAGATGGACCCTGTTTTCTGCCCCTGCATGCAGGGCAGCCTCCTGCCCCCCTCCCCCAGGGAGTCAGTGCTGTTCAGGGAGACTCGAACTGTTCCACACCTAGTCTGAAAGTGACACAAGTAGGATCCGCTGTCCCAGGTCACTTGGCTTAGCTCCAGTTGATCACGCCTCCCACAGTAAACGTGTAAACTGAGTTCCATGATCACACAGTGTCTCCCAGATCTTTATAATCATCCATGTGGCAAGAAGAGCACAGCGAGGCCGCAGCTGCTGTACTGTCCCCTGCTGCCCCTCCTGGGACTAGCCTTGGTGTGCTCTCATCTTTACTGTTAATGGGTCTCACACGTGGAGGAGCACTCTCCTGCCTGGAACCCAGAACCTCTGCTGCTCCATTCTGATGGCGGCCTCACTGACCTGCCCCTGTGGTGCCCATAGTCCCTCTGGGCGACTGTCTGCAGCAGGCAGCTAGTGGCCTCCTTCCCCAGCACCTGACCGGCATCAGTGCCGCCCTTGTGGTTGGCAGTGGCTGCAAGGCAGCCAGAAGCTCCTGCCGGCTCCTACCAGTAGTGCCCTCCCCACACCGCCTGCCTGTGCTCATGGCGTGGCTTCAGGATCCACAGCAGGAGCAGGTGATTGACCTCCCTGGCTTCCCTGAGCCGCCGCCTCACTGTTGGCCGGGCTGCGGGCCTGGCTAGGGAAGCAGCCACTTTCCAGCAGCTGGCAGGAATATCTCCTTGTGGCCATCCAGCTGTGTCCCTGTTCTGCCAGCTGTCAGCCAGGGCCTCTGCCAGCTCCAGGACCCCTCGGCCCAGTAGCCCTACCCATAGGTTTAGCATGCAGCCCCCTCCCTCCAAGCCAGCAGGGGAGGGATGAGCCATGTGCCCTTGCTGCTGACCAGCCAGGTGAGCCTGGGAGGCACCCTCACTTTAGCCACAGGAAGGACTGTGGGCCTGGAGGGCCCAGGGCAAGGTCTGACGGAGTGGGCTGGGCAAGGCAGAATGCAGCCCTGACACGGGGTCGCATGACCAGTGGCTGTGTCTTAAGATGGTGGTCTGGGGTGAGGGGTGTGGCTCAGTGGAAGACCACTTTCCTGGCATGCCCAAGACCCTGGCTTCCATCCTCAACACCACAAAAATACATGTAAAATGCACATGGGGCACCTCGGAGAGCACAGCACAGTGCTGCAGGGAGCTCGGGTAGAGACTGGGGATAGCCAGGCCCTCCTGCAGGGCTGTGTGTGTGGCACATGCTCTGTGTACCCCAGCAGCACCCCTCATGGCCCTGAGGGAGCCCAGAGCACCCTCTGGCCAGGCTGTGTGAGTGCACACTCCTTAGGGCCTCAGGTGAGGTGCTTAGGAGAAGCGAAGATGAGGAGAGTGCGGCCCAGCAGGCCCGGGGGGTGCTCTGCCTTGCCCCCAACCACACACATGTGCACACTCTCACGAGGGCCTCCCCCTGTGGTAGCACACAGGGGCTGGGCACAGGACCTCTGGAGCTCAGTCATCCTGGTGGCCAGGGTCTGGGCACAAGCAGGGCACAGGGCCTCTGCAGCTCTGGAGCTCCGTGTCAACAGAGCAGTGAGTCGTCCTGGTGGCCAGGTGGGCATGCCACTGCCTCCTCTCACTGCAGGCATGGAAGGTGCACCTGATGGGCCCTGCCGGCTGCACGAGGAACCTACGCAAGACACACATCCTGCACAAGGCCCAGGCTGTGCTCCCAGGTGAGGTTCATGCCCATGCAGGCCTTGGGGCCGTTTGGATCAGTGTCCCTGGCTGTGTTCCGCTTCCCTAATGAGGAGCAAGTCAATCATGCCACAGCCCCTCTCCGCCCACTGTGGCTGCTTCTCCCAGGTCCCAGAGAAGTGATCCACAAGGCCAGGCACTCCTGGGTGCCATGCTGCTCCTCAGCACTGCCTGTGTGACTGCCTGAAGGATTTGGGAACAAAGAGGTAGACCCTGCAGAGCCACCCACCGTCTGGTTTATTAGCCACCTGCCATGCTGGAGACTTCTGCACGCTTAGCTCAGGCGTGCTGCGTAGGGAGGGGGTGGTGTCTGCGGCAGCAGGTCTGTGCTGGCTCCACGCTGAGGCGCTCGAGCAGAGGTCATCCCCGTCCAGTTCTTACAGATAGGTGGACAGGGCCCAGGCCCTAAGCCAGGAGGCTTGCCTCAGTGCACAGCCACCTGCTGCGTGCCGAGGACTGTGTTCTTAGAATGACGGTCGAGTAACTGGCCCTGTTCTGCACCCCTGAGACTGTCCTGTCCTCCTGCTGCCACCTGAGCACCTGCACCTGTGGCCTTGCACAGCTCCGCACGCTGCACTTATTGTGGTCAGCTTTTTTGCTTCTGTGACCAAAAAATCTGACGGGGACAATTTTAGAGAAGGAAAAGTTTATTTGGGGCTCACAGTTTGAGGTCTCAGTCCAGAGATGGCCGACTCCACTGCTCTGGGCCTGAGGCAAGCAGCCATCCTGTGGTGGAGGAAGGCAACCCAGGACATGGCAGCTGGGGAGACAGACTGAGCTCAGTTCATGAGGGACAAAATCCACCCCCAGTGACCCACCTCCTCCAGCCTACAGTTACCACCCAGGTATCCCCTGCGTGGGTAACGCCCTGATTAGGGTGAGGTGCTCGACCTGACAGCTCACCTCTCTTGTCTTCAGGAGACACCATAACTCCACCTCTGTCCACTGTGCTGACACCTCCAGGCTGGGAGACATGGTCCCAGGCCTCTCAGGCCCAGCTGCTCAGGGTGGGTTCCTCCTGCCATTCACACTGCCACCATGGGCATGAGTCACCATCCTAATGTAGTCCCATGTCGTGTGTGTCTATGCCACAGGAAAAGGCCTCGCAGGGACCAAGTCAGGCAGCTCAGGAGCCAAGTCTGGAAGCAAGATCCCCACCCCAAAGGGAGGCCTGAGCAAAAGCTCCAGCAGGACACACACAAAGCGGTGACACGGGACCTTCCGTGCCCTGTCCACCAGGGACTGGGCAACTGTTCCCAAACCATTTCTCCTAAAACTCTTCTGGACGCACCCGCCCTGTCTCTGTCCCTGCTGCCCTAGGCCTCTCCTGTGCCAGCTCTCTGCTGTCCTACAAGTGATGTATGTGAATCTGACCAAAGAGCCCCACCGTCGGGGCCCAGCCGCCCTTCGTGCTGAGCTCCAGTCCTGATTTCTATTAGGACAGAGGCACATGGGCCAGAAGCCACTGCTCGGGGAAGATCGGCACACGGAGCATATTCCTCCTTGCTGCCTGGAAAAGTCACCGAAGCCTTTGGCACATGAGTCCTCGTTGCACATGGCAGACTGTGCAGGGCACGAGCTCACTACAGTGCCCCATGGCCCTGGGAGGGCAGAGTTCAGAACAAGCATCTGACTGTGCCTTTCCTCAAGCCCATCAGTCTCCACTCAGCCCACGTAGTCACAGGGAAGCAAGGCCAGTGTCTGCAGGACTGTGTCCACTGTGACAGGAAGAAATGGTTAAGAAGAAAACCTGGAAAGCAGATCCTGAAATGACCCCGTCAGCACATGCCCTGCTCCTGGCTTGCTTCCTGCCACAGGCTGGTCATGCCTTTGCCTGAGGCTGCAGCTGCTCTGCACTGGCAGTGTCTGAGGAAGGAGTGTGGAGTGACTTCCCAGTGACCCTGCACTCACCTGGCCACAGGACGCCCGTCTCCAAACCTGTTTTGTTTCTGCCTGCAGCATCTTCCACGTCTGCTGACCCACCAGAAGCATCCCATGTATTCCGCAGGCCCAGCCCCTCGGCCAGGTCTGTCCTCCATCCTTCCTTGCCATACTGTACCTGGGACCACAAGTCCACCTGTTTCCAGCAGTTCACACAAAAGCGCTGCTCAGGAGATGACACAGCCCTCAGAAGCAGCCTCCTCCATAGCTCCTCCACCCTCCCCACAGGAGGCCTAGGCTTCCTTGTTAGACCTGCTATTTCCCACAGCTGCGTGGAGAGGCCCAGGACCATCTGGAACCTGCCGGAAAAGCCCCAGAACATCCTCACCTCATTGTACTGTCTCTGCACCCAGGTGCCCAGTCCACCAGTGGCCAAGGTTGTGCTTGCTCCCTGAGGCCACACAGCAGGCTTTCAGAATGCCACTTAGGAGTGTTTGGACTGAGGAAATGAGTATGGTTTGATTAGTGTATGAGTGTTTTTAATTCCCAACCATGTGAAACCACAAAAGGTATGGTAACCAACAGCCTCATGAGCCCCGACTCCTGGGTGTGTTAATAACCATTAATCACTTCAGTTCCCAAATTAGTACCTCCATTAGGGTTGTCTCGGAGTACTGGGTGAGAACAAGGCCTACCTATTAGACATCTTTCAGGTGTGGGAGAAAGAACGTAAACCGTGTGGGACACGGCACAGCATGGATGCCAGGACGTCCGACATGCTCCTTCACTTCCAACATGGCGGCCTTGGTTTCTAACTGCCGCCCCCCCCCCAAGTACAGGTGAGACACTTCTTTAAGTAAAATGAGAAAAGTTAACCAAGGAATTATTCTTTTCTCTTTGAACAAAACTTCAGAAAGATACATGTAATGTTTTCTGCTCTAACTTGAAGATATTTGTAAAAATACTTCATTTTTAGTGATTGATCAACAAAATTGGGCTCCTCCTCTGCTCTTTTGCTGGCGACAGAAGAATCATGTGCTTTGCTGAAATGATCCTAGCAGTGAGGAGTGGCCACTGAAGTTTTCACACAGTTACACACTATCCAGGGTCCAGGAATAAAGGGAGAAAATATAAATGGAACCACAAGATCCCTCAGCCATTCATAAATAAATATCTAAATTCAGAATACTAATTAATAATTGAATTTTCATTTATGAATAGGTTCTGGATATTTAATTGTATTTATTATTTTCTATTTCAGGATATTAATATAATTTAAAAATTTTAAATTGTACCTATAAATTTCACATTAGAAATGTAAATACTTTTAATGAAAATTTGCAACTTTTTAATGTTTTAACAGTTTTCTATTTGTCTTTATTTCAGGTACCAGAATTATAAAATAAATAATATATTTTTTGTTATTATTTTAGGGCTTAAGGGTTAATTCACCTTGAGTATATTAATAAAAAGATCACTAAGTGTTTTGTCACTTTTATTTCAAGATTATAATTGAAAAGCACTCTGTAAATAACTTTGACATTAGTGATCACACATGTCGCTCAGCCTGAAACTGAGGGTGGCAGGTTGGAAACCACAGAGAAGGGAGGCAATTGGGGTCCAGCTGCTGGACCAGTCGTCCAATGGGCTTGTGCTGGAGAAGCTAGAAGACTGAATTGTTGACCAGCTCCCTCCTGTGGGAAAACCCCAGAATGCTCAGTGTGTCCACTAACTAGTCTCAGAATGTCCTGTGTCCTCCAGCTGCGCCCAGGGGAGGTTGCACCGCGTGGTCCCCGTGTCTTCCGCCTTTTCTACCAACCAACAAGGTTATTTGATCTTCAAATAAGATCATATGCAGCGTTTTCTCCACATGGTGCAGAGTGGTTTCTCGGTTTGTCAGCTTTCGTAGTGAGTTGATTATATAAGTGATTTTATAATTATTCCCATGTTAAAGTCTTGTATGTGCAGCTTTGTCCTTTACACAGGTACAGGTGAACTTAAAACTTAAGTTCAAATGTATTGCTTCAAAATTTGGAGCTGACTTTGGCTAATGCTGCGTGTGCTTTGTAGAGTGCGAGGTGGGAAGGTGTCTGGAAAAGGCACCACTTGCTGCCCAAGATAGCGGCCTGGGGTCTGAGGCTCCAGCACATACACAGGGCTCACACCCACCCACGTGCCTTCACAGTGCACGCTTCGAATTAGGTGTTCTCCATTATGTCGTTGCCTGTTGGTTCTTGAAGATGAAATTTGTTCTGAAATGATCCCATCCCCTCATCATTCATGACAGCATTGAGCACTGGCTCGTCCCCTGAAGTCTCTACCTGCCCCCACTGTCACTTAGCTCCTGCTCCCCAGCAAGAGTGGAACCTTGGCCAGAGTCCTCATTTGGAAAGCTGGGGAGGTCCAAGCTGTGTTAGGAAGGTCAGGCAGGGATTAGGGACCCTGTGAGCTGCTGCTGCAGGGATGGGGCAAGTCCCAGAAGTTGTCCCATGAGCCCTTAGCCTGGCCTCATTGCAACCATTCCAGAACCCACGGCCAGGAGTATGGTCCTTAGTGACAGCCCTGGGAGCTGGGTTCCAACACTCACACTGCACAGCCCAGCGGCAGGGCCCACCCTGGGTAAATCTGAAGCCTCTGCTGCCTCCACGCCCCTTCAGAGGGACTCCCTGGTCTGAGCGTGTGCAGAGGAACTTGGGAGGCTGCCTGGACCTTGAGAGACCTCGGAGCTTCTGACCCGCTCACATGGCTGACTCAGCCTCAGTTTCTGGCCCTAGAGTGGAGCTGGGGCCCTCCTACGCCCTGGAGAGAACCCACGTCCTCTAGACACTCCCCTGGTGCTGCAGTCCCGGCGACTGGGAGGCAGCGGCACAGGACCACAAGCTCGAGGCCAGCCTGGTCCTGTCTCAAAATAAAACCCAAATCGGGCTGGGGTGCAGCTCCAGGGTAGAACTCCCGAGGCTCAGCTCTCAGTGCTTGTCACCGTCCTGCCGTCACCTACCTTCTCCTCCCCACCATCAATCGGCCTATCCCTCCAATCACTAGGAATGATGCAGACACTGCATCCAGCCCGTATTCTAGAGTCGGGGTGTAGCTGGAGGTGACTGGCGTCCGCCTGTGGCCCGCGGCTCTCCAGGGCGCATGCATGCGGACTGTCTCTGCCCCGCCGAGGCCCCACCACGCCCTACAGGGCCCCGCGCGCCGCGCTAGCCGCGAACGTTGGGGCTCTTTCTCGGTGGCACGCACCGCCACTCTCTAGCCATCGGACGGGCTCTCTATGACCTCTTCCGGCATTGGCCGGAAGTGGCGCGCTGCGCCCCGGAAGCCCCGGCGCGCGCGGCGGCAGGCGGCGGCGCGATGGCTGCGGCGGCTGTGTCCGAGCCCTGGCCGGAGCTGGAGCTTGCGGAGCGTGAGCGGCGGCGCGAGCTGCTGCTGACGGGCCCGGGGCTGGAGGAGCGGGTGCGGGCGGCGGGCGGGCGGCTGCCGCCACGGCTCTTCACGCTGCCGCTGCTGCACTACCTGGAGGTGAGCGGCTGTGGCAGCCTGCGCGCGCCGGGGCCGGGCCTGGCGCAGGGCCTGCCGCAGCTGCACAGCCTCGTGCTGCGGCGCAATGCGCTGGGGCCCGGCCTGAGCCCTGAGCTGGGCCCGCTGCTAGCGCTGCGCGTGCTCGACCTGTCGGGCAACGCGCTGGAGGCGCTGCCGCCGGGCCAGGGCCTGGGCCCCGCGGAGCCGCCGGGGCTGCCGCAGCTGCAGAGCCTCAACCTCAGCGGCAACCGGCTGCGCGAGCTGCCCGCCGACCTGGCGCGCTGCGCCCCGCGCCTGCAGAGCCTCAACCTCACCGGCAACTGCCTGGACGCCTTCCCCGCCGCGCTCTTCAGCCCCGGCGCGCTGCCCCTGCTCAGCGAGTTGGCGGCTGCAGACAATTGCCTGCGAGAGCTCAGCCCCGACATCGCGCACCTGGCCTCACTTAAGGTCAGCGGGGGCCGCGGAGCGGGAGGGAGCCCGGAGGCCGCCGCCCGCAGGGACCCAGGCGCTCCGGGGGTCTCCGCGGGGCGTTTCGAGTGTTAGCAGACTTGGCTTCTCCTTCAGTCGGGAGCAGGTGAAGAGAGGAACCCGTGTCCGAGTTTCTCGTATTTGTGAACCTACTGAGCCCCAAAGGAGTGGGGGACATCAGTCGAGGCACAAACATCTGAAAGAACTGCAGTTAGCATCATAGGCATCACGCTGTGCACGGTGTCTCACAGGACCCCAGCCACTCCCTTCTGAGGTTGAGGCGTTGGGTCAGGTTTCTCTGAAAGCCCAAGGGCTTGCCTGAAGCAAACAGCTCTGGGTAGCTCCCCAGCCCCAGCACACTGCCCGGCCCACAAGTGCCCATTAAGTCTGTTGAGTGCCATAGGCGTCCAGAGACACAGCTAACTCCATTCTGGGTTTTTTTCTGCATCTTCCCTTTTCGTTCGTCCTGAGCAAAGCAGTTCTGCATTTCTTCTTCCTCCTGCTTCTCAACCTTGAGTTTATGGGACCGTTTCTTAATGAAAGGTGTGTACTGTTTAGCGACTGAACTTGCAGGGAACACCACTGCTGAACGGGGCACTCGTCTTGCAGACATGCTTGTGTACAGATGCATCTGTGCATGCAGTGGGGGGTGAGGAGACAGGCAGGCACTTAGCAGAACCACCTGGCCTTGCTGGCGGTCCTGAAAAGCTGTGGGTGTGTCTCCTGAGGTGTCCTGATCCTCTGGAGCTATTGTGTTCCTCTGCTGCTGAGTTGACACTGCACACTTGTACTGTCTGCTCTACCTGCAGGCTGAGAGGCCTGTGTGGCTCCTGGAAGGCTGTGGAGCCAGGTGTGCCTCCCCATGCAGAGCCTCAGGCTGTGGGCACAGTCAGTGACTGCCTGTGACAGTCACAGGGGCCTGCAGATGGTTGTGTTCAGCTGGCTGCAGGCTGGGCCTTAAGGCTCAGAGCAGAACTAGCATCCTGCCATAAGGAAAGCCCAACCCAGAACAGAACACCAGGAGTCCCACTTAATTAGTGAGCAGAGTAACAGCACAGAGGCTGCAACTTGTCCACTCCTTTCCTAGATGGGGGAGGGTACAAGTGCGGGGGCTCAGGCAACAGGAAGACCCTGACCCTCTTCCCCACCCCAGCTGCTGAGACAAGGAAGCCAAGGAGCTGGCTGCCCCCTTCTGGGCTTTACCTCCTCGGGTAGCTGCCTGCTGATGGGCCTGGCTTCGTCTCCCTGGCCTTGGACCCATTTAGCTCGATTTCCTGGGGGAGACCCGAGAGAACCTGGGGTGGCCTTCGTCCTCTTCTTCCTAGGTTTTGTGACCCCGTGGGTTCAGTGCCAAAGTTGTGGAATGGGCATTTCATTTCTGCCCGCCTGCTTCTAAAGTGGCTACCACCCAGGCATGTGGTGCCACCAGCCGGGGCTGCTGGAGCAGACAGGGCAGCGCCTCCGTCAGCACAGGCCCCCCGGGGATCTCTCCTGCCCAGGACCAGTCTCACTGGAGCTCACGCAAGGACTCCTCCTCCCACAGTTTAGTACAGAGAACTTCAATTTGGGGCATGAGGTCTATTTGCTGGTTTTCTCAGTTGCTGCCAGAGATGACAGGGCTCACTTGGGACCTGGAGAGTGGACCTGGTTGGGATCCCTTGCCCAGTGTGGCTGTCGGGGCCAGGCTGTGTTCTGCAGGAGGAGCTGGCCCTGGACGCTGTAGCAGGTCCAGTCAGGCATCTGGAGACCTGCACTCCAACGCAGCTTCCCACTGTCTGCGTTATCCTCCGAGGGTCCAGAGGCCCCTGCTTCCAGTGGTTCCCACTCTTGAAGCCCGTGCTTTTATTGCCATCATGAGGTTGTCTTCTTAGTGCCCAGAGCTGGGACAGACGCAGTTTGGGAGTGGAACTAGCTGTGCCCTCCTCAGCAGCCCCACAGTTTCTAACTGTGGCTCTCAGCATCTGGGCCTTTCCCCCTCAGGACTCCAGGCTGCTGCTGTCTCCCTCTCGCTCTCTCCATAGGGCCTTCCAGTAGATCCTGGGCTACCATCCAGGCCCCTGCTTCCTGCCCAGATGTGCTCTGTGCAGTAGTGGTTGTCTCTGGAAGACCCCACTGCCCCAGTGTGTAGGTACTTAGTCCTTCCGGGGGGGCCCTCAGCCGGCTGCTGGCACTGAGCCCTGCACTGCTGGGCTTGCATTGCTCCTCTGCTGCTCTTTCTAGGTCTTAAGTCACTTGTCTTTCATCAGTGGAAGAGGAAGCTTGCGTTCAGCTGGGATTTTGTGGAGTGACGAGGTTTTATTCTTCTGGAGTTCTGTGGTGCTTCCACCAAAGCCCCTTTGAACAGCCAGAAGCCTCCATGTTCAGCATGTGCCTAGCAGGCTGTATACAGACAGACTACTGCAAGCTGTCCGTCAAACCCCTTGCCAAGGCACAGAGGCTCCTGGGCTGGCCCCATCCTGCTTTAGACCAGCCCCAGCTCCTAGTGCTGGAGTGGGGAAGGCGGGGGCTGTGAGCCTTAGAACGCTGCTCAGAACCAGGGCCAGCTTCCATGCTGCCTGCTAGTGGTACTATTAGTGACACTTGAGGGGCCCTGCCTCCAGTGGAAATGGCTGCCAGGGTAGGTGCCCCACCCAGGCCTCCCTGCAGAATGGAAGAAACCTGGGGCACAAGGTGAAGGTCAGGCATCTAATCTTGGGGTCCGGGATCGAGTGGGAAGCCCCATACCCCAGATGGGCTGCTGTCAGAACAGGCACAAGCTGCCCATGTCCCCTGTGGGCCACCTGTAGAAGGTGCATGTGAAACTTCAGTGGGTTTTGTATTTAAATAAGAGATCTCATTACATCCAAGCAGAGGCTCCAAAACATGAAAGAATCCGACGTCCTAAACACTTCTGGTTCCATGCATTTGGGACAAGGGACACCTGTAGTGACAGTTATATTAGATGCGCTAATCCAGTTCATTGACCGACCGTTCTGGGGCTGCCTAGTTGGGGCCTTGGTGGCACACCAGTTGCTCCAAGGGACACCGCATGTTAAGGCTTAGGTTCTAGCATCCGAGAGCAAAAAAGGCCCTCCAGGGCCACTGCTAGGCCACTGCTTGTCAGGAAGCAGCACAGGGCAGGGCGGGCCTCTTCTCCACCTGCCACAGGGGAGGGGAGAGGCTCTACACACAGGTCCTCCTGTGCCCACTCCAGTGCCGAGGACAAGCCATGAAGGTGGCAGGGGCCTCACGCTCGTTCAGGGTTTCAGTGTGGTGGCCCCCACACCTTTCCTGGGTCCTCCATCGCTTCAGTCCTCCCTCCCACAGGAGGCACAGAGTGGTGGGCATGGTGGCCACACAGCCACACTGAGGGGGCGAGGCAGTCAGGGTTCACCGCATTTGTTGTTGCTCTTTAAAAAAAATAGCCCCCTGAGGGGAACTTTCTCTGGGAAGAATTACTGGTGTGTTCCTGAAGCAGGGTACATCCCCAGCCAGGTCCTGCTTCCTGTTCCCTTTTCCTGCCACTTAATGATGGAGCCTGGAGCAGTTGTCACAATCTCAGAGGTGCTGTCCTGCCGGCCACTCCCTGCTGGAGAAGCACCATGGATTGGTGCTATCCTTGCAGGTTGTGGGGGTGGGGCGGTCATTGCTGGGTCTTTCTCGCTGACCCAGGTGCCCGTCGTGAGAACCTGTGCACAGGCCCTCTCCAGCTTGGCCAGTGTGCGGTCTTTCTCTCGGCAGACCCTGGACCTCTCCAACAATCAGCTAAGCGAGATCCCTGCCGAGCTGGCCGACTGCCCCAAGCTCAAGGAGGTCAACTTCCGAGGGAACAAGCTTCGAGACAAGCGCCTGGAGAAGATGGTCAGCGGCTGCCAGACCAAGTCCATCCTGGAGTACCTGCGTGTTGGCGGCCGGGGCTGTGGCCGGGGCAGCGGCCGGGGCAAGGGCAGGGCGGAGGGTGCTGAGAAGGAAGACGGCGGGAAAAAGAGGAGGGAGCGGAAGCAGAGGCGGGAGAGTGGCGAGGGGGAGGAGGAAGCCACTGATGCCGCCAGGCTGCTGCTCAGGGTCCTCCATGTCTCTGAAAACCCCTCACCCCTGACGGTCAGAGTGAGCCCCGAGGTCAGGGACGTGCGGCCATACATCGTGGGGGCTGTCGTGCGGGGCATGGACCTGCGGCCTGGAAACGCACTCAAGCGCTTCCTGACCTCCCAGGTGGGGGCACTGGCTCGATACATGGGGTGGGTGTGGGAGGACATCCCAGGGCCACTGAACAGCTGGACAGGCGGGTGGCCGGCCTCTGCGTTGCTCCGGGACTCAGCCTTGCAGTTCGTTCAGGCTGCTGGCTGAAGGCATTGGGTCTTGGGACTCCACCCAAGTCGCACGTGGAGTTCATGGGAGGTGCTCGGGTGCCGGCCTGCCCTGTTTCCTGGGTGGTGTTTCGCTGGGAGTCTGCCCAGCTTTCAAAATAAGAGCCCATCCTTGCCCAAGGGAGGCTTCTGGGCAGTTTTCCTTGTTGGCTGGCTTCTGGTTTTCAGCCACAAGTTTTAGTTCAAGGTGGGTTCTTCAGATGCATGTTCTAGAATTAGAGAAAGAAACAAGGCCCCCGGGAGCAGATGAGGCAGCTCTGCTGTCCCTGCTCCCCGAGAAATGCTCAGCAGGTGAGGCACGGACAGGCGTGAGGCCTGGGCTGGTCAGGGCATGTGGACACCTGGGGTGCCGGGGCCACTGAGGCCTACAGTCTCACTGTCGTGTTGCAGACCAGACTCCACGAAGACCTCTGTGGGAAGAGGACGGCAGCCACCATTGCCACCCATGACCTGCGTGCCCTGCGGGGACCCTTGCTGTATGCCACTCAGCCACCCCAGGACCTCAAGGTGCCTTCACTGCCCACTCGGTCTGTGTCTCCAGGTTCTCCTTGGTGTCCTTCCACATGATGCGGTGCTGACGGCTTGAAGCCAGGCATTCCACAGTGGTCAGCATGTGCAGAGTGGAGTGGGGAGCATGCCTGCTGCGACCACTCTTGGAGCAGCTGCAGAGCTGTCCAGACTCCTGGGGGGGCGGGACTCTAAAGAGGTCTCCCTTTTTTGTTCACTTTTACCCAAAAGTGCCACCATGGGCCAACTTGAGTGTGAGTTGTCAAATCAAGGTGCCGCTCTGGTCTGTTTAGTTTTGTGCATTGCGCCTGTGTCCTCAGCAGGTGGAGGGCCTCCTGCCCAGGCTGTGTGTCTGACCTAGCTCCCTCTGGCTGCCAAGTGCCACCTCTCTGTTGGTCTTCTGAGGCCCTGCAAACTTGGAAACAGTTGTGCTTTAGCTGGGTTAGAGGAGAAGCCCAGCTTCAGAGGAATCTGAGCATCAGGCACTCGGGTCCCAGTTGGGTGGCTAGAGAGACCGTTGCACACAGGTCCTCACAGTGACCGTGTGGGGCTTGGCAGGCAGGCTCCTTCCTGGTCAGCGTGATTTCCATTCGGGCAGCTGTGCAGCTCTCTGGAGGTCAGCAGAAGGGGATGGAGGATTGCTGATGCGTAAATGCAGTGGACTGTTGTCCGAACTGCCTCTGGGTTTCTCTCCGACAGATTGTCCCCTTGGGGCGGAAGGAAGCCAAGGCCAAGGAGCTGGTGCGGCAGCTGCAGCTGGAGGCTGAGGAGCAGCGGAAGCAGAAGAAGAGGCAGAGCGTCTCGGGGCTGCACCGGTGGGTCCGCCAGCTCCATGGACATTTCTGGCCACCACTTGGTCAGCTTATTCCTCAGCAGGTTCTTAAAGCCACCAGAACTTGAGTTTTCTCAAAGGTGTAGAACAGAAAATCAGTCTCCCCAGACTTCCCTCAGAAAGACATGTGAGACCACCTCACCTGCGTGGACCCAGGCCCTTCGTGGGAAGTGGCACCTGCTCCAGGGGGAGTTGGCAGGTGCCGGGTGTGGATGCTTTGTGTCACTTGACAGAAGCAGGGTGGCCCCTGGGACAGGACAGGATGTAAATTGCCAGCCTCGGGCACCACTGGGGGTCTGTTGGCAATCACAGGTGTGGGGCATCGGCTATGCCTGCGTGCACGGCCATCTGGAGCAGGCAGAACTTGTGCCTTAGTGGTGTTTGGTGCGTCTAGACGACTTTCCAGTTTAATCCAGTTTAGCCTGTGTGCACTTTACAGTGGTGCTAGGTGTCGAACCCAGGGCCTCGCCTGTGCTAGGCGAGCTCCACACCTGACGCACACAGCCCTGTTTGTTTTGTTTTGAGACAGGGCCTCCCTCAGTTGCCCAGGCTGTCCTCCTGCCTCAGCCTCCCGAGTCACTGGGATCAGGGCATGTGGCCAGTTTAGCTTTTAGGTGCCTGTAATATGTCTTCCTTCCCATGCAGGTACCTTCACTTACTGGACGGGAAGGAGAATTACCCTTGTCTCATGGACGCAGATGGAGATGTGATTTCTTTCCCACCAATAACGAACAGTGAGAAGACAAAGGTAGGACGGCACCCCGGGATGTGGGTGTCTTCCCGGCAGCTCTGGAACCCTGTGGAGATGCAGACCACCAGGCACGGGCCCTCCCTCCCTGGAGCTGCGGGCTACCTTGGCGGAGGGAGGCCGGGGCATGGTTCAGGGCCGCTCTGCTCCACAGCTGACTCCTCAATGCCGTGGCAGTCGCTGGCATCTGCTCTGGATAACTCTGTTCTTTTCTGGAATCTGACCTTTTAAGATTAAGAAGACGACTAGTGATCTGTTCTTGGAAGTGACCAGTGCCACTAGTCTGCAGATTTGCAAAGATGTCATGGACACCCTCATTTTGGTAAGTGAGCCCTGCCCAGCCTCAGGAGAGCGTCACTGTCCATCCTTGCACAACAGCCTGCAGGGGTCCAGCGGCCTGGGCCACCTCTCATCACTTGGTTAGAAAGATCTTTTTCCTTTTCAGAAAATGGCAGAAATGAACAAATACACTTCAGAAAATAAAGAGGAGGGATCACTCTCGGATACGGAAGCCGATGCAGTTTCTGGACAACTCTCGGATCCTCAAGTGAATCCTGGTGCTGGGAAGGATGGACAGTCCCCCCTGGTGGTGGAGCAGGTTCGCGTGGTGGACCTGGAGGGGAGCTTGAAGGTTGTGTACCCGTCTAAGGCTGACCTGGCTGCAGCTCCTCCCCATGTTACCGTCCTTCGCTGACAGGCCAAACTGGGCTCAGGCCAGCAGGCCATCCGTCACGTGCGCCTGGTTTTACGGGGTTTGTGAGTGACGCTAAGTTATTCAGTATGTTCCCACCTCCGTGTTGTTAGGTGTGTCTTTGTTTGCTTTATCCAGTGATTCTGTTGTAAAGTGAATGGCTGTGTTGTCTTCACAACACTAAACTGATGTTGCAGGTTTTCATGGAATTGTTCAAATACCAGAAGTAGCTATTCAGCATGTTCCAAATCATGCAGGCCCACTGAGACCCTGGGATTGGTGTGAGTATGCCAAAGTCAGTTGGACAGCTGGTCAACATGTGTTATTTTTCTATGATGTAATCTTTCTAAGTCATTTTGGGCCAGTAGTGCCAGAACGTCATGTTTTCCAGCTTACATGACTTTAATCTTTTTATTTAAAGGAAAAAAAAGTTTTTTAAACACAAGTTTAGAACAAGCAGTGTTTTTTCTCAGTGTTGGCTGGTGGGGCGCCTGACGGCTGTGAGCTGTACCGGACCTTCAGGATCAGCAGCCCCAGGTCTGTGGGCTCTGCACAGCTGGGACGGGAAGGGTGGGGTGAATGGTGGCCGGTCATCGTTGGCATGTCAGCACCACAGCTGTGGACAGCTGTCATACCTAGCCCTAGAGGAATGTGGGGCATGGGTGGGCATATGGGACAGCTCTGTTCATGAGCTGTCAGTGGTCCCTGGCCTGCTAAAGGGCATGGGCAGGGACCAGAGAAGGCATCATAAAGTTCTAGCGTCGGATGAGTGGCTTCCCGAGTCGGGCCTTCAGGTGGGTTCCGTTGTGAAGGCTGTTTCGTGTGTGGGTTTATTGCCTGGCACATGCACACCCTCCCTGGAGCCAGAGTGCGTGGTCCAGAGGTCCTGTGGCCTCTCTGCTCGGTTCTGGCTGAGGAGCAGCACCTGACACATCAGCATCTTATTTGATGATACTTCTTTTGGTAGCCTTTGACCTAAGGGACAGTTTTTCTCTCACGGAGGAGACTGGTGATTTTTTTGGAGGATTTGCAGGAAGCCCAAGGTCCCTCCAGGTGGGTTCCTAACAAAGGTGGGTGGCTCCAGAGCTTAGAGGCATGAGCTAGCTGCCTTGCAGCTCCAGCCCAGCTGGCCAGTCCACCAGGCTCAGGCTAATCCAGTGGCCAGGCTGGCTACAGTGGGCTTGCAGACCATAGCTTTCCCTTGGGGCCTGTCCTCCCAAAGCCTGTGTCACGCCTGTGTCAGTGGCCCTGCATGTGGTCTCATGAGTCGCTGTCGGGCCATCAAGGCTGCTGGGGTGTGCTTAGCAAGGGTTCTGTCCTACTAGGAGGCCCAGGAGAGCTTCCCCAGGCAGGACCCTGCCCACGCTTCAGGCAGGGCCATGGACAGTTGAGAGTACCCTTTGGATAGCTGTGGCAGAGGGCCACCCTGTCTCTGGGTGGCTCAGCCCCGGTTCGAGCTGCCTTGACTCCCCAGGCTGCAGTGGATGCAGCCGAGTACCATGAGGTTTGGAGTGTTCATAGGAAGTTTGGCCAACACCGTCCTTGCCTGGCCATCTCTTTAATAAAACATTTCCTAAGAAATGCCTCCGTCTGTGCTCAGTGACCCTCTACTACTGCTTCCCGAGGCTATTTGTGGAGGTGCATAAAATCCACACTAGCCCACAGTGGCCCACATGGGGAATCTGGGAACCAGGGCCCATGCAGTTGCTCCTGGCTGTCCCCACCCATATCTGGACCCCACTGGGGCTCGCCCAGGCAGCCAGTCACTTGGACCAGTCCAGCAGATCTTCCAGGAGGGGGCAGAGGGACTGCTCTGCATGGTCCTGTCCTGGTCTCCCAATCCTCTGAGGACCATAAAGCCCCAGAACCCAAATTCATGACAAGGGGGGACGGGGCCTGGAGCCTGGGGTCACTTGTGGAGGTGGCCTGGTGAGGCTGTGGGCACCAGGGTGCTGGCTGGAGTCCCTAGGCTGAGTGTCTGAGGGCTGCCAGAGGGTGAGCTAGGGCCATCTGACTGGCTTTGGGGCGCAGGGCTGGGCCAGCTAGCGAAGCTCCATTGCTGCCCTTCCTTTGGTTCCCAGTTGGTCCCCTGTTGCTAGGAAGGCACCTGCCCGTGGGCTGTCCCTCCTGGCACCATCTGCACACTACTCCTGCCCAGGGCCACGCAGCCTTGGCCCACCCCAGACCTCTGGAGCACAGTACTGACCTGGCAGCCTGTGCCCCTTGCCACAGACCTCTACAGTAGTGCCATCCCACAGGGCTCCAGGGAGAGCCTCCAGCTGCTGCCTCTCCTCCCCAGCGTGCAGCCAGGCAGTACTGGGTACAGCTGGGCGTCTCTTGGAGCTGAGGCCCAGGGCCACTAGAGTGGACTGCTGCAGGCTCCCATAGGAGGGTCATTGCCTGGAGAGGCCTGTGAAACAGCCTCATCGATCCTCAGAGCCCTAGCAAGGGGCATGGGAGAGCAGGGAGACCAGCTGCACGGCCCTCCCCAACGCTGGGCAAGGTCTCTCCAGCCCCTATGGTTTTAGGAGTTGGGGGGTGGGGGTCCAGCCTGGAGGTTGGCAGGGCCTCAGCCTTCTGATTTCCTGACCGCAAGCCCAGTAGCTGCTCGTCGTCTCCCGCTCTCAGCAGGCAGGGTGAGACCACTTTACTGCAGGGTCGCTTCTGGCAGCACCCTTGGTGGCACACACTGGCAGAGCACACAGCCCAGGAAGCAGGAGCAGGTACCAGGAGGGACGAAGGTTCTCAAGGTGGGCAGCAGGCCCCAGAGCAGCCGGGGCCTGGCCCATGTGTCGGGTGGACGGAATAGGACCAGCCACATCCTCGGCTCAGGACAGGACACATTTCAAGGCCAAGAGCCAGACAGGATGGTAGCCAAGAAGGCACAGCAAGATAAGCAGGTCCTCCACACAGGCCTGGCCGCAAGTCGCGCCTGGCCAGGCGGTGCCTCCTGCTGTTGGTCCAGCAGACCTGTGATGACTGCTCTGTGCCAGGTTCCTGGCCACACCAAGCACTGGAAAGAAGCAGGCCCTGCTGGGGCGAAGCCAGCTGGTGGGCACACCACCACCATCCTCCCGCAGCTGCCCTGGGAGCTGGGTTGCCCAACAGGGACCTTGTTTGCTGAGGGGCCCACCCCACTCTACACAGGAAGCATCTGGGGCTGGTCTCCACCCCTCAGGACAGGTGCACAGGGGGCCACCGTCCTTGTCAGAGCCTCCTTGCAAACCAGGAGTCAGGCACAGGGCCTGCACTTCCCCATGGGAGGACCCCTATGGTCTCCAGAAAGCACCCCCACCCTGGTCTTGACGAGGGAAGCCCTTAGCTAGGGAGGACAGCTGCCCAGGGAACTCTGGGGACTTGGCCACAGGACCCAGGCTGACAGGGCCCAGTCTCCAGCTCTGTGTACCCCTGGGTAGCTGCCGGTGAGGGACGTGGCCCATGTGCTGGGGCCACGTGACACATGCATCCTCAGCTGTCCACCTGGGCACCCCTGGGTGGGACCCGTGACAACCATGCACACTAGCGTTTTCCTGTGCCCGGATGCCTATGAGCTGGCTCTGCCTCTAGGTCTGTGTCCCTGTGCCTTCAGGTCCACGTCCACGAAGGGTTCTGTCCCTCCAAGCCCAGGATCCTCGGCGATTGTGGTCAGCCTGGCTGCGAGGGGGGCAGCCTTTATTTGCACTTGTGCACGTAGTAGCCTGTGACATAGCCCAGGATGAAGGTGACCCAGAAGAGGGCCACTCCGCCCAGCACCTTCATGGCAATCCCCAGCTTGCCCGAGCACAGCTTCTGGGCGACCCTAGGGTGAGAACCGCTGGGAGGTGAGCCCCAGGCCAGGCCCTGGAGGGGCCACCCAAGCGAGCCGGGGGAGGGGGGGAGGAGGACCTGAGGGAGGGTGGCCTGCGTCAGGAGGGCCAGGTGAAGGGAGGCCTGGGTCCTCTGCTAAAGCCGGGAGATGCCCCATCCCAAGAGCCCACCCAGTGGAAGGCCCAGGGCTGTGGGCCCATGAATGGACAGGTGGGAGGAGCCTTCCCCCAGAGCCTCTCACCTCCTGCCACAGGAGGCCTCTTCTGTGCTGGACACAGCAGCCATGCTGACCTCGTCCCTGCTGCTGTCGTCCCACTTGCTGTAGTGGACACTGCTCTCGTGGGGCTGCATGCTGTGGTGCCTAAGCTGGGCCGGAGGCAGAGCTCTGACGTCACGCCAAAGCTCAGCCCCTGCAGGGCAGTGGCCAGGCCTTGTCTGGGCTGCAGTTAGGGATGGCCTTCTGCAGGGAGGAGGGACACTAAGATGGGCTGGTCTCACCTGACCTGTCGGGGTAGTTTAGTAACTTGCCCAGGGTCACATGGGGAGGGCTAGGCCAAGCAGGAATTCCAACCCAGGAGGCTGAGAGGCTGCCCAGCCCTGCCCTCAGGAATGTGGGCCCTGTTTCCACCCAGAAGGGCCCCCCTGGGGCATTGGGGCCTGGCCTCCATAGTGCATCTATCAGGGGACACCAGCATGGCTGGTGCTGCCCTCAGGGATGAGGACACTGTGGCCAGCTCCTGTGGCTGATAACTGTCTCCCAGCCCTGCCAGATAAGGCCCCAGGGCTGACCTCTGGTACAGCCAGACTGTGGGGGAGGAGGCCTAGTATCCTCAGGCAGGACAGCAGTTGTGTCCTCTGCCCTCCCCCCACCCTCTGCCAGGCTTGGGGGTCCAGGGGCTCCAAGAGCCCTAGCAGGTCGGAGGGTGGAGGGATAGCCGGGTGCTGGAGCAGGCCACCCAGCTCCTGCGGCTCTGCCTTCTGCAGGACTGTCTTGCTCTCCAGCACTCAGCCCTGTGGCCTCTGGCCTGCTCTGACCTTCTGTGACCTACCTAAGCGGGGTGCTAGCTAACCTGGGTGCACAGCAGCTGAGGCCCTACAGTGGGAAGGCTCAGCCTCCTCTGAGCTGCCCTGCTGTGTCCTTAGGCTGCTGTCCCAGGAGGAGGCAGCCCCAAGCCTCGGAATACCCAGCTGTCCAGCCCCCAAAGCCACCAAGCCTTCAGGTGGGAACTCTGCTGGGGCTGACACTCAGGCCCACAGGGGCCAGATGTCACTGGAGTGCAAGTTCTGCTTTCTGAAATGTGTCAGGCAGAGGGGTTGTGGTCCTACGCTCATGCCTTACTCCTAGTGGGCAGAATCAGTCTTGTTTCAGGCAGCCATGTTCTTGCTCCAACCCCAGATGTCATGAGCACATCTGGGTTGATCAGCTTAACAGCCCTGGTCGCCAGGGGCAAGCAAAATGCTGGGGGGTGGGGGGGCTTTTGCTTTTGTGAAATTAACAGCCACCTTCTTCCTCCCTTGATGTGATGGCTGGAGCTGTAGCAGCTACCCTGCAACACTAGCAGGGAGAGTGCTACCTCCACAGCCACACCACCTGCCCACTCAGGCTTCTCTGGGTGCCCAGAAGAGTGCACACACACACACACACACACACACACATACACAACCACCCCAGCAGTAGATTCCATTCTGGAATAGTAGGATCCTGTTATTTGCTGACTGGTGCAGGACTCGTGGCTCCCAGGTCATCTTGACTGGACACAGCCACCAGCTGCCAATAGGCGGGGTTCTGGAGGGCTTCCCTCACTGGACGACTGTCCCAACAGGCACAGGGATAGCCAGAGAAGCCTATCAGGGGCCTCTTTCAAGCCTTGGGGCCTCAGAGGTTCCACCAGCTGGTGGGGCGGGAGTGAGCACAGGAAGTCCTCTGTGCAGCAGCTGCAAAAGTTAGACTGGTCCCCCAAAGTACCTCTGAAGACCCCACACTTACAAAAAAACACGTCCTGGTGGGGCTGAAGCCTCTTGGGAACAAAAAACTGGTCAGGGCCTGGCCAGTGGTTCCCACCTCTGGGTGCGAGTTGATGCGTCCAGCCTTAAATAAATAAAACAGAGGAGAGGGACCCTGCTAGGGAGTCACTGTCCCTGAAGTTGTCCCCAAGCGCCACCAAGAGCTGGGCAGGAGTTGAGGCCCAACAGACAGTCCGCGGTGGGGCCAGGTCTGCCCTCTACGTGCACAGCGATCCTCAGGCCAGGGAGGCCGAGGCCTTGGAGGGCCTCGGAGGGCCGGGGGCGCGCAGTCAGGCCCGCTCCCTCCCTCGTCCGCACAGGGGTCTGCAACTTGATCCCCCACGTCTCACCTGCGCCCGCCCGGCACCAGGGCTGCTGCGCGCTCGGCGGGAGGCTTCTCGGTCTGGCCGGGCCGGGGCGGGGCCGGGGCGGACAGGGGGGGGGGGCGGGAGGGGCGGAGCCGAGTCCAGAGGGGCGGGCCGGGAGGGGCCGACCTGGGAGGGGCTCAGGTCGGGGTCTTGCTGCGCCGCCGCCGGGAGACTCAGGGTCTGCAGAGGGCACCTGGTCCTCCTGCCGCCTCCCGAAACCAGAAGTGCGGGAGCGGAGGGGTGGGAGGAGTTCTAAAGCCCCCAGCCCAGCCACCAAGGGAGTGGCCCAGACACCTGCGCCCATGGAGACAGCAGGCCCTTGATGGCCGAGGAGTGGGTGCTACAGAGAAGGGGAGGTGTCAGCCTGAGGGCAGGAGGCACCTCGGGCTCCTTCAACCTGGGGCTGTGCGGGGGTTTGCTTAGTGTGAGCCTCCCCAAGAAGGTCCCGGGTGAGTGCTGGTGTGCGGACCAGGAGCCCAGGGTGCAGGAGACAGCCACAGGGGCAGCAGGAAGGAAGAGAGGAGACCAAGGCTGGCACCAGGGTTTAATTCTGAATCAGAGCAGTTCCCCCCATCCCCGGGTCCCGACCTCTGAGGGCGCCCTGCCCTGGGCCCTGCTGGGCTTATTTGGAGGTGGCCTTCTTGGGCTTGGTGAGCATGATCTCTGACTGCTGCAGCGGGGGCACTCTGACCCCCTTCTGCTTCAGCTGGTTGTAGTAGTCGCTCCTCTCTGAGATGATCCTCTGGACAGGAAGTACATGGGCAGGTGGTCTTCCCTGTTTCCCACCTGGTCTTACAGCCTCTGCCCAAGCCCTGTGGGCTGCTGGACACTGCCCGGTCCTCCCCTGGAGGCTGGCTAGAGCAGTGGTGTGCAAGTGTGTGCCACATCCTCTGCTGGTGCCCTCTGCCAGTGCCCTCTGCCAGTTCCTGTGCTGTAGGACTCTAGCAGCTGGTCTCCAGCCTGGGCGAACGGGGGCGGACAGGAGGGGCAGGGGCAGGGCAGGAGTAGACTCCCCCCCCCATCAGCTCCTGGGTTGGCTCACCACGAAGCCCACGCCCATTCACCCCTTCCGCCCAAGAGTGTGAGGAGCCCAGCCTCCCAGAGACTAGGAGGGACATCTGTCCCTCAGGTCCTTTCTGTCTGTGTAGCACTGGGTCAAGGGAAAGTCCCTGTCCCCCTCCCAGCCCTCCTCTGCCCTGGCTGTCAGCACATCAGGTGGAGCACAGGCCCTGGGTGCTCCCTCCCCCACCAGCAGGAGCCAGGCCACTGACCTCTCCCCTCTGTTCCTGCTTACAGCAGCAGTATTACTGACCAGACCCCCCACACTGCAGAGGCAGAGGACCTGGCCGCTGGGACGCATGGGTGTGTGCTGGGCTCAAAGGGCAACACCGTGGAAGAGGTATGGGTGTTTGGAACAGAAGTGGCCCCCAGCTCAGCCTCGGGTGCTCAGAGACCCCAGAGCTCTGGGTCCCACCGTATCCTGAAAGTGGGTGTGCACTTTGCTGGCCCCAGTGGCCCAGGGAGCCCAAGAGTGGCCCACAGCCTGGCCACCGCTGAGTGGGTGGTGACTGCTCCTGCCAATGCACCAAGCCTGCATTACTTCTGCTGCAGCCCCCGCCCCTCTGAGCCCCTGCTTAGGGGCCTCAAGTCAGTGAGCTTCAAGGCTGAGGCTGGGAGGGAGAGGGCCCTGGCTCAGAGGTCTGGTCTGGTGTCCAGCAGAAGGGAGTCCTCCACCAAAGAGCCTGAGCCAAGCAAAGTGGCCCCCGCGAGGCAGCAGCTGGACCCTGCTCATGGTGGTCAGGAGGCGCTGTGGCTGCTGCAGCCACCAGTCACCAGTACGCTGCCTCTTTTGGCTGAGAACAGCCCAGACTCACCAGCTCTGTGGCCTGGCCCCCCCAGGGAGGGTCTGGTACCCTCTGCTCAGGAAAGCCTGGTCCTGGGGCCATGGTGACGGGTGCACAGCCAGGGTGACAGAGCCCCCAAATCCAACCCAGGCTCCTTCCCCCACCCCAGCTGCAGCTCTTGGAGGAAGGAGAGGCAGAGAATACTAGAGAGTACCTGCAGGGCCTCCAGGATGTGGTTGTCAGAGATCTCAGTGGCCAAGGACTTGATCCCACTGACATTGAAGGTGGCCTGGATGATCTTACTCCTCAGTCTCTCAAGCTGCCACCAGAGGGAGGGTACCATCACTCTTTGCCCCAGAAAGATGCTTTGTGCGTTGGCTGTGCCATGCCCTGAGTCCTACAGGCCAGGAAGGCACGTCCCGCCCTCCCTGTGCATGGTGTTAGGAGCTGGAAATGGGCCTGAGGTCACGTGCCTGCCCCAGGTTCAGAGGTACCAGGATCAAATCCACGACCCTGGGCAGCCCAGCGGCAAAGCCAAAAGCTTCTGCCACACCAACTTTTTGCCTGTCTTTAAACTGGAAAAAGTAAAACCTGCACTGAGTTAGATATAGTTCAGGGCTGCATACAGCCGCGGCCTCATCTCCTGACTCCAGGGGAGCTCCAGCCAGCCGGCTCCTGGCCCTCAACGACACTCTCCAGGAGTCCAGCAGGCCTTCCCCTGAGCACGGCTGGCCCTGCATTTGGGCACTTAACAACTGACCTGGTCTGGGACCCCTCCCCACCAGCACGCATGGCCCTCCTCCTGTTCCTCATGGCCCGAGGCCTGGTGCTGTGGAGCAGCCTTCAGCCAGGCCCTGCAGGGGAGGTGTCTCTCCCTGCTGTGAGCATCCTGCTGCTGGCAGCCACCGCCCCCACGCCTCCGGCAGACCAGAGTGAGCTCTGTGTGCATCCTGCCAGCCTCAGGCAGGGTCCCCAACTGCAGCTACCAGAGCAACTCCTCGCACCCCTGTGTCCAGCATCCCTGACACTGCAGGATGCCACCGAGAGCCAGGGGCCTGGAGTGCCAGGGAGTGTCATCATGTCTCTTTGCCTGTTGGGCAGTTGAAGCAACAGCCGGAATGTTGTGGGTCCCTGGGCCTCGAGGGGAGGGGGATCCTGCTCTTTCCAACATTTGTGCCCCCATTCTATCCCCAGCACCATGCTAGGGGCTAGAGGACCGAGGGGACAAGGGACTTCTCTGTACCAGGAGTACTTCCATGTGCACAGCACTATTGGTCATCCGGGGCATGCTCCACGGCAGCATGGTGTCCTGGGGACCCCAGTCTCACAGCATTCCACACTCTACCAAGTCCTCATGAGTTGGTAGGTGACAAGGGTGGGGCTGGATTTCTAAAAGAGGTGGAGTGTGAGGGCCCCAGTGGTGCTGTCCAGGCCAAAGGGGGAGGCTGGCCTGAACAGGAAGGGGAACAGAGTTGGACAGAGTGGACTTGCCTGGAGGGTGGATGGGGAAGGAAACTGTCACTTCAAAAGCCCATGTGTGTGTGTGTGTGCGTGTGTGCGTGTGTGAGTGTGTGCGCGCGTGTGTGAGTGTGAGACCTTTCCTGTTGCTGAGTTTGGATCCTAAATCAAGATGGGCTCTGGGTCCCTCTCTGGCAGGTGCACCCATCCGGTGCTGTGCTCATGACCTGCAGGCTGAGCGCAGCCCCAGGTGAGGCAGCAGGTTCGGGCCCCAGCACCACAGCAGGTGTGGCTCACCCATCCTCCCTGCTTCAGGCCACACCTCTGTGAAGTGAGGACAGTGAGCAGGTCCACTTCACAGCTTTGTTGAAAGAGTCAAAGGACGTTAACAGAGCAGGGCTGGCTGGGCCCTCTCCTGCCTGGTTCACTTACCAAGACCTTCTGCACCTTCCTAGCCCACCCCAAGGCCCACTCCCTGCTGAGCGAGGCCGCCTGCCCCCTCCCCCACCACAGCCTAAGCGGCAGCCCTCCCTGGGTACTGGGATCCCAGGTGGACCAAGGCCCACCCCTGCCCACTTGGTGCACGGTCTCCCTGGGCGGGCCAGGCCTGGGAGGACGGCCGCATACCCTGGACTGGGCGCTCTCCAGGGCCACGCGAGTGGCCTGCTCCGCCTGCTGCACCACCTCATTCCTGCTCTGCAGATCCTCATGCAGCTGCTTCCATCGCTGCCGGTGGTCCTGGTCCAGGTCCGTCTGCGTCTGCAGCTCCCCCACCTTGGTGCTCAGCTCCGTGATGGCCAGGTCACGTTTGGTGAGCTCCGTCTCCAGCTCTGACACCCGCTGGGAGGAGCCAGGGAGGACAGGAGTCACCATCCGGCCCAGGTGCACCCGTGCGGTCCCCACCGGTTTTCTCCCACAGCTGGAGACCACGGCCTGGTTCCTCCCTCCCACCCAGAGCCAGGGCCCCTGGTGCAGATCGGAGGCCTGGGGCGAGTCGGGTGGTGCTGCCTGAATAAAGAGGCCCAGGCTCGGCCAACAAGAGCCGGGACAAGCCCCCGGCCCGCCCTTCCACACCACCCAGGCTGGCACCTCTCGGAGGACGAGGTTGTCCTTCTGGATGAGCCCCATCATCTCCAGGTGCTTCTTCTCTTCCCGGAGGCTGGAGAACTGGAAGGCAGACAGAGGCTTGGCCTGGGATGCTCGTGCCCAGGGGAGAGACGGAGCCCTGGCTCCCGCTGCCTCCTTCCCCAGCTCCCTAAAGCGACAGAGGAGGAGGAGGAGCCTGAGAGCACTCGGGAGCTGGAGGCAGAGGCCTCTCGGTGTCGGACTTGTGGTAGAAGCCGCCCACAGGGCGAACTGCAAACTTCCCGGCTCACCCAACGGCTCCTAGGCTTCAGGAAGGCGGCCCGCGGAGGCTGGGACTAGTTACTTCAGAAACTAAGGCCCAGCCCTGTTCCCAGCCTCAAGGGGCCAGATTCCTACCTTCATCCACCCTGACAGAGACAGCTGGGCCTCAGGCTGGAGAGGCCACCTGCCTGAGTGGGTGGGAAGTGGTGCAGCCGGCTGCCTCCCCACCCCGCCCCAGGGCCTTGGCCTTCTAGAGAAGACACTGGTGCTGTTTCCCGGGTGGCTGACCAAACCAAAAGGACAGACCCGACAAGACTGCCCTCTGAAGCTCCTGGGGGACACCACTCTGCCAGAGAAGCCTCAGGAAAACAAACAGCAGAAAGATCCGGAACAGAGGGCAGGAGGGCCAGCTTTCCTGACGGCCACTGAGGCCTGGGAAGTGGGCGGAGAGAGGCACGCCCTGTGAGGCCCGGACACCCGGCCAAGGGGCAGCTGCGGCCCTCCACTGCTGGAGTGGCATCCAGAGGAGAAGGGTCGGCAGGCCTGGGCCTCCCCGCAGCAGCCTGGGCTGGAAGGCCACAGGCACAGCATTTGCAGGGCTCAAGGATGCTGTTTCCCAGCTGGACCTGCGGCCCACCAAGCCATCTGACACCAGAGTGGGACGCAGGCACTCTGTGTCCCCAGGCCTTGTGCCTGTGCACCCTGCTGGAAAGCCCCGGAGCACCTCTGCACCAGGGAGGAGGGAGATCAAGAGGGAGCACGTGTGGGGGCAGAGGCTCAAACTGCGGCACTCAGCCCTGAGGCTGTTTTCAAAACTCTGGTTTCAGTGACTTGGGGACCATGAGCCACTATCCTGGTGGCATTGGTGGCAGGCAGAGCTGGCTGGTGTGACCGATGCGGTTGAGAGGAGAAGGTGGAAAGGGTGCAAGGGAGAGGAAGACCCGAGGGGCAGGTGCTGAGCCTGCCGTTTCAAAACTCGAGATTCCTGAAGAATCAGGGGCTCTTGCGAGCGGCTGCTGGGAAGGGCAGCGAGAGGCAGGGACTTGCGGGACTAGAAACCCGAGTCTTTAAGAGGTGCCACTGGGAGCTTGGATAAGAAGAGCTAAGAGCATCCCCAAGAGCAAGGGGGCTCCGCGCACCACACGCTCTCCGAGCACAGAGGGCCTCGTCCAGGGGGTACCCCGGAAGTGACCAAGGGCACCTGGGGCAGGAGACAGACACATGGTCAGGGCCAGAGGGCAGCAGGGCCACCCACTGGACGTGTGGGCTAAAGCCTCCCACAGGCCCTGGTGGGAATCTCAGCTCTGCCACCATCAGCCACGTGACCCTGGGCCAGTGCTCCGACGCCCCGGGCTGGGAGCCTCCACCTGCCACTAGACGTGAGCCAACCAGGGCTGGGGGGCCAGGGCGCCCGTCGCTGGGCCAGCGCACAGCCACCTTGTCGGACATGGCCTGCAGCTGCTGCTTCCGCTCCCGCAGCTCCTTCCGTAGAAGCTCGTTCTCCGTGTTGATCTTTCGCAGCTGGGATTCTAGGAACTCCACCTGCCGCTGCAGTGTCGTGATGGTTCCTGCGTGAACACGACGGTCCGACTGGCGGGGGACGCTCCACGTCCCCGGGTGCCGCCCCCTGCACCCCCCTGCCCCGCCCGCCCCTGGCTGGCTGGCTGGGCCGCGCCACCTGTGGCGAGGGCGTATCTGGTCCTGGTGACCCCCAGCTCGCTCTGGAACTCCACCAGCATGCGCTCGTACTCCTCCAGCTGCGCCATCAGCTCCTCCTCGAAGGACTCGGTCAGGGAGTAGGCCTTCCTCGGGGGGCTCCCCTCTTCCTCCCGCAGTTCCCAGCTCCGTTCCTCCGATTCCTCCTGGTCCCCGTCCTCTTCCTCGTCCTCTTCCTCCCCCTCAGTGCCCTCCTCCGGCACGGCCCCCATCCTGCCCATGCTGCCCTTTGCCCTGGTCACCGGGGGCCCCTTGTCTTGGCCTTCCTCTTCCCCCTCCCTCTCCCCCTCCTTCTCCTCCCCTTCCCCCTCCCCCTCCCCCTCCTCCTCCTCCTCCTCTTCTTCCTCGCTGTGCTCCTTGGCGTGCTCCTCCTGCATTTGGGGAGGGAGAAGAAGGGGGCTGGGCAGGGCACTCACAGGGCACCTCATCCCAGCTGCTGCGGAGCAGCTCACCAGCCAGGCAAGCCCCAGCCCCTGCCCAGCCCCTGCCCAGCCCCACAGGCTCAGTGTGGCACCTGCTGTCAGGAGATTGCAGGACCTGTGCCCACAGGGCTAACATGACCCACCCCTCACCTGCACTGGGGACGGCCACCCCAGGCCATGGCCACACCTGGGGACAGCTGCCTGGCCCCTTTGGCACGGACCCGGGCCACCCTGGAGAAGGGGAGTGCTCCTGCACAGCTCGGCCAGCTCCGCACCTGCACCCAGTGCTCCTGCTCCTCCTCATCCTTGTAGAGGGACTTCAGGATGTTCAGAACCCCCAACTTCTGAGCCTCCGAGGGCCGCTCCTGCAGGACACGGCCAGTCCCTGACTGCAGTTGCCCCCACCCAGTCCAGGTGGGCGACTGCAGAAGAGGTGGGGCACTGGGTGCTCTGTCAGCCCAGCAGTGCAGTGATGGGCAGATGGGCAGTCCCGAGTAGCTGGCAGGGCCCTGGGCCACATGCTCATCTGGAGGAGTTGAGGGGCCAGTGCAGACAAGCACCCCTGATGCGTCTCACCTGGGCACTCCACAGCTCACACCCAGTGGCCCTGGAGGGTGGGTGGGGAACCCATCCGCCTGGCCCTGCCCTCTGCATGTGGCAGCTCTTAGGAGTCGGGCCTTTGTCTGTGGTCCGGGCCTCCTCCCCGCCCCAGCATAAGCTCGGGCAGGGTCAAGTCTTGGGAAGATCCAAGGACCCGACACACCTGCCTCCTGGGTCCTCTGCCCAGACCTGGCATCATCTCCACCCCTGTCCCACAGTCCAGGACACTGAGGCCGGGTCGGAGCCGCCCAAAGCCAGAAAGTGGGAGAGGGCTCACAGGCAGGTCAGGGCGACCCAGGAACCACGGCCTGTGTCACCCACAACCTGGCGTGGGTCACACCTGCAAGGTGGCCTCCAGCCTGCAGAGGTGGGCTCAGCCTCACGTATGAGCGGGAAGCCACCTGGTAGTGCCACGACTGTCCAGGAGAAGGCAAATCAAGGGCCCAGCCCACAGCGCTGGCCTCCCGCTTCCCACCCCTGCCTAAGTCCCCCCGGGAGTCCAGCCTGTCCACCAGAACCCAAGGCCAGGCCACGCTCCAGGAGGGCCTGCCACGTTCCAGCAGGCCTGGGACTGGCCGGGGGCCTGAGGTGGCCAGCCCTGCCACTCACAGCACCCCCTGCTCACCTTCCTGTCCACAGACGCCGGTGTCTCTTGGCTTTTGCTTCTGAGGAGGCACCTCAGCTGCTTCCTGAGAACCTCCTTCTCCCGCTGGAGCGCCAGGATCTCCTGGTCTTTCTGCTGGACCTGCGTCTCCAGCTCAGACAGGCGCCGAATCTCCTCCTCCAGCATCAGCAGGGAGTGTTCCTGGGCAGAAAGACAGGCACCTCCATGGGCAGTCAGGGACACAGTCCTCTCCGCCCGGGAGGAGCAGGCGGCCACCCAGAGTCCCAGTTCTGAGACCCAGGGCTACAGCACGTCCCTGCAGCTGGCTCCGAGGCCCATCATCTGGGCGCCTGCCCTGAGAGCAGAGCCTCGTCCAGCTTCCCCCACTGAAAGGCAGGAGGCCGGTCTTCCCCCACACTCAGCCAGCGACGCCCTCGGCCTCCTTCTCAGAATCTCCATTGCCTCAGTTCTTACGAAGATGTCTTCAGGCAAACAGGAGCCGGGAGGGTTTGTCATCAGCAGATCTGAACTTGGGTCAATGATAAAGGAAAGTCTCCAGACAGGGAGGAAATGACCCCAGACCGAATATTCTGGAAGGAAAAAATAACTTGAAACCTTTTTACCATTTGGAAAGACAGTGATACGTTTCTATCTAGTGTGTGGGCAAAGAAGACATCACAAAGGAAAGGATAAAACGATCTGAACCGTGGGAGGGAGCTAAAGCTGTGACTAAGGTCAAATTTATAGCCTTAAAATGCATGTATTAGGGGGAAAATGGGAGATCCACGATCCCAGTACCCAACCCGGGAATTGAGAACATGAAATGCAAATTAACCTACAGGAAGGGGAGAAGGAAGGGAACAATCCAGTTAGACACAGGAGGGGGGGGGGAAGAACTCAGCAAACATTAACAATGCAGATTCACATTGTGTTGTTCTGGCCCATGTGTCTGAAATTAGCCCAGTGACAACTGGTAAGAGCACTGATCTCCTCTTGGGCTGCGTCTCCAGAGTAGCTTGCTGGCGCAGGAGACTCCCACCACCAAATGAGAGTAGCTCATCTAAGACAGCTAGGAAGAGAGATCAGCAACCCTAATGCTACCACCTGTGCTCCTGGAGGCAGCCAAGCCTGCAGCCCTTCCCCTGGGTGGTTCACATGCATTATCTGGTAAATCCCACTGTTGGTCCATGATAACAGTGCAGCCAACGGTACTCTCTACACGTGTCTGTGTGACTCTAGATAATCTATCCTCCGGCCATTTCTCAGAAGTGGACTTGCTTTGTCAAAGAGTAGAAACACTTTTTAAATCATGAAATCATCATCATTTACAGTTTCAGTGGTAAATGTCACCTGAATATCCTGGAGCTGGACTTTCTGGGACTCTTCAGTCCCACGGTGCCTCCATCCAATATCATCTCCCTGGTGCTCCCACAAGCTGCCCAACATCTTATCACTCACTTCTGTACCTTTCCTTAATGCTTCATCAATTCAAAAAAAAAATGAATGATATAAAAATCAAACATACAGCCAGGTGCAGTGGACATGTCTACGACCCCATCACCTGGGGAGGCTGATGCAGGAGGCTCACAAATTCAAGGCCAGCCTCAGCAACTTGGCAAGTGAGAACTTGTCTCAGAATAAAAAGGGCTGGGGATAAGGCTCAATGGTGCAGCACCTCCGGGTTCAACCCCCAGGACCAATACACAAATAACTGGGCACGAGAGAAAATTGACAAAACACAGGGTAGATGCTAACAGAAGAATTAAAACGGAGCAGCCTCTAGCATGACTGATGTAGACAAGAGAAGGTGAAAGTTACCACGGTCAGGCTTGAAAAAGAGGCTATCCCTGGAGGCTGAGGCACAGGGTTGCAAGTTGGAGGTCAACTGGGCAACTTGGCAAGACACTGTCTCAAACTTTAAAAAAAAATTGAAAGGCTGGGAAAGGGCTCAGTGGGTAGAACTCTCACCTCCTACCATGCCAGGAGAAAAATGACAGACAATGCTACTCCTGCAGAATCCACGGGGAAGATAGCGGGTCATCCTTGTATTCTGGCAAAGTCCAAAAGGTACACGAAAGGCACATTTCTCAAACACACACCCAACCAAAACAGGGGGACAAATGAAATGTGTCTCTTGTAAAGAAATCACACTTGTCTTTAAAAAGCCCTCTCCTATAAGAAAGCTCCAGGCACAGATGGCTTCGATGGCAATTCTCTGGAATCTATGGGAGAAGAGAGACCAGTCTTAGGCACAGTCTTCCCGAGCCTGGGAGGGTGAAGGGAAAGTGCCCGCGAGCTCACTTTCCAGTGAGACCCCGGTACCTTTGACACCAGAGTCCAACAGAGAGTCGTAAGACAAGCAAATCGTAAGCCAGTCTCTCTCGTGGACATGGATGTCACCAAGAGGACATGGCGGGAATCGAGCTGGGTGCAGATCTGCCTGTTGAGCTGCGGGTGCTGCTGGTGTGATTCAGAAGGCTCCAGAGGGGAGTTTCGGGGCGACAGCTCTGCAGAGCGTTGGGGGTTAAACATGGGGCAGTTCCCCTGGGTGAGGACGGACAGGGGCCAGGGGACCTGTCAGCATCGGATTCGTTGCAACCCAAGAGGGGTCTGGAGGTCACACCTGGGGCCTGCCCTGGCTAAGCAGACCTGGAAGGAGAGCCTCCTGGGGAGTCAGGACCCAGAGCCAGGGGCGTGGGGCCAGTACCTTCTCGTGGATGACCGAGATGTACCAGGGCATCCTGTGTCTCGGGAAGCTCTGGGCTGTGAGTGGGCTGCTGGTGACGGGACTCGGGGTCCGGGACTCGTCCTCCTTGTGCAGGTGGTTGAGCTCACAGGCGCTCTGACTGAAGGGAATGAGGCGCCCTGGCGGGCAGAGGAGGAGCGGGCAGGGGCGCTCTTGCCTGGCATGGCGCCCACCCGCAGCCACCTCCCCCGTGACCTGCTCCTGTCTCCTGACTCTGTCGCCATGGTAAAATCTAAGGACCCCCGAGTGCTCAGCGTCCACCCACCTCCCCAACAAGCGGACCTGAGAAGGCAGTGGTGTCCCCAGGGACGCTCTCACGTCCACGCCCGTCCCTGCAGTGCGCGCAGCGGGCAGAGAAACCAGAGCTGGGGGTGAGGCCAGGAGGCCCTCCAATGTGGCCCTGTGGCCCCAGGCCTGACCCTCCTTGGACCCAGGTTCTCCGCGTCCCCCAGCCCCAGAGGAGCTGGTCACTGTGGACTGTTTCCTCAAGTCCAGGCCAGAGGGAAGCCTCTTAGTGGGGATTTCGTCTTTTGGCCAATGAGAGCCTGTTCCATCTGTGCACGTGTGCCTTTCGGGTCTTTCTCCCCTCAGTGAGGCCCATGAGGCCTGTCCACCCAGGTTGGGGACAAATCCTTTCAACTGCAGTTTTGCCAAAGACCAGGAACTGCTCTCCTGGAAACTGCAGGGTCCGCTCTTGATGAAAGCAGAACCTGTCTTGGGAGGTCATCTCCCAGAGCCCCTGAGCAGAGGCAGGCAGGGGCTCTGGGGCTCCTTACTGTCCACTTCCGTGTCCAAGCCCCGCCTGTCCAGGAGCGGGTCCTCCATCATCCTCCAGGTCTCAGGGCTGACGCACACCTCCCTGGGCAGACCGACCACAGTGCCTGAACCTGCAGCGTGGAGGGTGCCAGGTGGTGACCAGAGGGCCTTGTCTCCCCAGGGCCCAGGCAGAGCCCACGGTGGTGCCTGATGGTTGACCACGGGGCAGGGCAAAGGTGACTCTTGGTGGCAGGGGTTGGCCAGAGGTGGGTTCTGGCCTCCGCCACCACAGCTGTCACCTGCACGCCAGCGGCAGCGCCCAGGGAGCAGAGCGTGGAGCACACCGGCGCCCAGGAGGGCACCCTGAGCCCCAGAGACCTGCCCACCTCAGGGTTCCTCTCCCTGGGAGGGGAGAGCAGCACCCAGGAGGAGGAGCTGCTACTTGTGCCCAGCTGCCAGCTGAGACCACGGACAGTCCCCCAGGGCTGGTCACAGGCACGGAGCCTCGAGCCCACCCTCCTGAGGGTAGCCAGGGAGGCTGCACAGGCCCAGGTCGCGAGCAGGGGGCGGGGGAGAAGCCTGGCTCTGACCACTGAGCCGCCAGCTGTCCTCTGAGCCTCGCATCCTGCATTGGAACACGGGGACTTGCTCAGGACAGCCGCCGGGCTCCGCCACGGTGATTGCTCCTAATGTGCTACCTGTGGTCTCCTGGCCACTTTGTTGACAGTCCCACAGCCCCTCCCTCTCCCCTGTCCACAGCGTTGGGGACCCTGGCTCGTGAGAGCAGAGCAGGAAGGTGGGAGACAGGTGGGAAGGAAAACCGGCCCAGAAGAGTCCTCGTCCCTCCTCCCTGCCCCCTCCGTCTCCGCGTGGCCCCCGCGTGGGCACCCTGTGCCAGGGTGGAGTCTGAGAGCAGCCGCCAAGGCCCCGCGCGGGCTGAAGGGTGGCGGGGAAGGGGCGGCTTTCCCCAGGCCCTGGCTGGGGTTCTTACCCAACTGGGATATGGATGTGGCCCTGGTGCTAAACTGCGGGCAGCCAGGCCGCCTGAGATACGCCCTCCTCATCTCCTGCATTTCGGACACGAAGCCATCAGGGCTGTCCATGTCCTTGAGGTCACTCTGGCAAACAGGAAACACGAGGCAGTCAGTGAGAGGGGCCCAGGAGGCTGCTCCCACTGCTGAGTGAGGGCCCTGCCTGGTGCCCACTGCGTCCGTCTGCCCTTCCCGGCTCCCTGGCTCACAGCCAAAGCCATGCAGACCCTCACTGGAAGCAGCCTGGGCCGAGCCCTGGGCACGTCTAGGAAGCGCCGAGCCTGCTTCAGGCTCTGCCAGCACAGGATGCCACTGGCCCTTCCGCTGACGCCCCTTCCCGTGTCCTCTTCTCCCCCTTCACCCTCCTCTTCAAGACGCTCCTAAGGGAGTCTCCAGGCAAACGGCGCACCTCCTCCCCAGGCCTGGGCTGGGTTCCTGCTCTGGGCTCGGCTGGCCAGAGGAAGGGGGAGCCAGGCTACAGAGGGGAGCCAGCCTGACCCAGCCACTGAGCTCAGGATTGGAGAGAGCAGGCCTTCGCCAAGCAGGAGGACGAGGCCAGCAAGAGCTCTCCCTTCCAGCCCCATCTCTTTGGCTGCCTGGAATCTGCCTGTGGACACCCACCACCAACACATCTGTGGAGTGCTGTCAGCTGACGGCTACGCGAGGCCTTGTGGCAAGCGGGAGGGGGTCAGTCCAAGGTGGCTGAGCTCCTGCAGCCTGGTCCTCCTGCCCGGGCCCGTACCATCTTCCGGTAGTAGCGGCTGACGGCCTGGGCCGACCTGCTGAGGCTGTGCTGGTTTCGGAGCTGCCTCCCTTCTGGGTTCTGGGTGTCGCGGCTGGACACATTCTGGAGGATCATGAGGCCCCTGGCAAGGGGGTGAGGCGTCAGACTGCACCTCTTCATCCTGCCCTCTGGCTTGGGTAGCATCAGGAAGGGGGACAGAACTTCCCAAGTTCGCCCGGAGTCCACGCTGGCCTGCTGCTCCTGGGGAGCCTCCTCAGTCCGGCTCGGGGAGTCCAGGGGAATCTGACCTTGAGCGGGGACCTGCTGCCTGGGGCAGGTCGGAGAACACCAGCTTCCAGAGCTCCCGTCCCCTGGGACCCTGGGAGCCAGGTGTGGCATCACAGATGTCTCCATAGAAACAGGGCAGGTCACATCTGCCTCCATTTTCTGCAATTAGGAAAGGGGCCTGAGAAGGGGAGCTGGGAGTGGTCGGCAGGACGTCCCAAGGTGTGGCAGTGCAGGGGTGGCCTCCGGCCAGCTGCCGGCACCCCCTCCTGGTTTGATTTTGAAAACATTCATCCTCGTTTCTTAAAATGTCTTTTTATTGGTGCCTTAGAGTCAGACCTCAGGTGGCCTCGCCAGGATACATTCCCCCGGCACCCACCGTGGTGCGGTCAGCTTCCCTCGCCCGTGCGCCCCTCCTGTGTCCTCCCTCGGCTCCATCACCCCTGCTGCCCCTTATTTAAACCTGATTCTGCATCGGGGGCCTCGTTATGAAAGGTTGCTATCCTGGGTGAAAACCCACCCTCTGGAGGCATTTCTAGCACCTGGGGTGTAATCATCTTTTCTTCATAGAGTGGGACGGAGGGAAAGGCCTCTTCCAGATAAAGGCTCCCTGTTCCTTCTGGAAGCAGAACCCTGCCCGTCTGCACCGTGCTCAGGTCGAGAGCCCTGTGCTGGCCGCCAGCCCTGCTTCCTGGCCTACGCCACCCGGGCTGGGGCTCGTCCTGGGGCTGAGGAGGCCGGGGCCTCTCTGTGCTTTCCAAGTTCCCTATCACTTCGCGGTTGAGAATCAGTTCAGGAGTTCACCGGCCAGCAGGACCTCTGCAGAGAAATGTCCATCTCAGTCCTCTGCCTATTTTTGTGGTTTTGAGTGGGGTTTTTGAGTCTTGGAGTTTTTGATATATTCTGGATACAAATCCTGTATCAGACGATTAGCAAATACTCTCTCTCTTTCTGTGGGTTTTCTTTCTACTCTATTGGTTTTATTCTTTGAAGGATAATTTTTTTAACTTTGATGAAGCCTGGTGTATCTGTGTTTAATTTGTCACCTGGTGTCCTATCTGAGAAACCGTTGGTTGTGAGCCTTTTTTTGCCCCGTGGGTTCTTCTAAGATTCGTGTGGTTCAGCTCAGATGGAGTTCCTTGATCCAGAGGACTCTCCTGCCACCCGTGAAAGGACCAGCAACTGCCCAACCAACAGGTGCAGGCTGCATCTGGGCTTTGTGGGGCTGGGCCGGGCTGGGCCGGTACCGCTCTGTTTGGCTTCACAGGATCTTTGACATCTGGGGGGCGATTCCTCCAGCTTTCTTCTTCTCAAGACTGCTTTGGGGGAGTGGCCACCCTGTGATCCCAGTGGCTCGGGAGGCTGCGTCAGGAAGGTCCTAGAGGTCAAAGCCAGCCTCAGCAACTTAGCAAGGCACTAAACAACTCAGTGAGAACTTGTTTCTAAATAATTTTCTTTTTAAAAAGCTGGGGATGTAGCTCAGTGGTCAAGTATTCCTAGGTTCAATCCCCAGTACGAGAGAGAGAGAGAGAGAGAGAGAGAGAGAGAGAGAGAGAGGAGTCAGGGCTCTGTCTGTTTGGCACACTTGAGACTCTGAGTTTTGGGGTAGACTACTGTCATTGTTTAAAACCTGTAGCCAGGTGTGGTGGCACACCTGTCATCCCAGCGACTCTGGAGGTTGAGGCAGGAGGATCACAAATTCAAGGCCAGCCTCAGCAATTTAGTGAGACTCTGGGGAATATAGAGCTTAGTAGTAGAGCACCCCTGGGTTCAATCCCTGGTAAAAAAAAATAAAATAAAATAAAATAAACAACCCTCACAATCCCAAGCTCTTGGACACAGACTTTGGGATTGCAAAAATTACTGAATTATGTTATAGAGTCTCTAAGTGCAGGAAAAGTGTCTGGAAAAGTTCCCTCTAACCACTCTCCCAATTGAGAGGCGGTGCCTCCCTTGGAGTTCACTGGAGCACTCAGGCCGTATGGTCATCCCACCTTCTGGAATGTACAGTCAGTCAGTCCACGGAGACAGAAGAGGCTGGTGGTGCCAGAAGGGGCAGGTGGGCAGGCCTTGGCGGGCAGGGGTGGGGGCAGGGCTGCGAGGCTGGTGTGGAGCCAGGCGCTGGGGAAAGGACCCCTGTCCGCTGGCTGCCCTCTCTGGGTGTCCGGCCCCTGCGGGTCATCTCCTGGAGGTTCCCGCCTCCCTGGGTGAACCCGAGAGGGGCTCAGATGGCTGAAGGCTACTGTGTTTCTTAATTATTTCAAAGATAGAAATTAGTTGGAAAAGCCCCAATTGTGCAATCAGGTAAGGCCTGTGTGGGAGGCTTGACCCACCTGGACACAACCAGCCTAAAGGGCACTGGACCCGGAGACAGGTGCCTTAGGGCCGGGACCTTGCCTGTGCGCGTGGCCCACCTCGGAGACCAGGGTCCCATCCCAGGTCCAGGACCCCCGTGCCCTGGCTTCCTAAACTGGGGGAGGGCGGTGTGTGCCCACGGGAGCTGAAGCGGATCACCCCACAGGTGCCGACTGGCCCAGCCACCCCGGGAGATGCCTCAGCTCCTTGGGAGGGGATGTTGCTCCCTGGTGAAGGTCTCCCGGCCCTGGCCCTGGGGCCCACTGCGCCCCGGGAGCCTCGCCCTTCCCGTGCCGGCCTGCAGCCTCCGGGCGCTGGGTGCGTCCCTCTGGGTCCCGCCACGGCCAGCAAAGGACCGCTCGGCCCTGCGGGGCTCAGACAGGTGGCGGCCCTGCCGGGAGCTCAAGGGCTCACACAGGTGGCGATCCGGCGGAGCAGCCCCCAGGCCTCTCCTGGGCACAGACTGCGCTCCGCTGGCCTCAGCGCGGTTTGGAGAGCTGTGGGCCCTCCCTCGGGATTCTGCGCCTTCTGAGAGGCTGCCGCCTGCGCGTCCTGCAGGGCATCTGCTGGGGAGCCAACCCTTGAAGTCCTGAGCTGTCCCTGCTCACTGCCTCCTAACTGTGCCAGGCTCCCTGACGCTTTCCCGTGCAGGGACTTGTAAGAAAAACAAAAGGAGACGAAGCTCGGTGCAGGGGTGTGGAGCCCTCCAAATGCACCACCTTTAGTCCTGATGCTCTGCGTAGTCTGCGAGGTAGTGCCATGTGACTAGGGCTTTTTCCTCCCTGGACAATAAGGTGTGGCCCTACCTGTAGCCGGCACCCAGAGGGGTCGAGCTACACTCACCTGTTCACTTGCCTCATTTGAATGGCTTCTCCCCAATGAAAGGGTTCAGCACGTGCTCCTGTCTCTTTCCATGGCCCCTAAGGTCAGGAGCCATGACAGGACCCAAAGAAAAAGGTACTTGCCCTGTGTGGTGGTTTGGTGCAGCCCAGTTCACCTGGAGTGACCCTGAGTCGTGGATAGAGACACAGGGGCGGGAGTAGAGGCTGCCCATGGGACCTGCTAGCTTTAAGTCCACAGTTGCATTAGGTCGTTGGCATCGTTAGTGCTTATTCCTCACTGTACACACTTACGTTACGCAGGCAGGTGGAGGCACAGTGACCCATGGGTGTTGTCCAACGAGCGTTCCTTCATCCCAGAAGCTGAGTGTCTGAGATCAAGGTTGAGGCTGGTCAGACTCTAGCACAGAGCCTCCTCACGGAGGACGTTACCACAGCAGCCAGGCCCTGAGCCTGGGTTAGTCGTCTTATTAGTTCCGGGGGAAGACGGCAGAATATTCCAGTTGTGGGGGAAAAAATGCTCGTTATTCCTTGGGAGTGTGCCCACCAGAGCAGATTGGCTGTCTTGTACATTCCCACAGCCAGAATCCTTACGGGACTGCAGGACTAAGTCTTCCCCTGGTCACCGGGTCACCTGATCCACGGGCTGGCGCTGCGAGCCTCTCCACACTGTCAGAACGGCCTGTCTTCACCCTGTTCTGCAGCCCCACCCAGCGCAGCGGGCCCTGCTGCATCACCTGCTCCCCGGCCTCTCCTTCCCTCGGCCATCCCAGCAGCACCAGCCTGCCCCGTCCTGTGTGGGCTCCTTGTCCCCTCAATGCCATCAGCTCCACCCCAGTGACATGTTTGCCCCAGAGGGATGAATGCCATCTGTCCCCTAGCCACCTCCCTGGTCCTGCCGTCTGAATGCAGAGGCCACCAGTGCCCTCAACACAGACCAACCAGTGACATTTCAGAAGCGTGACAAAAGTGGTGACAAAAGTGGCAAGAGCCAAGGCACCGGCTGCTGTGGCTGGACAGATCTGGGGTGGGGTGTGGTGACACAGGGCCATCCGAGTGGAATGGGCGCCAGCTGCTGCCTCTTGCTCTGCGTAGTTGAGCATGCGCCGAGCCAAGCCATGCGAGGGTGGCTCAGAGAGGATGTGGTGTCGCCCTCGACCGCCAGCATTGCGGTTCCAGTCCTCCACCAAGGGTTCTGAACAGCTGTGTGCCAGGCGCCCTTCTGGGGGCTGGAGACACGGCTCCCAGTGCAGCAGAGACCCCACCCCGGGCTGGGGAATCTGATGCAGAGAGGTCCGTGGGTCTCAGGATGAGAACCTGCACAGGCTGGTGGTGCAGGTTTCTGGGGCAGGTGCCCTGGACAGAGAGGTCAGCAAGTCCTCCTGGCCCCTGACTGGCCACATGCTGCTAGCTCAGGGCACAGTAGCCTGGGAGTGCTGGCGGGAGGGCCGTGGACTTGGGGCGGGGGTAGACCCTGAGGTCCAGGCTTCTGTCCAGTGTGTGTTAGGAGACCGGAGGACCTGACAGGCTGGCTGCTGGCTTTGGTGTGACACCTCCCGCTGCGGAGACAGTACTCTGGGGCAGCTGAGGACGGAGGGCACTGCAGCAGGGTAGGGTGGCAAGACGCACCTGGCCCGGGGTTTGGTGCAGGTGCAGCCTTTGAGTGCGGGGATCAGCAGTCTTCCTCTCTCCCTTCCTCCTTCCTCCTTCCTAAGCTCACCCCACCATGTGGGACGTGGCCGCCAGCAGGTGGCAGTACCTGCGTGGCTGAGTGTGCCTCCTAGGTGCCTGCAGCCATCTGGGGAGGTGCCGCGGGCTTCCATGACCTGCCCATGGCCAGCTGTGGGGTCAGCTGCGCCACCTGGGCAGGGGTCTCACCACAGAGCTGGCCAGGCCCACCGCCGGGTGGGCACTCCCTCTGGTGTTTATGGCCTGGCACACCTCCCCATACAAGGGGACATTCAGGTAGTGGCTCTCAGGGGACACACCCTGGGAAGTGACATTCAGGTAGGGCTCTCAGGGGACACACCCTGGGAAGTGACATTCAGGTAGGGCCTCTCAGGGGACACAGCCTGGGGAAGTGACATTCAGGTAGGGGCTCTCAGGGGACACACCCTGGGAAGTGACATTCAGGTAGGGCTCTCAGGGGACATACCCTGGGAAGTGACATTCAGGTAGGGGCTCTCAGGGGACACACCCTGGGGAAGTGACATTCAGGCAGGGGCCTCTCAGGGGACACACCCTGGGAAGTGACATTCAGGTAGGGGCCTCTCACAGGACACACCTGGGGGAAGACTTCCAGGACACCCCTGGACTTTCAGGTGTGTTTTTGTTTTCATGGAAACCTGCCTCCCGCCAGTGGACAGGGACTGCCCACTGGACTCCCAAGCGTGTGACCACAGGGAGGGTGGAACCGGCCTGGCCTGGCCTGCGTGGAGAGCTCGCATCACTTCAGATGAGGCTCTGCAGACAGGGTTGCCACCTGAGAGCCGGATGCTCCGGGGTCCACCTGCAACCCCACTGTGCACAGGAGAATTATGTGACAAGACGGTGGCCCAGAAGCACCTGCAGGAAACAGGCTGGTTTCTGACCTGAACTCCAGCCGCTCGGAGCAGGCCACCCAGACGCAGAACCAGACTCCCTGAGCAGAGCGCTGACTGCCCGCCTGACCTTCCTGAACCGCCCCCCCCTTGGCTGCAGCCGCAGTCCGGCTGGGGATGGGAGGACCCAGAGGCTCTGGGCACTGATGGTGTTCTGGCTGGCCACACGTGTTCTGGGTTGGCAAAGCGCCCTGACCTGGGCACTGTGCCACAGGCGTTGGTCCGGGGTTATCTGAACGTATGATTCTCTGAATGTGATGCTTCAGTTCAGGCAGGAAAACGTTCCTGCGTGGAGAACGCGGGCCTGGGGTAGGTGCCATACAGAACTGAAAGAGCCACCAGGGAACTTCCCCAAACCCCCAAACGTGAGCCGTTGGTGAGCTCCGGGGCCACAGCCAGGCTGTGCTGCCACACAAGGCCGTTCAGCCCAGGCTGTTCAGGACCCGTCGTGTGCCCAGCAGGCTGGGCTGACCCTGCTGAACATTCAGAGCATCCGTAACAGAGGAGCAGATAAAAACTCGGGCGAGTCTGGGCGGGAGGCAGCTGTGGAGCGCAGGTGTCACGGGCCTCGCGTCCCCACTCCTCTGGCCCTCGCGGCTTGCTCATGTGTGGCACACGGGGGTCAAGTGGCTTGCCCATGAGTAGAATTTGCTGTGTGAACATTTTAAGTGGACGGTTCAGGGCTTAGGTGCATTCTCCCTGCTGGGCCACTGTCACCTCCAGCCGCCTTCCAAACTGAAACTCTGTCCCTATGAAACACCAGCCCCCAGTGCCAGCAATGCCACTCTGTGTCCCTTGTGGGGTTGTCACTTGGGGCTTGTCCTGTGTCTGGCTTCTTAGCTCCATGTCCTCAGGGTCCTTCCCTGTTGTCCATGCCACAGTGTCCTTCCACAAGGCCGTGCTGCTCCATCCAGTCCCGTGAACACACTCATGGCTGAGTCCTCCTCTCCGCCACCGTCCCTCCTCTGCTCCTGCTGCTGTGTGCCCAGCTGAGCAGGGCTGACACAGAGACCCCTCCCTCAACTGGCCAGAGCCTGGGGAGTGGGAACCGCTGTGCAGGACGCTGGCCTCCAAGGCCAGCGGGGCAGGAATGAGTTTACTGAAGGGATGGGAAAAGGGAAGGGGACACTCTCAAGGGATGGAGTGGTCTTCTCAGAGAGGACAGGGACAGTAGGCCCCTCCTGTACTCCAGCTTTAGTGGGGATCCCAGGAAAGTTTCTGGGGAGTCCTGCCCAGGTCCACCTCTTGACTTGACTGACAGCAGTGTCACACAGGGGACTTTCAAGTCCCTGCTGCCATGGCGACTCCAGGTCCCCTGGCCCATGTCGACTGGTTCTAAGTGGATTCTTGACCGTAGGTTCCTACAGGTTCTATGCTCAAGAGGAATCACTCTCATCTCCCTGGCTTTCAGGGACTGGTCTGTCCTCCTTCAGGGTGACTCGGGCTCCTCTGATGGACATGTGTCTCTCCTGCAGGGAACTGGCCTGTCCACCTAGGCCTGGCAGGGCTGCAGGCGGCTCACTTCTTGGAGAGGAAGGCTGGTGGGCAGCTCGGGGGCCCAGTCTGTAGATCTGCTCCCTGAACCTCGTGCTCCCACAGGCAGGTCTCTGGGCGCTGTCCACGGGACACTGCGGTGCCCCGAGGCGACTCCTTTCTTCAGGGAGCTGCCTGTGCCTGGCAGGACCAGTCCCCTGTGTCCTCTTGTCCGGCCGTTTCCCCTGCGTCACGGGGGTCGACCCCTGTCACCTCCGACTAAGTCCTCAAAGGAGGGTGCGCTTCTGTTCCGGCCAGCCCGGCCGCTCTGGATGCCTCGCCCGCCTTTCCCGTGGGTTGTAGGGCCACACGTCACTTCCCAGGGCAACGTTGCTGGCAGGGAGGGGCCTGCAGGTCAGCTGGGCTGCGTTGCCTGAGGTTGGCTTTGCTGACTGTCGGCCCCGGGCCTTCAGCGCCCAGGGCCAGTGCGCCTGTGTGACACTGCGGTGCCTTTGTAAGTGGCCGCTGGCTGCCGCTGGGTAGGGCAGGACTGGACGCGCGAACTTGCATCTGAGACCTGGGGAAGCTCATTCCACAGCGTGCGCAGGACTGTGAATGAGACGGCTCCTCCCTTTCACTGAGGTTGTTCCTCTTTCCTCCTTTTCTCCCGTCTGTCTCTCATCACTTCTCTCTTCCCTCCTCCCTTTCTTCCCCTTACTGGCCGCGCTGGCCAGGGCCCGTCCTGTGGTACTGAGGAGGCAGGGAGGCTGTGCCTGGCTGGGGTTTGAAGGGAGGCCTGCAGCCTCCACCCTGCAACGTGACGTTGGTGTCAGGTGGAGAACCCCGTCTTCCGCCCCATCTTCCCTCCGTCGTTTGCTGCACCCACTGAGCTGCTGAGTGGTTGAGCTAACGTTGAGGCTGCCCAGCGCTGGCCTGAGCCCCGCTGGACCATGCTGCCTTTGGAGTCACTTCCCTAAGTTTTTGCTAAGAATTTGAGTATCTTTGTCCTTGAGGGCTGTTGGTCTGCCCTTTTCTTCTTCTGTCTCTCTCTCCCCCCACGCCCCGGCCCCGCGTGGTGCTGGAGAGGGGACCCAGGGCCTTGCCCGAGCTGGACAGCTCTCTTCCCCTGAGCTACGTCCCCGACTTTTCACTTTATTTCAAGGCAGGGTCTTGTGGGAAGTGGTTTAGCTGTTTTGCTGCTGTGACCAAAAGACCCGACACGAATAGTTATGAGAGGGAGAGTCGGGCCCCTCCCTGCCAGCAGCACGTGCCGTGGGAAGTGACAAGTGACGTGTGACCGTACAAGTCCAGGGAAAGGCGAGGCATCCTGAACGGCCGGGCTGGCTTGGAACAGAGGGCTGGCCCACGGCCGTGGCCTGAGGGGAGGCAGAAGTCCCGGCGGAAGGCCAGCTCAGGACTCGCATTAGGAGGTAGAGAGCTCCCTGGACCACACCCAGACACAACCCCAGTGACCCTCCTCCTCCAGCCGCACCCCAGCTGCCCACAGTCCCCACCCAGTGGGTCCGTTCAGGCGGGTCAATGGGCCGGTCCTCCCACTCTAAACCCTCCTGGACCCTCTCACTCGTGAGCTTCGAGGGACACTGGCATCCAGAGCTGAGGTGGGGGTGGGCGTGCCGTCCTCCGGCCTCAGCCGCTCCAGGAGCAGGGCTTGGGTGTGCGCCTCCAGGTTCTTAAGGACAAGGTTCGCCCTTTGCTGGGGTGTCCCCAGTTTATGATTCGCCCAAATGAACTTTGTCGTCTCCAGTTCCCTCCTGTCAGGTAGCAGCTGGCCACGGGCCGTGAGATGAAGAGGGTCACACGTGGTCTTGAGTCACCTCGGGGTCTCCTTTCAACCACGTCCAAAGCAGGCGAGGAAACAAAGGGTAGTTAATGGGTGGAAGACGGAACAGAAGCTTGTGAGCTAGTGGGAGAGCACGTCCAGGGAAAGGACTGAGGGGACTACTGGACAGGTCCTCTGGGGTGGACAGGAAGCTCAGTGGTAAGGCTCCCGCAGGTTCCATCCCCAGGACGGAAAACCACGGGCAAACCAACAGAAAACCACCTCAGACTCGCTGGCGAGAGCTGGCTGGACAGTTTGAGGTCCAGGGGGTGTCCCCAAGGCTCGGTGCAGGAAGCTGTCCCGCGAAGGTGACGTTCCTCATGGGCTGGTCCCGGAGCCTGTGGTCCTCATGGCTGCCTGCAGAGCTGTCTGGTGGCTGCCTGGTGGCACGAGGTCGAAGCTGCCCTGCAAATGGCTGCTCTGGCCCCTCGCTCCCCACGCCCCTCGCTCCCCACAAAGGCCCCTCCGCTGACCAGCTGCTGGCCAGTTGTGGGTGGTCTAGAGGACAACAGCCGCCCCTTCTAGCCGCCGCACGCTCCGCTCTAGACCTGCGAGAGTCAGCCGGCGTGTGGTTCCCTGGGCAGCTGCGGTGATGATCGGAGCCCTTGGGCCTCACTGGACCGGTCCTTCCCTGTCCCTCTGCTCCCACTCCCAGGCCAGCCACCCCCAGGCCCCGTGTGGAGACATCCTTGGATGCTCTGGAACCTGCAGGTGCTCAGAAGGGAGTCGGGAGTGTCTGCCAGCTGCCCCGCCAGATGCCCTTCCAGGGAGTCGGACGGCCACAGGCCCCTCGGGCAGGAAGTTGACCAGGCGCCACCCGCTGACTCACAGCCTGCACATCTGTGCTTGTGACTGCCACCTTGGTGACCCTCGGTGACCCTCGGCAGGAATGTTCTGAGTCCCAGGTGAGCCACATGGCAGCCTGTCCAGACTCCTGGCTCTGGTGGGCGTCGTGGGTCTTGAGTGGGCGCCTTCCTCTGGCTGTTGGTTCCGGGAAGAGACTGGGCACCGGGAGGCAGAGCGGAAGCCCAGGGCAGGGGGTGGTCAGAGAGGGTGGCTGAGCCTTCCTGGGACCAGGTCCCCTTCCCACAGCACCCACCAGGCTGACCCCAGGAGTCTGGGACCTCCTCACGTCCACCAGAGGAGTGACCCCTGTCTCCCAGGTGCTGGCTTCACCCTGAGCCTGTGCACAGGAGCCTCTGCCAAGGAAGAGGCCCCCCGAGTCTCCAGGGGGCAGTTCCTCAGGGCCACGTCCACAGAGGCCACCAGCAGTCCTGGGGGCCCTGGCAGTGGTGACTTCTATGGGCAAGACTAGCCCTGCGCTGCCCCACCTGTTCGACTTCCTCCTGTGACTGAGGAGAAGCAGGACCTCCGTGACACGGCTGCTGGAAACAAGAAAGGAGCCCTTGGACGCCATGTCTCCCTGCCGGTGGAGCCTGGCTTTCACGTGACCTCGGCCAGTGACCAGCTGCTTCCCCGCATCAGCGCCGGCCTGAGCCTCTCTGGCCGGCCTTCTCGGCAGGCCTGGAGTCCTGCTGGTCAGCCCTCAGGGAGACTGCGTGTCGGGTCTGGATGGTGTCACCCACGGGTGACGTCCACTTGAACCCCTGTGGGAGCCGAGCTGAGGGCTGGCCAAGCAGCTGCGTGTCCTCAGGCCTTTTCTGGTGGTCACAGCAGCGGTAGTTCCCTGGGGAATGTGGGAGGTGGTGCGTGCCTCGTCTGGCGCCCACGACGTGGGATGGCCACAGCACTGGGTGACGCACACTCACTATTCCTGCTGGAGAGAGACTTCCTTTCCAGTCAGAGGGCATGCACCAAAGTCCACTGTGTGGGCGTGGACGCCGTTTCCGGATCCGGCCTCTCGTTCCTGGTGGAAGCATTCCTTCGAGGGACGGGGCCTCACAGCGGGGCAGCTCTGCTTTGTGCCCAGCTCCTCTTTTTGGAAATCAGACCTATCGGAGGTGTTTGTGTGTATCTGAAGATAGCTGTACTTCTCACCCCCTGTGTTACGGTGGACACCAGGCGTCCCCAGCCCCTGTGCTAACGCAGCACTGTCCAGAGGCGAAGTGAGACCTCCTCAGTCCATCCCGTGGATGGGGCGATGGGTGGTCACTGGGGCCCCTCGGGCTGGCTGGAGGAGGAGGCCCAGGGCTGCCCTGGACGGTGCGTCTTCCCTGGGGACCTTCCCCTCTCCCTGCTTCCTGGCCGTCTTGGGAGGAGCAGGTCCTCTGCCGTCCCTCCCCCGTGACAGCCTGCCTCACCTGGGAGAGCCGTAGCATCGGCCGCAGCGGGCTGAGCCTCTGAAACCGTGAGCCAAAATAACCTTGTCTAAGCCACTGTGAGACGCTGACTGGCCGTCCACCCTCAAACCGCGTGGTTTTAAGGCACAGATTGAAACTGGCCTGTGCTGAAGCACCAGCCGCTGTGGTTCCGCAGGGCGGTCAGCGCCCGGCGTCTGTGCCGTGGGTGGCCGTCCCAAATGAGTCTTCCCAGTCCCCGCCCGCGTCCAGTTCTGAGGAACCGGTGCCCGTGGTCCAGAGTCCCGTCCCGGGAAGGGGGGATGTGTGTCCCGCTCAGCCCTCTCCGGTGGCCCCGGGGATGGACGGTGAATCCGGGAAGGGCCCAGCTGCTCACGGGCAAAGACGTGCTCGAGGGAAGACGCAGACGGAAGGGTGTCGCTGGGCCTCCCTGTGCTCCACGGCCAGCATGGGGACCCCCCGGGAGCTCCAGGGCAGCGGGGGAGCGTGGGCCTCTCCCCACCTCGCCTCGGACTGGCCCCCCTCAAGGCTGAGCAGCCTCCCCGGCCTCATCTTGCGGTGACAGGTTCCTGACGCCTCGTTCACAACCCCAAAGTGAGAAATCTGAGACCAGGGACCAAAGTGAAGCCCGGGTGGCTGCAGCCTGCCGGGAGCCAGCCCTGGGCTCCGTCCGTCCCCCTGGGTCCTGCCGAGGAGCGTGCATGTGCCCGACTACCCGTGTCCCCGAGGGTGTCTGTGACGTGCCTGGAGGCCAGTGACCCTTCTAAAGCCAGGGACCCAGTAGGGACGAGGGGTTGGGGGCCTGAACGTGGGGCCTGAGGTGGCCAGCCCCCTGGGAGGCCACTCCCTTGCCCACAGTCCTCTCCTGGGGTGAGGGCAGGGGACCCCCCACCCCAGCCCAGTCAGAGGGAGTGCTCACGGCCAGCGGGGCCCGCACACCCCCTGCCTGCGCCCCGTCTCTCTGAGTCTGCTGCCGCGTGACAAGGACTATGAGGGCCTCGGACGATCCTCTGGAGCCCGCGAGAGGGTTTAGCCACGAGAGCCCATCATAGAATACCTGCTTTATTAGGTTACAAAACAAAGCTCCCGCCAAAACACAGCTAAAAAAATAACACATTTCCCCAAGAACACGTTACTGAAGACAGTCTGCGCTGGAATGCGTCCACTAATACTGCTGGAAGGGGCGCAGTCTCCGCGGACACAGGTGGCGCTGGTCCCAGCCCTGGAGCATCCCGTGCTCCCACCCCAGCCAGATCCCTGCACACCAGCCCTGGCGCCAAGGGAGCACACTGAGCCATCAGAGACTGCAGAGACCCCCGGGCTGTGGGGTGTCAGGCCTTCCCGCCCATCCTGGCTCAGCAGAGGGCATCCGGCTGACCACACCTTCCAGGCTACCGCCCGGTGCTGCTGGGAGGACCTCGGGCCTTGAAGTTTGTTTTTTCTTAATTTTTGAGTCTTGTTGACCAGGACGTTCGACCTCATGAGGAGGTGGGTTCTGGGCAATGAGCACCCAATGGCCGTTCACTCCAAGTCCTCCGTCGGCAGTGCCAGGGTACTGAAGGCCGACGACAGGCTGGGGGGGCCTGAGGAGCACCAGTGTCCTTGGCCTGCTCTGGAGACGGCACCTCCAGCGTGTTCTCCAACCGCCCGTCCTTCTGTGGACGTCTGACCGGGGGCCCCTCCAGGCCCTGAGCCGCCCACCCCCGGTGCACAGCCTCCTGCACTGGGGCCAGCAGGGAGCGGGCCTGCTAGGGGTAGCTGCTCGGGCACCTCGGTGCTCCTGAGACGGGCTAAGGACCAGGTCAGGAGGGACCCGCACGGCTCCTGAGCTGCTGCAGGGGCAGAACCAGCGTCCAGCCCTGAGGGGGGCCACCCTGTCTGCCTTGGTTTCCTCTTCTGTGCCATGACCAGCAAAGCCAGGCCTGCACTGTGCAGGTGGAGGTGAGCCAACACTCGGCCAGGAGGCACCCAGCAGGCCGGAGCCCACAGCTGCAGCGGGTCCCTGGGCGGGGGCGAGTCCAGGGAGACGGCAGCCCCCTGGCAGCTGCAGTCAATGCCTGCCCCAGAGCTGGAGGGAGATGTTGGAGACCCTGTGGTCATCCTTGGCCTGCAGTGGGAACCTCCTGGGCAGCCCTGACAGCTGCTGGCCACTCCCACCCTACGTGCACCCAAGCATCTGTGTCCTTCAAGGTCCCGAGAAGGGCGAGGTGGCGTGTGTGGCTGTGCCTGTGTCAGCACACACTCCTGCTTTGGAGAGGTGGACGATGGCAGCCTCCCGGGACCAAGTCCTGGTCTGGAGCTGGTCTGCACCACCCTCTGGCCTGGGGGCTTCAGTGTCTCTGCTAAATAACATTAGAGGAGAGCCAGGCCTGAGTGTACCCTGGCAGAGGGTCAGCAGCTGGCCCCAGGGCCACATGGTCCTGCAGGTGGAGCAGAGGGGCTGGTCTCATCACACGCTGCAGGCCAAGGAGGACCATCAAGGATGACCTCCTCCAGTGAGGCCTGCTGCCCTCCCCTGACTGCAGGTGCTCTGGCTACGGAGGCTCAGGAGGGTCCTCGCAGATGGACGGGCCCACAGGTGGCCCCTGCCAACGTCTCCCCTCGCCTGCGGAGTCCTGTCCTTAGGCTCCATCAAGGCCGGGCCCCAGTGCCTGCCTCAGTGCCATCCCCTGAGAACAGGAAACTGTCACCAGCGCAGCACCGGCCTCGGCCTGAGGTGACACCTGCACAGAGGACGGGGAAGGACGTCCTGCTGCTCGGTTTCCCTCCTCCACCGCTGTCCATCCTGGGGACACGTGACCGCCCCCCCGGCTCGTCCCCTTCTGAGCCGGGCTTGTTGGCAACATGTGGGAAGCCGATGGGCCAGGTAGAACCCGGAAGGGACGGCTCAGGGCAGAACTCAAGGACAAAACTGCACCACAGTGACCCTCCGCGTACAAAAGAGCACATTTTATCAAATGTTGACAGTTTCCAGTAGTCCCCACGACGTGCTATCCCTCTCCTCTCCGTCACCGAGAGAGGTGACGGCGGCCAGCGTGCTCCTAGGGGTGCCTGCTGGAGGCAGGTGCCAGAAGCTTCCTGGCCTCCCAGGAGGGGCCATGCCCCCGTCCGCCATCCTCTCCAGTTCCAGCCAGCTCTGGTTTCGGTCACTGCGAGTGGGTGTGTCCCGCAGAGGAGTCCCCAGCCCCACCTGGGCACCACAGTTTGGACTCAACCTGCCGGTGACCGTGTCTCAGGGCAGTCACCCGCTGCTCACTGCTACCCAGAACAAAAAGACCCCAGGAATACTTTTTGGCAGAACATCAGCAGAAGAGTCCTTGCTTGGTTGGGAGAGGGCAGAGTCCCCAAAGAACAGACGCTGGTGTGCCTCCTCCTGCCAGGGACAGCCTGCCCAGCACCAGCCTACGCCCAACCTGGCCAGCCTGCGGGTAGGCAGCTCCAGAGTTTCCCACAGGGATTCAGGCTCGACGGGCATCTCCAGTGGCCGGAGAAGGCCAGTGATGTCCCCTGGGAAGCAGTGCACAGTGGGAGGTCCCTGCCTTTTCTCCGGGCACAGCCCAGAGGTCTTGCCACTGAGGCCAAGCGCGACCGTGGCAGGCGCCGGGGAGGCCGGGCCCTCAGTGGCTCTCCTCCGTGAACTCCTCCTTGATGGGCTGCTTGCGGGACCTGCAGTCGGGCAGGTCGAAGCCGAAGTCCGCCCACTCATCGGGGCCGGCCACTCCGGGGCCGCTGCGGTTGGGGATGGTGATGGTGTGGCGCACGCGGAAATGCACGGCCTCCATGACCCGCTGCCGCTGCAGCTCCCCCGAGCCGCCGATGGAGATGGTGGCGGTGTTGCCGCTGGAGCGCAGCAGCTGCTGCCCACAGTCATGGCCCTGCTTCAAGTCCTGCAGCCCCCTCCAGATGGTCATGCGGTACTGGTCAGGGATCTTCAGGGCCCCGAGGTCCTGCAAGAGTGGCGCCCCCCAGGGGCAGGAGAAGAGCTGCAGGATCACATGACCAGCTGGTGGCCTTCTAGAGACCGCCACCCTCCAGGAAGCCCCTGCCCAGGGGCACTGTCATCTGGAGGGGCCCAGAAGAGGGCAGCACAGGACCCCATGTTTGGTGTTGGACCCCACCACATCTTGGCAGGGTTGCTGAGAAGTGCGTGGAGGTCCTCCTGGGGCCATGTCCAGGGGGCCCCTGGCCACAGTCAGGGTAGACATGGGGCCTGGGTGGATGATCTGCCTCCCAGCCTTGGGGCAGCCCTCGGTGCTATTAGCTAGCAGCTAATCCCGGATCAGCCCTGAGCTTCTGCCACCCGCCACCCCTGCTCCCCACCCTAGGCTCATGAACAGCGCTGGTGAGGCTCAGTTGACCTGGGCCCTCTGAGCTGGCCAGGAGGGCCATGGGGATAGCCTGGGGAGGGTAGTAGGTGGACACAGCCATGACCACCCTCAGCGAGTGGCCAGGCTCTCACCCAGCTCCCTCTGTCAAATCTGCACCTTTGGCCTGGGGCCCTGGGCCAGGTTCAAAGCTGGCCTCTGACCTGGGGGAGCCAGCTGGCCGAGGAGCAGAGAGGGCAGAGGGCCTGAGGCACAGAGCTGCAGCCCCTCCGGCTGACTGCTGTGTCCTATGGACCTGTCCAGCTGTCAGGGCAACCCTAAGCCACTGCAGACCAGTCCGGCTCCAGCCTGCCAGTGTTCATACTGAAACCAGAGACAGCATGGCTGCTTGCTCAAAACAGCTGCCTGGGGTCCTTCCGGTCCCCAACCCTGGACCCAGAATGTGTGGCTGCCATATGCAGGATGAGCTGCGTGGCTGTGGGCTGGCTGCTGGCCTTCTCTGAGTCTTAGTGTACATGGTTCTGAACTGAACCCACCCCCTCTGACTCCTGAATTGACACTTTAGGCCTTGGAAACAGCCCAGCCCCTAAAATCAAAGGCAGCCTGACTCAGGGCACCAGAAGACTCTGACCAGAGGCAACCTGAAGCCCAGCTCCCAGAGGCCCCACTGCAAGTCCACCAGCCTCCTCCCCACCCGGTGGAGCTCGCCTGCAGCTTCCCGGAGCTGCCCCCAGAGGGAAGTGAGCGCTGCGGGAGGCTCTGCCCACCCAGGGAAAGGCTGCCCGCTCCCCAGCCCTGGAAGGCCGTTCCCTCCGGGACAGCCCTGACCCCTCTCTGGGGGAGGGCCCAGGCCTCACCTCGATGGTCAGGTTCTGGAGGTGATACATGTTCTGCAGCCCTTGGGAGGTGAAGTACTCGATGCAGTTTGGGCACCCCAATCCTGTTAGAAAGCTGGGGGGGGCGATGGCAGCATGAGCCTCAGGGCACCTTGTGGTGAGGCCTGGCAGGTGGGAACAGCCTCCCATAGGGAGGCTCAGCCCAGTGGCCAGGGCCTCAGGCAAAGCTGTGGCTCCCTGGGGACACCCACAGTCCCAACCCTGGGGGCGTCAGCCGGGAGCCCTGTTCCTGGAGCTCTCCCTTCTAAGGACCGTGTGCAGTTACGCTGTGGAGTAACACAGGAGGGGGCGGGCAGCGGGCAGGGACCACCCCCTGCTGACAGGGTGACAGTGGGAGCCCCGGTCAGCAGACACTCCGTACCTGACGAGGCTGGGGTCGGCGTGGTAGGGCGGTGGTGGGGAGCAGTGGGGTCCCGAGACCATGGGCTGGGAACTGTGGCCGCCGTTCATCTCCCCGTTGGCCGGCACCGTGTGGCTGTGGCTGTTGAGCACCCCAGGGCCTGGGCAGGAGGGCAGGTGGGCCTCAGTGTCCCCGAGCAGGGAGGCTCCCGAGGCAGCATCACGGCTGGCAGGGTGGCGCTCAGTGACCACCGCCCCCCGAGGCTTAAGCAAGGACTGAGCCCTGGGCCCTGGCTCCTGTCCCTAGGAGGTAGGGCCTATGTACAAGCTGCTCAGTCCATGAGAGGGCAGAGGGACAGCAGCGGGCCCCAGAGCACCACAGGTCCCAGGGTCTCGAATGCTGGGGTCTGGATGCCTCAGGACACCCCTTGGGGGCACCCCAGCTTCAGACACATGGCTGGCTGTGCCCACATGGGGACCTTCCAGGACGGGTCCAAAACCCTCCCTGCTGAGCCTCAAAACGAGTGAGGCTGGCACTTCTAATGCCATTTCCCTCGGGGGGAAACTGAGGCTCTGTGAGGCCAAGAGCCCCTTCAGCTGCTGAGAGGTGCTGCAGGGCTGTGAGCCGCCTGCTCCTAACCATGCCGTCTCTGCCCTCCTGGGATTGCCAGTGGACCCTGCTGCCCACCAGAGCCACTGGGGGAGGAGCGGCCCGTGCCCTCCCACCAGCTTGGCCACAGTGACTCGAGCCAGACCCAGTATTGGGTCTCCCCAACCCACTTGGGGCCTCCAGTGCACGAGGGACTCACCCATGGGCCCCAGGTTGGGCCCAGCCGCTGAGCTGTGCGGGGGAGGCTGACCCACCAGCTGGTTGACCGAGGGCAGCTTGCTGACTCCGGCGTGCACCTTGCTCATGGGGGAGAGGACGGGCCCATAGGACGGAGACTGCAGGGGGCTCCTGCTTGGAAAGCAACGAACCCCGTTTCAGGAGGCCAGGGCAGCTCGCCCGGCCCAGGCATGTCCAGGAGTGCCACTGCATGCAGGCAGAGGGGACCCGACCCACTGAGCCTCACTGGCCTCCTGCCCACTGCAGCCAGGCCCAGCCCCCAGCCTCCTCCCCTGCTGTCCAGCAGGACCTCTGTCGTGGGTGGAGCTGACTCATGACACTGGTGTCACCCCAACTGCCCCCTCCCTGCCTTTCCACTCAGCAAACTTTACAAGGCCCCTGGGAGGGAGAGCAGTGTGAAGGCCATGAGGCAGGGTCCCAGGGTGGCCACAGGACCACCCTGAGCTGAGCCCTGAGCTGCCAGGCCCCACTGCTGGTCCCCAGTGGCCAGGAAAACCTCAGTGCTCCTGCCCTTCCCCTGCTGGGCAGAGCCATCCCCTTCCCAGCCAGGTGGCCGGCACCGAGCAGGGGCAGCCGTGGGTGGCCAGCTCACTCACGGCCTCTGCAGGAGCTGCTGCTGCTGCTGCCGGTAGGAGTCCACGAGCGGCTGCGGCACCAGCTCCATCAGCTCCAGGCTCTCCTTCACCTTCATCAGGATCTCAAAGTTCTCCCGGCCGCGCACCTGAGCACAGAGGCAGACGCTCTGCCAGGGGTACGCAGGGCCCCACCCGCCCAGGCTCCTGGGGGGCAGCGCAGCCGTAGGAGGACACCGGCTGGCAGCAGAGTCTTCTTCCCTGGGGTTCCCTGGCCTTTCCCCTTCCCCTGCAGCAGATCTGACCAGTGACCATGACCCGAGAGGCAGGCCAGGCCTCCTGTCCAGGGGAACCACGGCCACTCCTTCCTGCTCAGGGGAAGGGGGATTTCAACAAAGGCTCCCTGTGAAGAGTTAAAACCCCTCAGCTCCATTGTGGAAGAGGGAGACCGTGGAGGCATGAGGTGCCTCAACTCATCAGCCAAGTGGCCCCAAATCGACTGTCCTAGACACCAAGCCACACACCACCTGCCAGAATTGAGCATTACGGGATGCCTGCCGAATTTCCACCGGGTGGACGGGCGTGCCCGGGGTCAGCCTGGCTCAGAGCCACTGACCTGGCGGACCCACCTCACTCTCCCTGGGAGCCTCCTCTTTTGAGGCCCTGCCTTCTACGGAGGCTCATCTAAGGGTGGGGGACAACTGGTGGCCTCTGGGATGCCTGGGCTGCCCAGGTGACAGAGCTAGGCAGGTCCCCCCGCGGCCCTGGGGCGCCCACTCACGTGCATGTAGTATACATCCTCGTCCCCGTGCCGCCTCTTCTTCACACTGCTGCCCAGGGTGGGGATGGCAGGGGGACTCTGCTTGAACGCTAGAGGGAGGCAGGGAGGGCAGGTGAGCCAGGAGGGCCCAGGGCGGAGGCCCAGGTTTCGAGACACCCCACTCCCCTGCAAGCTGGCCCTCCCACGGACGCAGCACGCGATCGGAGCCAACCTGGACAGATGCCAGGCCAGAGGAGCTGAGCCCAGGGTGCCACGTGGGCCTGGACCTATGAGGTGCCTTGGCCAGGGGCTCAGGGACCAGGGAGGCCTCCGGGCCCCAGGGCCATTCAGGACCTGGATCTGCCTAGGGGATGCTGGTGTGTCCCCCCAAGTTCCCCGCGTGTCCAGCTCCACCCTTCAGTGTGGCCGCCCACCACTGCCGGGCCCGCTCACCCCGCTTGCCAGCAGCCACGCTCTTGGTGGTGCTCTCGTTGAGGGCTTGCTGCTCACGGTAGTGGTCCTCGTCGGCTTTGCGGTCACGGCCAGGACAGGCACAGATGCGTCCCTCAAAGGACCGGCGGCCCAGCACCTGTCCACTGTCAGGAGGACACAGCCAGGGCCATGAGCTGCAGCAACCCAGCCTAGCCCTGCCTCTCCCCGCCCACTGTGGGCCCCACAGGACTGGCCTCCTGGGCCGAGCACCAAGGCAGGGCGTCCAGCGTTCCCACAGGAAGAACCACAGCCCGAGCTGCAGGCTGCTCTGAGGTCAGCCTGCCCAGTCTCCCTCCCAAGGCCCAGCTCCTGCCCTGGGGGCAGGGGAGGTCCCTCCCTCCCAGCAGCCTGCCCTGCGGACCCTTCTCCCAGCTGGCCCCCAGGGGTTGGCCCCGCTCAGCTGGCCTTGCCATCCTGGCTCCGTGCCAAGCCCCACGGTGCTGGCCTGAGCCCTGCTCCACCTCCACCACCACGTCATGGCAGACTCACTCCCGGGTCTCCAGGGTGATGATGATGAGGATGGGCCGGCGATTCATGCCCCCCACGCAGCTGCTGTTGCACATGAAGTTGTACAGGATGGTGGTGAACTCCGTCCCCACCTGTACGCGGGGAGGCAGGAGGAGGGCAGGCATCAACCACATCTGGCCCTGGCTCTGGATAGGCACAGGGTGGGGGGCTTCTCTGTTGTTCTCATGTCATCATCCATCCATCCAATCATCCACCGTCCATCTGTCGATCTATCCATCCACTTACCCCTTCCACCCACCCACTCACCCATCCATCCACCATCCATCCATCCACCTATTTACCCATCATCTATTCATCTTTCCACTTATCCACCCATCTATCCAACCACCCGCCCATCCATCCACCTATGCACCCTCCCACCCATCCAGCCACCATCTACCCACCCATCCATCCATCCACCATCCACCCACCTTCTCATTCATCTACCCACCCACCCATTACCCATCCCTGCATCTATCCAAACATCCAGTGTACTGAGCACTGAGTGCTGTGCTGGTTCTGGGTTTTGAGAGGGCTCAGGCCTGGTCTCTGGTCTTTGTTCTCAGGAAGCAAGGGTCTGTGGTCCCTTTGCCTGGGCCATCAGTGGCCCAGGCTGAGGTCAAGCCCCGAGGCTGTGTGAGAGTGGGTGTGTGTTGCATGCGGTGGACTCACTGGGGCAGAGATGTGAGGCACTGTTAAGGATGAGGGGACCACAGTCATCCTGGGTAGACATCCCCGAGCACCTCTATTTCTTGAGGAGTCTGGGGCAGGCCCAAGACACGAACCCAGGATCTGAGCATCCTGGGACCACAAAATGGGCAGTTTTCATGAACGCCTTGGGTCAGGACACAAAACTGTCATTGGTGTGGGAAAACTCAGGCTTTCACAGAGCTGCTGGCACATGCTAGCCAGCAGGGGGCGAGAGAGCCCACTTCCTGGGCAGGTGACAGGCCTGGGCAGGTGGAGTGGGAGAGGGAGGAGGGAGTGCTGCAGCTGGGTCACAGCCCTGGGGCTGTGCCACTCACAGAAAGGGCTGGTCTCAGAGGACCACGGTGGGGCCCTGGAGGGCTGGTCTCAGAGGACCACGGTGGGGCCCTGGAGGGCTGGTCTCAGAACCAGGGACAGGGATGGGGCCTGGCAGTCACCTGCCTTCCCCGGGGACACCCATCTCACCACCACCTCTAGGTCCCCTCAACCCTCTGCCTCCCTCCACCCCCACCCTTTCCCACCAACTGAGCCCCACGTCAGACCCAGAATGGCGTCCCCGTCCCCAGAACCTTCTGCTACTTTCAGTTTAAAGGTCAGGCCCTACCTCAGCCTCTCCTCCTCCGGCCGCCTGCCCCTGATGCCCTGTCTGGCCTTAGGGCCACGTCCAGCCCCAGCCTGGATGCCCGCACCCCACCAGTGCTTGCTGGTTTGGTTCTCTCTCCGGCAATCCAGAGTCTGAGGTGCCTGGGAACGTCCACTGTGCCCCTCTGGTGTCCAGCCCAGGCCCAGACCAATGCTGGGACCAACAGGCAGGAAGAAGAGACTCCAGGAGGGCAGGCTGAGGCTCAGAGATCACCTGCCCACCCATGACAGAGCTGGGGACCCTCGTACCCAGAGAGCGCCCGTCAGACCTGGCCTGAAGCGCCAGTGTGCACAGCAGGTGGTCAGAACCAGTGCCAGGTGCCAGGCAGAGAAGGGCCTCGTGACACAACTGCACTCCGTGGGGCCCCTGAGCCCTGAGGCCAGCCAGAATCTCCACCTGGGGGACCCCATCTGGCCCCCGGCCTACCTGCGGGGGCTCGTAGGGCACCACGACACTCTGCCTGCCGGTGACGGGGTCGTCCACATACTGTGAGAGGCTGTTGCCCTCCACGCGGATGAGGTGGCTGGCCGGGGCAGACTGTCCTGCCGGGAGGGCACACCACTTCAGAGAGGGGCCCGGTGCCTTGTGGCCTGGCCCCCTGGGCATCCCAGGCAGGACTCAGGCCTGCTGCCAGCCCTGTGCCTGGCCCAGAAGCTCTGTCCTCAGCCATCCTGCTGAGCCCTGGGTGGCCCCTGCTGAGCCCTGTTGGCCAGCACTGGAGGGCACCCCATGTGGACTCCACCCAGCCACTGGACCTGCAGACCCATCCCAGACCACCTGCTCCTGCTCTGGAGCCCCAGGCAGAGCTGGGAGAAATGGGGTCCCGGGAGGAGTGGCTGCATCCACCCGGTAAGCCCCCACTCCCTGGACCCGGCATCTCTCGGCTGGTCATCCGGCCGCTGGCCATGGTGCTGCAGTGGTCTGGGAGCTGGCGGGGACTCACCTTCGTTGAAATCCCTCCCAAGCTCATGGTTGGGGCAGCGCTTCACGATGTCAGTCACGTGCTCCGCCTTCTTGTAAACCGGCATGGCCCTCACGGCTGTGCCCGGAGGCGGAGGCGTGGACACCTTGATCTGGATGGGGCAGGTCTTGGCGATCTGGCAGTAGAGCTTCTTCAGCAGTGGGGAGTACTGGAGGGGGAGGCAACGGGGTGAGGTCGGCAGCCCGGCTCCAGGCCTGGCTCTGGCTGTGTCCCCTACCTGGAGTGCCCTCCTCCCCGGAGCCCCGTCCTCCTGCACTCTGGCGCAGACCACCCGCCTTTCCTTCAAAGTGTGGAGAGGGGCCTGTGTGAGCCAGTGGGCCATCTGCACCCAGGTCTCGCTGGTTGGAGAGGCCGGCGCCCTTCCACTCATTAGTGAAGGTGGATGGTGGAGACCAGAGGGGGGAGCAGCGGGGCGGGGCAGGGAGGGGCTGGGAGTCCTCCGAGCCTCACCCAGCGCCTGCTTTTCCCAGCATGAACCTTAGGGGCCTGACTGCGGAGGCCTGAGGAGGTGGGTTTGTGGTACTGAGTCCTTCGTTCGAAACCCAGAAGGCAGTGCCCACGGCGTTGGCAGATGGCCATGTGCCCCTGACGCTCTGGAGCTTGGACAGAGAACTCCCTGGATCGGTGGAGGTCTCGTCACCCAGTGACCCTGGCCCCCTCTCTGGCCGGAGTCATCGTTCTGAGCTGGGATTGGTCTCTGCCCCCATGGGGCTCCTCGAACCACAAAGCACCAGTTTCCCCAGCCTAGAACCTGAGGAGGCCGGATGTCCCTCCAGGGCCGACCTGGATGCTGCCCCAGCAAGGATGCCCTCTACCCTTCCTGATCCAGCCGCCCTAGGAGGCCTCCAGGATCCTTGCCCTGGGGCCCAATCTGCCCACCTGACCGGCCAGCCCTGCCGAGGCCCCCCGAGGGTGTCCACTGGTTTCCAGGCTGACTGACCCCCCCACTTCTGGATCCTGGCACTACTCAAGATTCCACACACCCTCCTACCCCAGGGTCAGCAGGAATGGTGCCAGGCTCAGAGGCCATTTCTTCCCCATCCCATACCCTCTGCATGACTCCCAAATGACTTGGAATCTGGAGTCACACCATTCACAAGTGTCCAGAGTCACCCTCCTCCCAACCATGACCTGAGATGGAGCATGAGGCCCACCAAGGCCCTGGGCCAAGGTAGGCAGGAGCGAGGCCGGGCGAGGTGTGACAGGGCCCTGCCGCCGCATTCCTGGGCAGCCCCGACACGCCCGGCCGTGGGGGCGCGCCGGGCTCCCGCCGTGTTCCGACAGGGACGAGCTGGCTCGCGCGGCCCCGCGGCCCAGCCAGCAGTGGAGTCTGAAAAGCGCGCGAGGCTTCAAAGCCCCTGTCCTTCCCCGGGGTCCTGCCCCAGCCCCACCAGCCGGTTCCTCCGGAGCCCGGGAGCGCACTTGCCGGGCCCGCAGCCCCAGCTGCGCACCTCGGGCGCGGCCTGCAGGAGCAGGAGAGGAGCGCGCGGTGAACGCCCCGCCCCGGGGAGGAGCCCGGGCGCCGGGAGCTGTCCCTGGTACTCGGGCGGAGGCGGGAGCGGGGCTCCAGCTGGAGTGCCCAGTGGCCTCCGGTGGGCAGTTCCTGACCCCATCCAGCTGTGGAGGGCAGAGAGTGAGGGGGCCGCTTCCCTCAGTCAAGGCCCTTTCTTCCTCTTCTAAGGGACCCTGGTCGGCCTGGCCCCCCACAGAGGCGCCCCAACACAGAGCTCATGTGGACTTTGGCGCACATACACCTGCCACTGCGCATGGCCGGCTGGACGCAGAGGTGCCCATCCTGGCCCTCCCCGGCAGCCTCAGGGAGGGATGCCTGTGGCCTCCCCACATCTGGGAGCATCAGGTGGGGACAGGTGGCCACGGGAAGGAAGGACCCTGGAATACCCATGTCTTGAGCCCGGAGAGGCCTGAGCACTCCCCCCAGGTCCCCAGACAGAACTTGAGGGGTCAGCGTGGAAGTCTGAGGAAAGTGGGCAGGAGAGGCCACAGGTGGTGGCCCTGCTCTGGGAGGTCGAGGAGATGCTTCCTCTCTGCCTCCCCTGCCCCTGCTGCCTTCTCCTTCCCTAGAACCGCTAGATGGATGTGTTTCAACAGATTCGGAGCTGATAAAATCTTATTTATCTTCGACTGTTGACACGGAGCCGCCTAGACTTGCCTGCTCGGATGCGTGTATTCTGTCTGGCTTGCAGGAAATGGTTTGCCCAAACACCAATGCGGCCTGTCCCTCCCAGCACCCCTCCCTCCTCTCCTCTCCTCCCCCACCCCAGTCCAAGGTGGGCCCGGCCTGGCTGGGAGCCCTGGGCCTGGCAGGGCTGGTGTGGGGGTGGCGGGTGAGAGGGCAGGTGGGGGGTGGGCGGGCGCAGGGCTGTTAATTTCCTCGCACCCGCTCCCGGCAGCTGGGTGCCTGGCATGGGCAGGTTTAGGCAAGAGGACAGTGGAGAGGTGATAATAACTTGTCTGTCATTTTCCCAGGACATGTACCATCTTGCAAACCGCAAATACCGTTAACCAGCTTGGGTGAATCTGTTACAACAGATTCTGGAAGACGGGGCCTACAGTGGGGGCTTTTATTTTTTTAAATGATTTTTTTTTACAGCCCACTTTTATCTACTTTCCTTGTGTGTATGTGAGTGTGTTTACAGGCACATCTTTCTCCTCTCTTGGACCCCTTCAAAGGTCACCCTGCCAAGGCCACTGGCCCTCGCTCTCTCCCTGGAACAGCTCTGGGGGCTGACCCACAGAGCATCACTTGAAGTCTGGAGGGCTCAGGCCGATCCCCTGGACCTAGAGAACCCTTTCTCCTGGGTGATCGCAGCCGTGGGTGCCTCTTGGACTCCTCTGGATACACCTGTCATGGCACATCTGCATCCCATAGAGAGTGACTGACCAAGAGCATGGCAGGGGGCACCAACCCAGTCAGGGAGCCCCGGCAGAACAGGAGAGCTAGCCCTGCCCTGGGAGCGGCCAGCCTGGCGGGTACGTGATGCCCACCTCTTGTTTCAGAACACCTGGGGTCAGGCTGTCCCTCCCAGGTGGGACGCAGTGAAGGCCCTCACAGTGGGGCTCCAGGGAGGGTGCAGGCCACCCCACTGGGCAAAGTGCACAATGGAAGAGGCTGCCGAGCTGTTGGCTGGGGAGCGTGGGAAGGACACCTGGAAGCAGGCACGTGCAGCCCTGATCACTGTCCAGTCGAGTCCCTGAAGCTGGGGCAAGAAACTATCCCCTGGGGAGGGGCAGGCCTGTGGTGAGCTGGAATACCCTTAGGATCTGGGCGACCTGCCTCACCATGACCTGGTGGCAGGCCCCAAAGAGCAAGCAGAAGCCACATGGAGGACTCCCGCGGCCTGGGAGACCTTGAGGGTGCCCCCTGCGGTGGATACATCTGACATGGCACGACAACAGAGTGACCGGGAGGCTGCGGAGCCTGGGGTGCTATAACTGGGCTCAGGCCTGCCCAGCTCCCATGTCAGGCACGGCTGCAGACAGAAGATGTGGCTTCTGTCCTGAGTTAGCACGAGCAGGGAGGGAAGCAGGCACGTGCTGGCCTAGGGCAGGCCTGGTGCTCGGTCCCCCGTCAGAGTAAAGGCCTGATGGGCACCTGGCCAGGACTTGAGGCCAATACAGAAGCCTGGCCACAGGCAGCCCAGGAGCAGCCCAGAAGAGAGCAGAGGGTTTGTGGTTGGGAGAGCCAGGGGCAGTGCTCACAGAGGGCCTGCACAGAGCCTTGGGGGGGGGGACACCAAACAGCTCTGCTGCCCCTTAACAGGGCTCCTGGGTCCACTGTACCCCTCACAGCCTCTAGATGGTTTTAGCAACCAGTTTTGCCTCCAAAAGCCACCAGCTCAGACCAGGTGGTCAGCACCCAGGCCAGGGCTGCATGGCTCACAATACTGTGAAATGCTTATCTGGTCTTCATCGGCTCTGAAGGGACGGGGTCTTTTTATATGACGGTGAATTGACTGATAGCTGGTGGCCACCACGTAGCTGCATGGGGGCTGGTCAAAGGAAGACCAAGGAAGGATCCTGCATTGGAACTTGAAGCTCCAGCCAACCTCCCAGGAGGGAAGAGGGTGAAGGAGGGCCAGCCAATCATGCCTAGGAATGGAACTTCGTAAGGCCCCAAGGGGCAGGGTTTAGACCACTTCTATATAGCACATGGAGGTCCAGGAGGGCAGTGCCCAGGCAGGACAGGGAAGCTCCGTATCCATTCCCCACGCCTGGCCTGGGCATCTCTTCACCTGCATCCTTCGCAGCACACCAGGATGGGCTACCAGGCTTCCCTGAGTCCTGAGGCCTGGGGGTGACAGTTGAGCTGATGGCTGGCAGCTGAAAGGGTGGCAGCCCTGGGGACTGAGCCCTTGCCCTGTGGCCCCTGATGTGACCTCCAGGTGCAGAGCTGGCCGTGAGTGGAGGCTGCCCTGCCGGTGCCTGCTGCCACAGCCCTGATGGCTTCCTGGCGGGCGGGGGAGGGGAAAGCACACACCTTTCGGGGTCCCAGGAGTCCTAGAAGCTTCTCCATTGTAAGATCTCCAGGCTCCAGCCCCTGGCCCCTGGCCCTGCCAGGCTTGACGGGTCCTGGGAACTGATATCCGGATACCACAAGACTGGCCTCAAGCAGTCTGTGGTCTGGGGAGAGCCCCAGGGCTCACGGAGGGCCTGCACAGAGCCTGTGGGACTGTGTCCCCCAGAACACTGGACGGCCATGCTGCCCTTGACAGGGGTGGGGTTCTGTGTCTCACAGAAGGGGACAAAGCAGGATGTGGCTCCAGGTGTGACACACGCTCTGAGCTGCCTTACATCCCTGAGGGGTGGGGGCCTGGCCTGGTCCTGCTACAGAGGGCGTCTCTCTTGACATCTGTGGGGTGGGGGTCCCAGCAGCTGATCGGCAGGGACCGCTGGCCTCTACTTTGCTAGAGTCCTTGCCGTGGAGGCTGTCGGTAGATTTGCTGAGACCATCCCTCAGGTGTGGCTGAGTACTACCACCCTAGCTCTGCCTTCACCTGGCTGCGGGCACTCCACCTGGTCCTACGCTGCCACCCAGAGTCCCATCTGGACACCTTGGGTGGAGGGGGTAGCGGGGCAGTGTTCTGAGGACATGAACAGGGGCTGTGTCCAAAATGCCACACCCACCTCTGTCTCCCATCTGGGTCCAAACTCGGGTGCCCCTGCCCACCCACTTGGCTTCTGACTTGGCCAGCAGAGAGCCCATGCCCACCTGCCCTGGGTGCCCTGGAGCGAGCAGCCCCCGGCCGGCTGACCTGTGGCCCCGGCTTTATGGAGAAAACATACTGGCCAGAGTCCAGAGAGCAGGGCTGTGGTCCAGGCCCCGGCACTACCCAGCAGAGGCTCAGCGGGGAGGTGGTCAGTGGTCTGTCCTGCTCACCACAGGGAAGACCACACTCCTTAGCCCCCACCCTGACCTGGGAGGCAGGAGCTGTCCCAGTCTTCTGAGCTGGCCTGGCCCTGCCCACTGGAAGTAGAAGGGAGCCCTGGGGTCAGCTGGCTCCCTTCTACTTCCTGTTCCTCACAGGACATCCAAGAGCCTCCAGCCGCCGCCCTTCTGGGCAGTGGCTTGGTCTGGATAGGGGTCATGGGTGGACAGCTCCTTCCCTTAGGGCCCTGCAGCTTCCTGGGACACTAGCTGGAGGCAGCCGGAGACCGGGGAGGGCAGGAGGCGTGCTGGGCCCATGGGCGTGCCTGTTTCTAACACTGCCGTTGGTTGAAATCTAAGTTTTCCCTGAACCTCATACGTATGGAGTGTAGCCCCTTGGGGACAGAGTTCTGGCATCTAACTCTGATGCCAAAGCCAGGTCCCAGCGGTGGAGGTGGCCTCCTTCATCCCCCTCAAGAGTCTGCAGCTGGACCCACCCTGCACAGGACTGGGATGCAGGTATGGCCCAGGCCGTGGGCAGCACAGCTGGGCAGGTGACCAGGCATGACTCTGGGCTGCAGGCCTGAGGGGGCTCCCCAGGGCCTCTGGACTCATGCTTTTCCCCCAGCTCTGGCAACTCTTCCCAGGGGACTTCTCTGCCCTTAAACGCACCATCCTGCTCTTGGCTTCCGTGGTCCATCCAAACCCTGACCACCAGCCTCGGCCGGCCACACCATCTGCAGTGGAGGCAGTTCCCCCATGCGGACTGGCTACAGGTCCCCTGCCCCTGACCCCTTGGGAAAGGGCCAGAATGCCCTCTACCAGGGCAGGGGCTGGGCCTCCAGGACCAGGGCCAGTGGACTCTTGTGTTGCCCATCCACACACTTGAACTTAGCCACCAAGTGGGCCCTGAGGAAACCCCAAAGCCCTCCCTGGCCCAGAAGGGGCAGGAAGGCAGCAGACTGGGAGAGAGACCCCAGCTCCTGCTCAGCAAGGCCTCCACGTCCCGAGCCCCACACAGTCCAGGCCCGGGCCGGCCGGGCCCCATCCCGGCTTCAGCACCAGGTCCAGGAGAACCCTGCGGTGGGCCCTCCCCACCTGTAAAACAGGCTGGTGGGATTAGGGTGAGGTGGGCGGGGCCAGGCCCACGGGACAGCACCAGGAGAGGTAAGGAGGGACTGTCCACAGGCCTGGCTGGCCTGACTCCTCACCTTGGAGTCTGGTCAGCCCCAGAGCATCCCAGTGATAAAGATTCTAGAGGACCTTCCATTTGCTGATTTAAAACTTGGCTCCTTGGGCTTTGGGTAGGCTCTACCTCTGCAATAATAGGAGCTCATGGGGCATGGTCTGTGCTCCCCCAGGGCCAAGCAGGCAGACCTCTGAGGGTCAGCACCTCTGTACCCTTGATCACTGAGGTCTGACACATCCCAGACTCACCCCCATAGAGTTGGAGCCATGTGAGACTGCAGGACAAGACCCTGGTTGGGGTGTGCCCAGCGAGGTGAGCAGTCCATGCAACCCATGAACAGGCTCTCAGGGTTGGGCTGCTGGGGTCAAGGTGACCTGCCCTGACCTGACCTCTGGGAGGCCGAGTTCTTCCTTTGTGAAGTGAGAGAGAAGCGCCTGCCTCCTGCAGCTGTGGGACCAGCACACGGGGGCCCTGCAGTGGTGTGGTCAGCACCATGAGACAGAACTCGGGTCCATGCAGCGACCACCACTTTGGAAACAAGTCTTTGAAAATGGACCATTATTCCTAACAAATAATTGGGTCCTGTTTCTCCACATCCCCGAGCCCACGGGGCAGGAGCCAGTCTTCCCAGGGGCCCTACAAGAGCCCAGTGGTTCGAGGTGGGGCCCCTCTGGCTGGGGATGGCTCTCCGCTCCTGGGACCAGCCTGCTGGTGTCCGGCCTGCAGCCAGTCCAGGGCCTCCAAGCCTGACTTTTCCAGCCTCCCTCATGGCCTTCAGACCAAGTTCTGTGACCAGGGCCAGGGGTCCTCTGGCTGTCAAGAGGACAGAGAGAGAATAGATGAGCCACCTCTAGCCAGGAGACCGGGCTAGAGCCGACTGCTGGGTGCTCCCTGGGCAGAGCCCTGCTGTACAATAGGAGCAATCACAGCCATCTCCCCTAAGTGCTCTCGTTTCCCCCAATAATCCACGTTTCATCTCCACAATAAACACTGTTAGAACTCTTCCCTTGGCTTTAAATACACATAATTGCTCCTGGTGCCAGTAAAAGTATTAATTCCACTTATGCATTCCATAAACTTTTAGGATAACGCAATTGATACCACAATCGTGTTGGGACACCTCTGCTATTCTTCTCTGGCTTGCAAACCTCCGAGGGGCTGGAAAGTTTTCTCCAAATCCATTAGTGTTGACTCAGCCTTGTCCTCCCCAGAAATCCCTCCTAGGGCACTGCGCTTCCCGCCCGCCCTCCACAGCTCCCCCAGGGCCGGGGGCCCTCACGCCACATGGATCCGCTGGCCCCCACCCGACCACACACACACACACTGAATCTGAGGGCAGCTGGGGTTACTCAGGGCCGTGTCCAGGCCATGTCCCTCCGAGGGCTCCCACCTGTGGCCTCCTTCCTGTGCATGCCCTCGCCACCAGCCTCCCACAGCTGCCTCTAAGCACTCAGTCAGCTATTCCATGAAGTCTGGCCTCCCGGTGCCCACAGATGCCTTGTGGGGCCAGGGCTTCCACCCACATGGGCCTTCTTGACTGACCACAGAGCCCATCTCTCACCCTCCCAAACACCAAGCTTGTCTGCGTCCCTGGCAAGGCAGGAAGGGGCTGAGCTGGGTGGCATTCAGGGACCCTTGTGTCGGGCTTCTCTAGTGGGTAGAGGAGATCACACCTGTTCCTCCTCTGCTCAGGAGACCCCTGGGGCCAGCTGTCCACACACTGCCAGCTAATAGGGGTAGTTCCTAGAGCAGGAGTGTCCACAGGGCCAAGAACACTGCCCATGTCCTCGGAAGGTCACAAAATGGGCAAGAGGGACTACTACCCTCAACCTTGGCCCAGCCCTCAGTCCAACTGTCCACTGAGCATGAGTGTCCACTGGCTCACAACTGTGGCCTTTCCCAGTGTCTCTCCCCGGATCCCAGATGGGTCCTGAGATGGAACAAGCACTGGCCAGGACGGCTACAACATCAGACCTTGCAGGGTGCTCCTGACGCCAGGCCCTGTGCTGAGAAGCCCCGAGAGCCAGCCTATCTGTACCTGTTCCTCCTGTGGCAGAGGACGGGGGGCAGGGAGGTGACACAGCAGTAGGTTACAAGCAGACCTGGGAGGGGACCTGGACACCAGCAGGTGTCCCAGCTCTACCCATCCCACTTACAGAGATTGCCAGCCAAGCTGTCCTCGCCTGTCACTGGTCCCTGTCACTGGCCACAGCCTTGTAGCCAAACATTAAGCCTTCTCCAGCTGCTCGACCTCCCTGCTGGTGGGGGGCAAGGGGTCGTCGGAACCCTGGATGGCAACCTGAGGCCTGCCTGTGTGTGCCATGGATGTATGCACATGTGTGTGCTCCCGAGTACCCGTGTGCATCAGTGTGGCCAGCGTGTGGGGGTGCCCGCGTCTGTGTGTGCACATGCATGCACATGGGCACAGACATGCAAGCCCCTGAGCGGAGGGCTCCAGACCCCTGGGTGCGGTAGCAGAGCCCAGGTCTGAGGGAAGCCGATGGGGCAGTGGACCCCAGAGCTGGGAAGGCCCATCGCAGCTCCAGCACAATAGAGGCCAAGGACGACATTAACAGCTGTGGTCACCTGGGGGCTAGCGAGGGTGTTTTTGCTGATCTGGGAGAAGAACGAGGGCAGCAGTCAACGCGGAATTGTACTTGAGAAAAATATGAATTATCTATCAGTTACCAGCCAGCAGCGTGGCAGGGGCCGAGCACCGCGTGGTGCTGAGTCCAGGGCAGCAAGTCTGGGCAGCGCCCACACAGCTGGACCTCCAGGAACTGACAGCAGTGGATGCCTGCCCCTCCCTGGGCAAGGGAAAAAGCTCTCAGGGGTCTGCTCCCAGAGAGCCAAGGTGCCAAAAATCTCATTATCAATGTTGGTCCCACCTCCACCAGCTGCACAGGGAGGAGGAGGGCCCTGCGCAGGCACAGCACCCTGGCGCTGCGCGGCTCTGATGCTGGGCACCAAGTAGGGGCCAGTGTGGAGGCTGCACCTTGCCCAACCCATGTGGCTGGTCAACCAGGGCTGCCTCAGTGGCCAGCAGACCACCCCATGGGGAGACTTAGGGCAGGACAGTAGGACCAAACCATATGTCCCTTGAGCCCTGGCAGGAGTGGCAGAGCCTCATGTCGGGGGAGACAGCCAGCAGGTGGGCAGCTCCTCTTCCTCCCTGAGGACCAGCTCAGACCATGTGAGGTGCTCTGAGCCCCGGGGCACTGCAAAGACCCCACCGGCATCCTCCAACGAAGGGAAGGAAGGGGGCAGAGCCTCTACCCAGCCAGGGCTCAAGGGGATCCTTCTCCAGAAGCTCAGACTCTGGTGACAGTGTCACTTAGGAGAATGGGCACCCCCACCCCCAGAAGGAGAGAATGACCTGGGCGAGGAGGCTGGACACAGAAGCAGGTAGTAGTGGGATTCCTGGGCCAGGATGTGTGTGTGTGTGGGGGGGAGGTGTCTTAGGTGTCTTCACCTGGCTTCAGGTCACCTGGCTGGACTGCCAAGCCTCCCTCCCACTAGGGCAGTAGAGAACAGAGAGACCTTGGGCAGGCACAGCCTCATCCAGGGGCCCCAGGCAGGAGGGACTCTGTCACCACAGGGGTGGCTCGGTGACGGAGACCAGCGGTGGAACCTGCTCGTCCCTCGGTCCTTTCCACCTCATCAGAGCTCACGCTCAGATTGGAGAAGTAACTTACAGATGGGGAAACAGGCATGAGGCTGGGCTCTGCAGGAACCGCCTGGACGGGGCTGGGGGGCCCTGGACGGGTGTCACAATTGGCCGGCCCCTCAGAGCCCCAGGATTGGGGCGGAACCTCCACTCAGTGATGGGCCAGCAGCTGGGGAGCCAATGGCTATCAACAACCAGAAGCAACGGTGTGAGGTCCTGGCTGGAGCCCAGTCCCCAGACCAGTGTCTCCAGCCGCCTGCAGAGCCTGGCGGGGCCACCTGGGCTCTGCCCTGCCCTCCAGCTCCAGTGGCTGGAAACCCTGGCACGGGTGTCACTGGGCTCTCGCCCAGGGCCCCGCTCGCTATCTGAACAGCTCCACGGGCCTTGGCTTCCTTGGCTGTAAAATGGGAATGAAAACGGATTCCATCCTGTGGTCACTGAGCTCAGAGCACTCGGCACAGGCCAGCTAGCAGCACGGTGAATGGAGGAGGCTCCCGGGGTTGGCACCAGCCAGATTCTCCCCAGGGGCACGGCCCCGGCCCCAGCCCTCAGCACCGTGTTCCTGCCCCAACCTCCAGGTGCTCGGAGATGACATTCCAGAGTTGACAGGGCAGAGCCCTTGGCCCAACCAGCAGAGGGCCACGCTGCCCAGAGGAGGTAGCCTCAGTGGACTCGGATGACCCTCGAAGCAGGGTCCCCACCTGAGCACAGGCAAGCTGGCCAGTTGCTCCTGCCCCTGGCCCACCTGGACCGGTCACATCCTACCCCTCTGGGGCCCTGGGGGAAGCTGGCTGGCTCTGGCCAGCGTCCTAGGGGTGGGCACACATGGACTGCCCAGCCCAGAGACCCGCCTCCCGCCCGATGCTCCTCCCGGCTTGGGCCAGGAACCCGTGTGGACAGCGGCTGCTCAGCCCTCCTGAGGTGCCCCGACAGGGCCTCCCCATCCCCAGGCCGCTGGGAGCAGGGGCCACTCACCGTCCAGGTGGCTGACTTGGCTGTGCTGGACTGCTGGAAGGTGACCTCGAAGTGGTGGGGGCCAGGGTAGTCGGTGTTGGAGGGGATGACGGGCGCCGGGGACATGGTGTCAAAGGTGGAGCTGGGCTGCGCGTAGGGCGAGTGGGTGGGCACGCTGGCCGCGTGCTCCGGGGTGTAGGGGCTGGCTGGGGCCGGGCGGCTGCTCATCTGGTCCATGGTGCTGCTGAGCAAATTGAACTGGGCCTGGCGGGAAGGGGGAGGAGGGAGGGAGAAACTCTGTCGGGTGGCGGGGCTGCGGGTGGAAGCCCCAGCCCGTCCTCGGTCCCATCAGGGAGGTGTCTTGTTACAGGAGCCTTAAAGGGCCAGCCGGCTCCAGTCATCCCAAATATTTCCTCAGGCCCCCACCCCACCCCAACAGGCCACTACTTGTGTTGGGATAAACTGACATATTCACCTTGCCCGCCCCTCTCCATCGCCTCCCTGAGTGCCAGGGATTCTGGGGATCCACCCAGCCGCCCGGGAGGAATCGGGGCTTTGCAGCCTGGAGCTGATGGGGTGCGGGGCTCCCCACTCCTGATGCTCCGCTGTTCTCCCCAGGGCAGCCCTGTGAGCCAGGCCATGGCGGGCAGGACTGGAGCACCCTCTGGAGCCAGGGGTGCCACCAGGCTCTGGGGGACCAGATGTGGCCCCTGAATCCAGCCACCCAGGTGGGGGCTGCATGTCAGTGGCTGAGCCCAACATTCCCTGTGTCCCCAGAGTCCCCAATAGCCACTTTCACTGGTTTCCTCAAGTAGCTGGCCTCATCTCCATTAGAATGGCCAAGAAGCCTCCAGGCAGGGTGGACAGCCCCACCCCCAGGGCCTCCTGGCAGCCCAGCTCCTCCCAGGTCCACTCTCCCAGGAACAGGGACTGTGCCTGGTGGGGCCCTGGGACCCCCAGAGGGGTCAGCCTCCCCAGCAGCTTCAGAGTCCCCAGTGTTTGGGTCCAGAGCGAGCCTCGCCTGGAGGCCCGGCCCAGGAAGGCCCTTTCCAGATCCAGAGGCTTCCCGCAGGAGGCAGATTGGGGAGGGTGACCCTGAAGGGCTCCCTGGGCCAGACCAGGTCCTTGCAGGAGTGGCTGCAGGGCTCTTCCCCGGCCCAGGGTGTCGTACTGTCCTCTCCACAGGCCCTGTGGGCACTGCTTTGTCCCCATTTTACAGAGCGGGAGCCCGAGGCCTGGAGGGCAGATCCAGCCGCCCGGGCAGGGAGCCCGAGAACACAGGACAGGGGACAGTGAAGGGGGACCCAGCAGGCATCCCCTCCTAGAGCCCTTGGAACCCACCAAAGTCCTCCCTCCCACCACCCTGCCTCCTCCAAACTGGAAAACAAACAGGTTCCTGGACACGGGGTGGGTGCGGGCCTGTCCTGTGCTCCCCTGTGAGTGCCCAGCAAGGCTGGGGAGGGTGGGGGCCTGCTCAGCTCTTCCTGCACCTCAGCCCACCTTCTTCCAAGGGGGGCTGGGCTTAATGACCCCAAGTCCCTCCAGCACAGCCTGCGCAGAGGCCACAAGTCCTGTGAGTCTGTGACAAGAGCCCTTGGCCCCCAGGGACCCTGCCACTCCTGGGTTTTGTCCAGAGTCCTGAACACAGGGGCAGGCTGGGCAGCTGAGGGCAGTCCGGAGAAGGAGGGCTCAGTGGAAGATTGTCCAGGAGGATGAGAGAGGGGCCAGGAGGGCAGGGGCAGGTCATGGCTCTCAGCAACACCAAGAGCAAGGTAGGGGCTTTCCTTGGGTACGCTAGCTCCAGGATGGCCAGCTGCCATCCAACCATTGGGTCGAATCCATACCCTGTCCTCCGGGCGGCCACACAGGGCTCTCCTGGGAAAGTCGTGGTACAGGGTCTGGCCAAACCTGCCACCATATGGAAACAGCCTACGGGCCTTGGGCCATGGACTTGGGGGACCCTCTATTGATGGGACAACGTTCCCTGTGGGACAGACCCTGCCCACCTCGCCAGCACCACTGAGGCTGACTGACCCCATCCTCAGCTCAGAGGCCACGGCTCAGAGGCAACACCAGCTGGAAAGACCCTCACTTCCTGGGGTCCTCTCCCATCTCACTCTGGTTCTCTGGAAGGTGTGGCTTGAGCATCCCTTATTGAACTGGGAGCCAAGAGGACCCACGCTGTCCAGAAGGTCCTTCTGACACAGCCTGAGGAATGGCAGGATGAGTCGTGCTGAGCTGCAGGTGCAAGCCCGCCCTGATGCCCAGGCCTGGGCCACAGAAAGCAGCAGCCTCATCTGCCACTCCACATTCACACCCTGAACCATCCTGGTTTGGGTAAACAAATTATTAAATCGCATCCACCTTTTGAGTGTGGCTACTAGTAACTGCAGAGTTGCACCCACGGCTCATATTTAGTGGTCATCTTCCCATGTGGGGACTGGGCCCAGGACTCCATGGATTCCAAATGTCTCCTGTGCATGCTCAAGCCCCTAAGCCAGGTGGCCAGTATGGCTCAGAACCTGTGCCCGCCCTAGAGGCTTTCCACCATCTCTACACGAGTGACGCTAACAACGAAATTGCTGTGCAAATAGATATCACGCTGCACTCTTCAGGGATCAGAGACGGGGAAAGTGTGTGCGCGCCCAGTACAGAGCCGCTGTCTCTACCGGATGGCGCTGGAGGATTGCACCCTCTGTCTGCACTCTGAGGTTTGCTGGTGGAGTGAAGAATGAGTGACTGAGTGGAGGTGTGGAGGTGTGGAGGTGAGCCAAGCTGGTGATGGCTGCATACCTCCACCTGGTGGGCGAAGGTCAGCTCACCCTGGTGCAGGCAGGAGCTGGCCTCTTCCACCCCAGCGTGGCCCTCTGGAAGGGTCTTCCCGGTTGGCAGGGTGCTGGGCCAGGTGAGAGCTGCAGGGAGGGCTTCCTCCCTCCTGCATGTGGGAGCTCCTTGCAATGGGCACCCAGCCCAGCCTCCCTGCGAGTCTAGATGCGGGTGTGGGCGGGCTCCCGTGCCTCGTCCCTGCTCCATCCCTGATGGCAGGACACCCCAGGCCAGCCGGGCCAGGAGCCCGTGCAGACCCATGACGACGAGGTTCGGATTTTAACTTGCCCACATTCTTTCATGATCTGAGGACAGCGCCAGGGAATTAGTCACTGAACCGAGAGGAGAGGACTGATAGGATCTCCGCCTGAGCGGTTTGCAGGAGGCACCAGGGCCCTTCCAGCAGGAGGCCCGCCAGCAGGAGCGCCGCGAGATGTGAGGAAATGTCCTCTGGCCCTGAGCAAGCCCGGACCATCAGCATCGCCGCCCACTGCAGTCCACACAGCCTCAGCGGAGGATCAGAGGCTGGCTCCCTCGTCACTCCGGCCTCCTCTGACCTGCGGCCCATAGGCTCGACGACATTTCATGGTCAGAGGCCACTCCCAGGAGCACTGGGCTGGCCAGTCTCCAGCATGCCTCCTCCAGTTCCCGAGGCCCCAGGGACACCCTGGCACACTCATCCTGCCTGGCCACCGTGCCTACTGTGTCCCAGTGGGAGGTCGAGAGCCCACTAACTAGGAAATGTAGGTGGCTTTCTGCAGGGGCCTCCTCCTGGCCCTTCCTTCTCTGCCCCGGGTGTCCCCAGAGACTCTTGGCGTCCCGCCTGCAGGTCCTGCTTACTCGGGGCTCTGCCTGGGACCCCTCCTGACTCCAGGCAAACCTGGAAACAGGAACGTCTCGCCAGGGAGACCCAGCGAGGCCCACACAGAAGCCCAAGGCCCCCAGAACCAAAGGCCCCGGAAACCCAGGTGAGACGCTCTTGGCCGTGGGGAGAACCTGGACAGAACCAGGACTTTTTTGGTTTGTTTTGCTTTCAGGAAGAACTCCCAAGAGAGTGGGCTGATTAGGACATGCCCGGCCCGCGGCAGCCCACATGCGCCTACATGCGCTCACCCGGCTCCTGGGCGGGACCCAGGCAGGCCGCGAGGAGCCAGCAGGGGCAGGGAGCAGCGGGTGGCCTTCCCTGCAGCGTGCAGGCCACCATGGGCAAGGCCTGGCTGGGGACCCTGGTGCCTGAGATAGGGGACAGAGCTCTGTGAGGGCTGAGGGAGAGCAGGGCCCTTCCCAGATCCCCCTGTCTTTTACCTGACCCCCACACCCCATCTAGAGAAGACGGGGCCACGCAGCGCCTCCTTGGCCTCTGAGGGACCAGCAGCACCCCACAGAGCTCCCCAATGCTCCTCATCCGTGTGCTCCACCAACAGGCAGTCCGAGCTCTCTGCCTTCCTGGAGGAGGAGGCAGGGTGGGGTAGCCCTGGGAGCCCGGCCTTCTGTCAAGCAGCGAATCCATCAGCCCCAGGCTGGGGGTCTCCCTCTGCACTGGGATGGAGGCAGCTGTCAAAAATGGGTGAAGTTGTCTTCCCTTGGCCAATCTCGGGTCTCAACTCGGTTCCCAGACCTCGTCTCCTTGGAACCCCCATGCCTCTGAAGTCCCCCTGCAGAGGACACACGGGACTGGGGAACTGTCTGCCAGCTCCCAGGGCACCTCTAGGAGAGCAGCCAAGGGTCCCCCTGCACCTGGCCTGGCCTGGCCTGCCTGGGAGCAGAGGGGAGCTCTGGGGAGACTGCGACTCTGTGCTGTCCCACTGGCTGGACACAGATCCCTTTCCCTTTGTCAGTTAAACTGGGCAGCTCTGCAGAGAGGCAGGCCTGGGAGGCCTCCTCACTGGGGACAGGAGCCGTGCAGGCCACCTCGGGAACCGACCCCGGGTGGTACTGCTCAGGGGGTGGGGGTCTGCATTCCCCAATGCACCCTGGCACTGCTGGCCCCTGGCAAGAAGCTAGTGCTCACAACACTTAGGGAATTAAACAGACCCTGAGGCTCCCACACAGACCTGGGATTCACGCAGCCGTGCCAGTGCCTGGCCTTCAGGAGCCTTTGGTGGGAGTGGCCACAGTGGGTGCTGAAGTTGTCCCTGTGGCCATAGCCCCAGGCTTAGATGGTGCCCATGGCCAGGGCCTTCTGCAGAACCCTGCAAGCCAGGGCAGGGGCATCCCCCTCAATTCCCTTTGGCCTCCCCCAGGTGTACCCATTTGGACCAGTCTCTGCTGTGGACCAAGCCTGACCCACAGTCCCAAGGTTCCAGTGCTCTGCGGTCTTCCCAGGGCTCCTGGGCTTCCTGTCCTGCTTCTCTGGGTAACACACACCCAAGCAGGGTCACCTGACCCTGGGTCTTCACTTGACCTCTCTGCTTGGTTGCCTCGAGCTAAGATGGGGCAAATCTCATCATCTCGGGCTCCTGAGGCGGTGGCATAAATCAATATAGGTAAAGATCTGAGAGCAGCCAGGTGCAGTGGCCCACACCTGTAATCCCAGCTACTAGGAGGCGGAGGCGGAAGAATCCTGAGTTCCAGGCCAGCCTCAGCAACTTAGCAAGACCCTGTCTCCAAATAAAATAAAAAGGGCTATGGGTGTGGCTCAACGGCACCATGCTTGCCTAGCAAGTACAGGGCCCTGGGTCCACTGCATGGCACACGGCAGGCCTCCTTTGCCTTCCCTGCCCATCCCAGGAGGCACAGGTCCTGGGCAGAGCAGGTGCAGTCCTGGGAGGGGTTCTCCCTGCAGAAGCATCAAGGTCTCTGCAGACAGAAGGAACCAAAATACGAGTTCACTCCTGGATTCCAAACCTCCAGCCGAGGGCCCTGGACAGCTTGGCTGGTGCAGCCCGCATCTCACACCCTTGACCTGGGTCCTCTCCCACGATGAGGCTGCACTCCCAGCCACATCTCGAGCCGATGGATGCTGCCAGACAGCCCACCTGGTCCCCGCCAGCCCTTCTCCATCGCCCACTCTGCCAACCCACGGGGACCACACCGGGAACACCAGGCCCCTAGGAGGGAGGCCTGTGCCGCGACGTGGCTCAGTTGTCCTCCTGTCCCCCAGGCTCCCGCGGGAGCAGAGGAGGACATTTCCAAAGCCCTGGCCAGGACCACAGAGAGTCCCAAAGGCCCCTCCACCAAGTCCACCGTGACCTCCACAGGAAGGCGGTGAGCTGCCCCAGGCTGCCCTCCCTCCCTCCTGAGAGGTCCCTTAGGCAGGGCCCAGCCTGGCTCCCGGCCAACCCCAGGCTCCCCAGCTCCCTCTGCCCTCCCCGTGCTCTGCCTCCTGGCAGGTGGCTGGGAGCTGACACCAGAGGAGAGGTGCCCGGGTCTGCCCTTCCTCACCTCCAGCAGGCACCTTCCCTCTCCTGGGCAGCGCCCAGGGTGGACGTCAGGAGACTCGGGTCTGAGGCCCAGTTTGACCACAGCCTGCATGTGTGTCCCCTTCCGTGTGGAGAACAGGGTGACCGGGTCCACTGGGGTTTCCTCACAGGAGCAGTTAGGACCTGAGTTGGAGTGAGGAGGGGCCTGCAGTAGACGTCCTTCAGGGACCAGCATGGGCTCCAACGCCATGTCCTCACACAAGCCCCCAGCCCTGGCGCTGTCCAGTCCCCACTACACGTAGCCGGCAGTTCCCTGCCGATTCTGCCCCACACCTGGGACAGCAGCCCAGCAGGGCCGCGGTGTACGGGAGCTCCTCCACCACTGTGGGCCACGGCACGGGGCCGGGGGCCCAGAGTGCTGGCAGAGGCAGCAGCTTGACAGGGCTCGGCCTCGGGGGTCTGCCTGGAGCCTGCCCTCCCTGGGCTTCCCCACCCCAGGCCGGATGACCAGCTGGCTCCGCTCTGACCCCAGCACGGGAGGGACAGGGAGCCAGCGCCCTGTGCTCGGGAACACCAGGCCCCGGGCTGCGGAGGAATCTTTTAGGAGTAGCACACTCCTCGGGCTCCCTGCTCTTCTCCCGTGGGCATGTCTGAACCTGGGCCCAGCCTCACCCCGGGGTTAGTGACTGACACCAGCCTGGCCCCGCAGGAGACAAGCCACCCCTCTCAGAGAGACCTCCATCCCGCCAGTGTTTCCCACAGTCTCTCCCGAGCCTGTGATTAAACAGATGGAAATGCCAACAAGACGCGACTTGCGCTGGGGGGAGGCTGCTCCCTGAGACATGCACACGGCACCCCCTGCCCTCCCTGCCAAGCCAGGCTGTGCCCAGCACCACGCGGGCCATGTGGAACTTTCCACACCTCGCTCCCGGATCGTGCCCCCAGAAGTCCCGCTCGGCCACCGGGTGTCTGTCTGTGGGACCCACCACGAGGCCCAGGCCACCCGCCCCTGCCTCCACCCACATGGCCAGCCTGGACCCAGAGCACCACACAGAGTCCCCATGGGGCCTCCAGGCTGCCCCCCCGGTGGCTCTACAGGGCAGGTCTGTCCAGCCCCCGAGAGCCTGGGTGAAGGTGGGCTTCCAGGAAGACGGGCTGCGGGGGGCATGGCTACTGCCGGCCCCTCTCCCTGTGTCCCCTGCTCCCTGGGCCCATGCGCGCCCCCTGCCCTGCCTGCCCATCCATTCCTTTAGGCCCTGCTGGCACCAGCTGAACACCCCAGGCGGCCGGCAAGGCTCCCCAGGCCTCCAGAGCCCAGGTCAGTGGAGACCCAGAAGGAGCAGCCAAACGAGAAACTGGAAGGTGACCGGTGTGAGGCAGGGCACAGCAAGGGTGGGCAGCACGTGTGTGCCACCAGCGATGGCTGGCAGCCGGACGGTGACATCTGGGCCAGGACCCAAGATGAGGAGGAACAGGCAGCCCAGGAGCCGGGACAGGCCATGGAGGCCGAGACAGAGGTCCTCCCAGCCCAGCCTGGCTCACATGCTCTGCAGTTAATGAGCTCTGGAGTAGAGGGGCTCCTACCCGCCACTGGGGCCTGAGCCACCTTCCTCCCAGGCCCTTCTTGTCACCAACCCGCCTCCCCCGAACCTTCCCACATGAAGGAAGCAGCGGTAGCTGCAGCTTCTGCCCTCCTGGGTGGAGGCAGGGAGCAAGCCGCAGGCCAGTGGGGGGCGCAGAGGCACCGGGCGCTGAGGGGCAGCACGTGTCTCTCGTCCCAGCCACCCAGGAGCCTGGGGCAGGAGGATCATGAGAGCGAGACCAGCCTTAGCAACTTAGCAAGCCCCTGACTCAAAATAAAAAATAAGGGCTGGGGTGTAGCTCAGCGGTAAAGTGCCCCTGGGTTCAATCCATTAAAAAACAAAAACGTGGGGAAATGTCCCCAGGCAAGAGGGCAGGAGCAGGTGTCCAGCAGGGCAGGGCTCTGGGACACGGAGGCTGTGGCAGCGCCTGCAGGGAGTAAACTGCCTGGGGAACTGGAGACCTCCCGAGGTCCCTGGCAGGAAAGTCAGGTGCAGGGCTTGTGGCCAGGGGAAGGACCATGGGCAAGCACAGCTGGACTGCTGGGGCCAGAGAGGTGCTGAGGCAGAGCCTCGGGGTTCTGTGAACGGACGTGGACCAGGGTCTGGAGTTGAGGACAGACGGCGACGGCTAACGCCTGTGCTGGTCGTGTCTGAGCAGGGGGCAGGCGGCCTGGGGCCTGGGAATACTGGAGGCTGCTCAAGTGGGGTGCAGGGTCAGGGCTGCTCTGGGGCTGAGCAGAGCATAGGTGGAGGAGCGGGCGTCCTGCTGGCTGAGACACGGCCAGGCCACCCATGCAGAAGACCAGCTTGATATGGGTCCTGGACATGCAGGGCCCACTGGGCGGGCATCCAGAGGGAACCAACCACACCAGCCACAGCAGCAGGGACTAGTGTGCCCTGCAAGTGGGGCGACCCCTCAGAGATGGGCGGGCCCCAGTGGGTGTCTCCCTCCGCTCTCCCCTCGGCCTTCCCACCTGGGCTCTGTCCTGCACAAGCCTTGCCTCCCGGCAGGTCCCAGCCATCCCCTGTGGCCACCTGGTCCCTAGGCTGGCCGGGCTGTGTCCCCCTCTCAGCACTTCCCGCTGGCAGCCCCTCGTCCTGTCTCCATGACTCCCTCTCCTGGCTTCAGGACTGTCCTTCCCAGCCCCCTCCCAGGGCTCTGCTCCCACCTGCCTCCCTCCAGCCTCTCCATGCCGTGCCCAGGATCCCCGGCAGTCACCTCCATGCCCTCCTGCCCACGGGACGCCACCTCTGAGAGTCTGCGGCAGCCCGTGTGGCCAGGCTCCATGCCCACCTCCCCTGTGCCCCCTGCAGCCTTTCTAGCCACCACCGCAGGGCGCAGATGAATCCTTGACCTTCTCCCACAGTCCTCTCCTGCCCTCCCTCCGCAAGTCCCTTCAAACTGTCCCGGTCACTCCCTGTTCAGCCCCCTGCTGGTCACTTCCCAGGCGGCAGTCAGAAGCTCCACCAGCCTCGTCCTCTCCTGCCTGTCCGCCTGGGTGGCCCCTGGGTGTTGCCAAGGCAACAGTCCTGGCAGTGCCCAGGCCCCTTGCTTTACCATCTCAGGCCAAGTCCTCAGGGTCACCCACACACTCTCCAGCGGGCCAGCACATGCTGCCCAGCCCTGCCTCTGTCCCCCACCTGTTCTGGGTGCCCGCCTCCCTCACCTGCACCCTTCCAGCCAGGGCGCCCAGCCTCGGCCCTGCCCTCCTGTGGCCTGTTCTCGCAGTGCACCCTGTCCTTCTGGAACCCAGGTCGGCCCCGTCCCTGCTCTGCTCCACTGCCCCTTGCACACAACAGGTGCTAGTAACTCTTCTTGCTGCTCTGGTGAGCTTGCCCCACGGGGCGTCCCTGGGGCCCCGCCTGCCCACAGGCTGTGCTTTCAGCAGGAGCCCAGGGACACCTGCTCTCGGCACACACCGCAGACCCCTGCTCTGCTCGTCACATAAGGGAGCCTGACACTCACACTCTTGGCACCCTCTGCAGGGGGGATGAGGCAGGGGACAGCCAGGCCCCACGGCAGTTATTCTGCTGCAGATACAGAAGGTGCAGAAGAGCCTGGTGCCTTGAGTCGCCCCGTGTCTCTCTCAGGATGCTAAAGCCCAGAGAGGAGCCAGCGATGGTGGCTGGGCACCAGGAAATCTGGGAAGCAGTGGGGAGTCCCGGGTGTTGGGGACAGAGTCTATTATAGAGTCTGCACAAGCACAGCCCTCAGTTCTGCTCTGCACTGTGAGCGGGGCTCAGAGCCCAGGGAACAAGGCAGGACCCAGCCCTGTCTCCATGTCCCTCGGGCCAGGTGAGCGAGGTTGACAGTCAGGAGCTGTAGACCCAAGATGTGGTACCGCTTGGCCAAACCCACAGGGACTCTCCAGTCCTCCTGCCAGACAGGAAGATGGCGAGCAAACAAAGAGCAGCAGAGACGCCCGAGGAAGGCTCTGGAACCGGGCCTTTTCTGTACCTGCTCCTACAGACACGTGCAGCTGACAGGGGCAACAGCCAGTGGCCTCCACGGTGACCCTGGAGCTCGGTACCAACCTAGCAGACATCAGGGTTGTGCTCTTCCACTTATGGCAAAGGAAATACTCAGTAAGGGCACTGCTCCCCAGACGCAGCCAATGCGCTCCACAGACAGAGCTCCCAGTCGGAACCCCAGACAATGCTGGGGTGCCCTGGACAGGCCATCCAGCTGTGGCTCCAACAGCATCCTGCAAGGCAGAGCTGGCAGCAGGCTCCTGTGTGGCCACTGTACACGGACCGTGATGACAAAAGCCAACAGCGGGGTAAAGCCCCCACTCCAGTTCTGCTGGTCCACCTGGTTTAACACATTTTGGGCAGAACTGCGTTGGCCTCTGGTACTCAGACAGTGGAACAAAGTCATAAATACTCTCTTTGACACAGAAGCAGGGAAACTGAGTCTCCCACCCAGATTAGGATGACCCACTCAGCTCCGCTCCCCCAGGGGTGGGGAGGTTAGGACCATGGTGGGCTCTGGGCTCAGCCACTCCCTGCCCTTGTCACTTGACCCAGTGCAGAAGAGGTGCGCAGCATGATGGACCCTACTACAGGGACGGTGCACGCATGGAGGACAAGCCCAGCTCTCCCCAGCCTAGAAGAAGCACAGCACATAGTGGCCACTGCTGGATCCCAGGGCAGGAGGCGGCAGCATGTTGGATGCTAGTGGCCCCCAGAGGGACTCTGTGGCCTCAGGACAGCGGCTCTCTGCCTCCCACCACCTCCCAGGACAGACACCCGAGCAGCAGCCGCTCAGCCTTGGTGCCGTCCTTCCCGCAGGACAATGCCTGCTCCATCAAAGAGTCCCTGTGGCCCCAGGCTTCTCAGCTGGCCAGACAGGGACACTGGCCAGGGGTCTTCCAGGCATGACAGCCTATGCCCTGGCAGCCAGGAGGCCACACTGTCTGTGGTCAGAGTGATGCTACCCTCAGGGGCTGTTTTCGCCACAAGGTGCTAGTGGTGATGCATCAAGGAACGAGCAGGTGGCAGACGGCTAGGGAACACCCCTTCCTTACTGGGTGCAGATTCAAAGCAAGGGCCAGGTGTGCAGAAGCCGGGGACCTCTAGACTCAAGTGCATGGAGCCAGTGCCCAGGTCAGGCCGTGACATTCACTCTCTGAGCCACACTGTGCCACACACACACTGCCATTCTGTGGGGGGGAACACCCCCACAGGCACAAAACACCCAACACACAATGTATACACACCGTCACAAGGCACTTGTAACCCACATGTCCGTAGCACACAAGCACACCTGCACACAGGTACACACACCTGGACACACCTAGAACACAGGAACCCACCCACCTCTGTTCTCACCTGCATATGCACCATGTCCATACATGGTGCACACACTCACGAACAGCCACACACACCATGCCACGCCTTTCATGCACATACATCTTCATGCGTGTGAGTACTGTGGCATACACACTTACAGACACACACGGACTCGCCTCTCTCGTGCCCACACCAGCCCTGGCCACACTGCCTGGATCGGCCGCACCACGGCCCTGTCCTGGGAGGGCAGACCTGGGGACACACGCAGTCTGCCACCCACCCACCATCTCTCTGCCTGATGCTGTCCCCCGCATGGAGCTTGTACCTGCAGCCCTGCTCTCTAAGCTCCCCTGAGGGGAAGGCCCTGCACAGAGCAGCTGCGGGGCCCTCTGCCTGCTCAATTAGCAGCCTGGAGCCTGCCTGAGCCCAGGGACTTGGCAGGTCTGGAAATGAGCCCAGGTCCCCAGGGCGCAGCCCGGGGATCAGGCCTGGGGGCCAAACACAGGCTGCAGTCCCTTCTTTCCCTCTGCCAGGCCAGCACCCTGCCTGAGGGGGCAGCGGGAGGCCTTGGCTACACCTGCAGGTCCTGTCCTCTGAGCCCACACCCACCTCAAGAGCAGCCCACGCCGGGGAGCACACCCGCTGCTGTCAAATAAACACCTCACCCCAGGGGAGGATGCTCTTGGCCCTGGGGGGGGCAGCTCACAGCGAGGCTGGGAGCAAAGGTGACCCCCAGGTGTGCTGAGCCCCTGGCAGCGGGGGCAGCAGAGAGCAGAGACACCAGCCTCCAAGCTGAGGAGGCTCGCCCAGCCTTGACAGACTGGCCCAGCCTCCTGGTCTCTGCCCAGCCAGTGGCCACTGGCTCTCAGAGCTACCCCAGGATTGACAGGTTCCCAAATCTGTCCACCTCCAGCCTCGGTCCCGCCTCCAGCCCCCTCAATGCCTCCCTTCCTGCTTCTGGTCACCCCAGAAGGCAGCAGGCACCCGACCAGGAAGACGAGCAAAAACAGACCCCTCTGAGCCTCCACCATGCAAGACCCGCACACGCCCACCCCCAGAAGGACAGAGCCCGGTTCCCAGATGCCCCGTGCCAGCGCGTCACACCTACCGTGGCGAGGTGCCTCATGGGGTCACCGACGTACAGCATGGTAGGCACTCGGGGGTCTGCACACGCCGGGGAGCCGGTGTGCCACGGGACGAGGCATGGGTCTGGGTGGCTGGGGAGGGAAGGGGCAGAGCAGCGGCCGCTGGGCGGGGTGGCCCGAGGGGCGAGGCTCCGTGGCTAGGGAGGCAGGAGCCAGGGATGCTGCGGAACCTGTGGGCCGCTTGTTGGCATTTTCCCTTTTCCCATCTCCCTTAGTTCTGTCAACTGGCCGCATCCAACAACAAACCCACAGCCCACCCCTTTATTCCTCATGACTATGCATCAACGCCGGGGCAGGTCTCAGCTTGCCCAGGGATGTTGGACCGCACCAAGGAGGCCGCGCGGGGGGAGCGGGCAGGCACGCAGGTCAGTGGCCGGCTCCAGCAGAACACCCCACCTGCTCCTTCTGAGCCCCGCCCAGGGAAGGCTCTGGGGGCCACAGCCCTCTCCCGGAAAGCATTCTCTGTCCCCGAGCACAAGGGGCGCGTCCTGGCCCTTGAGGCCTGGTAGCCACAGCTGGGCACCCCAAGGAGAGAGATGTTGCCTGCCGCCAGCCGTGGCGCCCCAGGCAAGCAAACCCCCTCCCGCCCCAGGAACTGGGGGTCCATGGGCATCACCCTAAGGGCTGTACAGAGCAGAGGCACACCGGGAGATTTGTGTCTCTGGACCTCTAGGGAATCAGGGGACACAATGGCACCCTTGCATGGTAAAAGATGACGTCAGAGAACCCAGAGCCCCACCTGGAAGATGCCATCTTGTCACCCTTGCCCAGCCCCAGGAAGCAGAGATATGGCCACGACCACCAAAGAAGAGCCAGAGGGCCTCTGGGGCCCCCAGCACAGCTCATGGCCCTTGGCACAGCCAGGGGCTTGCGTCAGCAGCGCAGGGGCAGGGGGTGGGGGGACGGGAGCAGTGTGGCTCTCTTTCTCCAACACCAGGTTTCCATTCTATTTTAACCATCTCTGGTGCAAAGTGTCCTCCACAGAGGGGCTGGACCTGCCCGGCAGAGCATCCACAACACAAAGCCTCAAGTGACACGGAGCCTTCCCTGGAGCACGGCAGCTTCCGGCCCATGAGCAAGGAGACCCTTCTCTTGCAAACCACCTTCAGCCTCCGCAGAGCTGGCAACAGCTGGGCTTGGGCAGAGAGGGGCTGGGCCTGCGGCTGGGTCTGCGAGGGCCCAGCCTTGTCCAGCCTTCTGGTCCACTGGGCTGGAGGAAGAAGGAGGGCACCCAGGAGCAGGCCCCACCGGGGGGCTGGGGCGAGACCCCACTCAGTGCTCTAGGGTCCATGAGGGGCAGAGAAAGGCTCGGCTCTACACGGTCAGCCCAGGCTGGCCTGGGCCCCTGACTCCAGCTGCCAAGGCTCTGAGCTCCTAACAGGCAGGTCCAGATCACCGGGGAAAGCAAAGCTCCCTTTGTGGGACAAGCGTTCTGGAGGACATCTCTGGGTGACACCGCGCGGGGACCTGCAGGGGGGCCCAGTGGGAAGTCGGTGCAAGCAGCAGTCCCCTCCTGTGGGGTGGGGGTCGGGCATGAGCCCCGACACTGCCCTGGGCAGGGCCTGTCCTTCAGTGAGGTTCCTGCTGGTGGCCGCTGGCCCTGCTCAGAGGAGTCCTAGGGAGGTGAGTCCTTTCCACTTCCAAACGTGGACAGCTCTGGGGAGGCAGGAGGACCCTGATTCGAATCCCACCCCCATGGGGCACCGCAGGGTGAGGGCAGGTTCCCCAACCTCTGCACAAGTGAGTCCTCAGCCTCCAGGGGAGAGTGGAGGGATGCAGAGGCTCAGAGTCCTGAGCTCAGGCCAGTCCTCCCGCCTGCCTGTTCTTACAAACTCCCCAGGGGGAGAGCAAAGGAAGCACCTGGCGGGAGGCGGGGACAGCCTTCTGGTCCACCGGGCTGGAGGAAGAAGGGCCCGAAGGGCGGGCGGGTGGCCCGGAGGAGCTGCGAGCGACCCAGAGACTGCGCAGTGGGCTGGAGCCCCAAGCAAGGCTGCTGGCTTCTGCCCACAGAGCACTCGCTTCCCATGGCGTTCCCCAAGGCGGGGAGGACGGAGTCAGGGTTGGAGTCCCCATCCCTGGAAACAGACACTTCCTAGCCAGGCCCCCAGGGGCTCCCAGGGGGCGCAGCACCTGCTTTTCTGTGTCTGACTCAGCGGACTCCATCCCAGTGACCACCTTCACAGCTCCCCACTGGACAGGAGAGTCCCTTCTACCGACCATCATTCCCCACAGCACCACAGGCACGGGAGGGGCTGTGCTGGAGGAACTCACACACCTCCCTGCTGAACAGGTGGCTGGGCCCCTACCCCCACCCCTGGGGAGAGGCCTGGGGCTCTGTGATGCTGAGGGCTGGGGGCAGGGATTAGCTGGAGTTCATTCCCTAAGGTCCCCTGCCACTAAAGCTTGTGGAGGGCTCCCAGGTGGTCGTGGTGGGCTGGGTGGGGCTTAGAGCTGAGCAGGGGAGCCCTGTCCCTTTCTCAGGCTGTCGACACTCTGGGGAGAAAGGGGCACCCTTCCCCACCCATTCCCAGGGCTGTGCACTCGGGGAACCTGCTCACCCTTCTCTGGGGCCTGGGGAGACATGCCCACTCCCCAAGCTGGGAAGTCCTACCCTGGGTGACCCCAGGGGTGTCCAGAGGCTCTAGCATGGGTGTCCATCACTGTGGGCCCAGGCAGATCCCCCGCCTGCGGCAGCGCCTCTTCCCACAGTGCCCCTCCTCCCTGGTGGCCCACCTGCCCCCAGCAGCTGTCACTACAGACAGGCGCCAGGAGAGGCGGGAAGGGGCACTGGGGGGCAGGCACAGCTCAGGGCCTGGAGGGCTCTGGCCAGCACCTGCCTCCCTCCCTTTGTGCTGGGGCCCTCAGCATCCTCCCTGGGGCTGGCTGGGCCTCGGGTGCTCAGTGCCCCCCTTCATGTGGTCCAGGGGGGACTAGGGAACGGATCTGTTCCAAGGCCAGGCCTGGCGACGCTGAGCACAGGAGAAAATCATGATTCCTGTCCCCACAGCAGCCCTCTGCCTGCTTGGCACCCACTGGTGCTTACCGTGCAGGGCTCTGTCCTCCCAGAAAGTGTGGCCAGGGGTGACCCTCATCCTGACGGAGGCCTTCCCTCTTGCAGGGCACAAGGGGGCTGTCGGGGCAGGGCTGAGCCAGTCCTGGACACGCTCACCTGAGCCCTTGGCCCCCACTCCCTGCCCTGCCCCCAGCCCTGGGAGGCTTGTCTCTGGGAGGACACGGCTCTGTTTAGTGAGGGCCACCACTGAGGGCAAGGAGCTCCACCGGCAGGGACCGAGGTGGACAGGGGGTCGGAAGCTCTGGGCCGTCCTCTGCAAAACGGTTCTGAGGCTCCCAGGGACCGGCTTCGAGACACGGGCCTCCTCCCACTCGCCATGAGCCTGGTGTTTGTCACATCCTCCTCCCAGGCCACACACCGCCTGCTGCCCTCAGCCCCAGAGGACTTAGAACCCTTAGTGGCCCTGTTTACAGACAGGGACACCAAGGCCCGGAAAGGTTAGAAAGCCCAAGAGCTGCCCAGCCTGGAATTCTGGCCTCAGAGCCCCCACAGCCACCACAGCCTGAGACCATGGGCTGTCTGAGTCCTGCGGCCACAGAGACCCTTCTGGCCTGCCACAAGACCCATGGCCTCCTCCAAGGCCCACCCTGTTCCCTCTGATGGCCTAACCCAGCTTCTTCAGCTGGCCAGCGAGGCTGCAGGGGACCAGAGGCGAGGTGTGGCCCTCCCCCAATATAAGAGGCTTATGTATCCCCACGTCCTCCTGCTCGGGGCCTGTGACCCATCATTCAACCTCACGATCAGGACACGGAGGCACGTGGGGACTGGGACCCCCTGCTCAGCCCCTCTGCCAGCCGCTGAGGGCACCCCTGCTCCCATGGTTTGACTCCGACGGTTTGGCAGATCTCCTTCAGGAAATTTTCGTCCATCAGGGAGCCAATCTGCCTGCTCCAGATCCCCCAAGGTGGAAGGGGACACCCCAGAAAGTGGCTGTCCCACATGCTCAAGGACCATGCTGCTTTAAGCCCTACCCCCTTCGCTGCAAGATCCCCCCAGCGGGGGACAGCTCAGCACCAAGGGCAGGGTACTGAGGCTCGTTCTGAGTACAGAGTTGGGGTGCTGAGAGGCCTGGGCCCCTCAGACGCCCAAAGTGCCCATTGACCCAAGGCTGAGCTGGTGGCGCCTCTTCTGGGTGGAGTGGAGGTGGGACCAGGATCAGAAACCCACGGCAGCACAGTCCCCGGGGGTGGGGGGCTGCACTCAAGAGACCCCCTCCCCAGCCTCAGCAGAGTGGGCCCATGTGCCCCAGCCCTCAGCAGCCCAGCACCCTCCCCAGTGGACTCTAAAAATGAGCCCCTGTCCTGGGGTTTTAAAATGACCCACCACTCTGGAGGCCAGCCAGCTGCAGGACTCTGGGACTCCCACGGAGCCTGTGTCTGCTCTGCGTGGTTGTTTGAGTGACATCAAATCCCCACAGGAGCCATGCATGAGCTCCCTCCACCCTGGGCAGTGAGAGCGACCCCCTCAGGGGTCACTTCCCAGAGCCCCCTTAGAGAGCCACTGGCCTCAGCCACTGGACTTTAGCCCTACTGGACAGATCAGCTCAAGAGTCCCACTGACACTTGGAGAACGTGGCCCGAGGCAGGGCCGCCCTCGGCCAGCAGTGGCTCTGGAGCTGGTGCCTGTGCCCGTCAGGCTGCACCCTGCCTGGCGCTTCCCACAGACCAGGCCCCAGCCCAAAGCACCACCTGGCAGCATCCAGGGACCTCGCGGGGCTGGAAAGCGCTCCTACAAAGACGCACTTCAGACTTCCATTAGACCGTGCTTTGCGCAGGCTGCTCCCAGTGGCCACAGCGCTGGATGACGGCGAGTGTGCACACTCTGCTAGCGGGCCTGTCCCCGACTGCTCCCCGCGAGGTCTCTCTGTGTCCTTCCCCCCTCTAGCAGTGGGAAGCTGGGAAAATTTAACCGTATGTTTCATGAGATTTAACTCTGATCACCTCACTTCCACTGCCCACGCTGTCCCCCATCCAGCTTTAGTGCCCACTGCCCAGCCTCTGCCGCCCTGTGGCAGGGAAGCTGCCCTCCAGCAGCTGAGTTCTGGATCCCTGCAATCAGACGCCCCTGCGGGTCACCCGTAGTCTGTGCCGTAGCCTGTGCCTCCTCTTTTGCAGTGGGGCTGCAGGAGGGTCGGGGGAGTGGGGGGCTGTGTTGGATGCTCTCGGGGAGCAGGCAGGGAATAGGCAGCGGGCTCAGCGTGAGGCCTGCACAGTGGGGGCCCGGCCTGGCCAGCCTTGGTTCCAGGGAATCCCCACCTCCGGGAACTGAGCTGCACCCAGGAATTTCATACATGGCTTTTACCAAGAGCGTGTCGCTACCTGACAGAGTGGGCCCCTTGTTTGCGGAGGTGCAGGGCCCCACCCTCGTTACCCGACGGCTGGGAGCAGCGTGCCCCAGCAGGCGAGGGCTCGTGAGCCTCCAGCCCAACACGCTCAGCACCAGGCTCCGGGCCAGGGCTGGGTAGCACATCCCACCCACGGGGGCCTGGAACTGCCCCTTGAGCTCCCTGAGGAGGTGGCAGTGACCAGGGGGCAGGTCTGAGGGCCCTCAAAGGCCCTCTGCCCTCTTGGGGGTGATCCGAGTGGCTGGGGGTGGGGTGGAAGCTTGAAACTCTGGAGACAAACATCTTTGGAGCCTGGTGGACAGCTCCTGACTCTCCAGACTCGAGGACACCCGTGTCCAGGTGGGGCACTGGCCAGGGAGGAATTAGGACCCTGATCTCCAAGGAGCAGCCGGCAGGCAGGGGCGCTAGAGGCCGAGGTCAGAGCTTCCCTGTCACTGGTCAGGGGCCACGCTACCGGGCCGAGCCCCAGGCTCCCTTCCCTGCCTCTGCCTCAGGGTCCTCACCTGTACCTGGGCACAGGTGCTGGCGGGCTGCTGGCTCCGGGCCAGTCTCCTGAGCAGGGGCAAAGGCCAGAGCTGGGCATCAGCTCCTCAGAGGAATGGAGCTGGGCTTGCCGCCTGCCCCAGGCTGGGCTGCTCAGGGGAGCCTTTCCTGCCTCCCACCCTGCTCCCTGGAGCAGTGGAGGTGGACTGGGCCACTGCCCCTGGGTGCTGGGCAGGGATGCCCTGGGCTGAGGAGGGCTCCAAGTTCTAGAAGGGGCTTTAGGGCCAAGGGGGCCAGGCCTGCACCCTCCTGGCCTCCAGAGTCCTCAGCTGCCCCCTCCTGCACATAGGTCCTCCGGTGCTGGGCACATAGGAGGCAAGGCCCTGCCCAGGGCTCTCGCTGTCTGGCCCTGCCTCCAGCATGTGCCTACTCAGCTGGGCTCCGCTTCCCTCCTCACTCGGCAGAGTTCCTCCAGAGTCCCGCAGAGACACCTCCTGCGCCTGTCCTCTGGCCTTGTGGGAACCCAGCACCCCGGGGCCCAGTGGGGGAGGTGTGAGAACAATAGGCCTCAAGGGTCTCCCCAGGGCCAGGCGCCATGAATGCCCTGTGCCTCCGGCCTCCCATCCACCTCGCAGCCCAGCTAGGGCTGGACCCACAGGGAGGTGCTGACCCAATCTGCTACCACCGTGGCCAGTCTCTTGCCCAAAAGAGCTCCTGTGGCGGAGTCCCAAGGTCCTGGGGCCACCTGCTCCCCCACTCCCTATGAGCAGGGAGGCCCCTGAGATAGAAGTGTGGCCACTGCCCCGTCTGTGGAAATGAACTCTTGGTCTTGCTCTGGGCCCCTCCCCGCAGGGAGTCCACCTCACCCTTCTCTGTCCTTATGTGGTCCAGAGGACGGGGATGGGGACAGGGGACCAAGCCAGTTAGAGGCACAGGGATGGCTCAGAGTCAGGCCAGGACATGTTCAGACAAACAAGAGGAATCCTGCTGGCCTATGGGCAGAGGACTTCCCTCCTCACGGGGACAGGAGGAGACTGGCAACCCCCACTGTGGTGAGAGGCCACTCAAGGATGAAGTCCCCCGGGAGAAAGCAGGGCAAGACAGAGGGAGGCGGAGGTGGTACCTCTGGACCCAGCCAGGCCTGAAGCCCTTCCTGCCGCTGGATCCAGCCGCCACTGAACCCATTCCTACCTCTGCACTGGCAGCTACGTCAGCCCATGTTTTCCTGCTCTGTAATTCGAAGGGTCTGGACCACAGGGTTTGTCGCCTGAGGGCCAGCTTCCTGCTTCTTCCAGACCCCCTCAACAGGCCAGGCCACATTTACTGCCCGATCAGGGCCTCTGCAGAGGACGGCCCCACTCACCATGACGGAGGTGGTCAGGCCCGGCAGCTGGAAGACGTCCATGCTGGGCTCGGCACCGACGGCAGCCTCGTTACTCCCCCGGCTCGACTGCGGAAGGTCAAAGTAGGTGCTGTCTGGCTCCCTGGGCCGGGGAGAGGGGACAGGCCATCAGCATCCTGCCCACAGGGCCCCCGGGCGCAAGGCCAGCCCCTCTCTCCTCCCGGAGATGCTCACTGTCCCCTGGTGTCCTCAGTGCCCTCCCGCTGGCCCCCCGCCTGCCTGCCCTCGGTGGTGAGTGCCCTGTCCCCAGGCCAGCGCCGGCCCCAGGCATACTCACAGGGAGCTCCAGAGGTGCTCGAAGGTGGCTCCCTCGTCAGGGGACGTGGAGGTGGACTGGGCCATGGCCCCCTGGGCTGTCTTCCAAGGGCAGCTCACTCTACAGGGAGAAAGGGCAGGTGAACACTCTGGCAACGCCACCCTCCTCTGGCAACGAGGGCACAAGGGCCAGCCTGGCGCACTGGCCAGGTGCCCTCCTGCCCCATGCTCGGCCTCCACCTGCCCCCCCAGTCATCCAGCCCCTGGCCCAGAGCGGCAGACAGAGGCCACGGTAGGCAGCAGGGGCTGGACGGGTCTGGATCCACACCTGCTGGGCACCCTCTGGGAGACGGATCTAGCCCTTGCCAGAACCTGGGGCGCAGTCAGGCTGTGCATGAGCAACAGGGGTCGGCACGAGGAATGCTGCTTCAGGACCGGCCAGGGTTGGGGGTTCAGCCACACAGGCTCCCTGCTGCCCAGGACCTTGAGACGGCTCAGACCATCCCCTCTCTTGGCTAAGAGAATGTGTGGGGACACCCCTGAGGCTGGAGTCCAGCCCAGGTCTGTGCGTCTCTGTACCCAGGTTTCTGTGGGTCTCAGACGGCCACTCAGCTCTGAGCTGGTGTCCTGCCCTGGGACCTGGAGGCCAAAACGGCACCCCACGTGGGAGCCCACCAAGGCCAGGACCCGAGGCAAGCACTGCGTGGGTGGTCTCTCCACGGAGAAGCCCGGAGATTGGGGTGCCCTGACCACCACCCCAGATCCTCTGGCCTTGTCCTCACAGTGGCCTCTCCAGAAAGTGTCTGTGACCCGCTCTCCTAGCCCTGCAGTGGCCCTGGCCACCCAGGAGGAGGTGGCAGTGACCAGGCCAGGCACAGCCAGGCACACTGTCCTGCAGTGGGAAAGAGGGACAGAGACCCAAGTCCACCCTGCCCACTGCCCCCCACCCAGGCCAGGGCTCCGTTCCCCCTGGGCCAGCCTCCTGGGTCCGTGGGAATCAACTTGGCCACGCCCTGCAGTGACCACACCGACAGGCCCAGACCTGCCCGTGGCTGGCAGGGGCGGGAGGGCAGGGCCTGCAATCTGTCGCTTTGGTCAGTCCCCAGGCCTGCGGCTTGCTTCTGGGGCTGACACGTGCCAGGCCTCCAGTGCTCAGAGGAGTGGCACGGGACAGGAGGCCACTACGGGGGACTGGCTTGGCAGTGGCCAAAGGAGGCCTGAGGGCTGAGTTAGTCAGGGGGCAGCGACACTCAGACAGCCAGCCCGAGGACAGCTGGCCACAGATGGCCTGAGGACACTAAGACAGCCAGCCCTCCGACAGACCTGAATCACCTGTGTCTTGACCAGGGACCCAGTGGGTCCCCTTGGCTCATCCTTTCTGGGTGAACGGCACCTGTCAGGGAAGCCACTTTGGGGCAGGAGGTGGCCTGCAGGCTGCACCCAGCTGTGAGTGGGGGAGGATGGCTGGGCTGCTCACACCCCAGAGGACAGCCCAGGAGGCCTCTCCCCAACAGCCGCCTGGTCCTGCCCCTCAGATTCGTGGACAGACCCTCCGGCTTGCAGAGGTAACTCCGCCAACGTCACATGGTTCCAGAGTAGCATCATCCACCTTGGCCAGATGGGACGGACAGTCCCAAAGCCACTGCAGAGGAGCGATGGACCCTGGGTCTCCAGCAAGGGGACGGACCTTGAGAAACGGATGCTCAGAGGAAGAGGCTGGTCACAAAGGGAGATGTGGCCAGTCCTGGAGGCTGACCGGGAGCCAGGGGTGGGGAGAAGAGGTGGCAGGGAGGGAGGAACGGGCGTGGGCTTTCTTCTGCCGTGACGACAGCGCTCTGGGACCACACAGAGGAGGCGGCTGTGCCTCGCGGAGAGCGTGCAGAACACGCTGAAGTGTCCGCGGGAATATCAGGTGAATTTTGTCTCAATACAAAATTCCATTTTTTTTTTTTTAAAGAAGCTGGGGCAGCATGTGGGAGGAGCGGCATCGCCAGCACGTTCTGAGTGCACTTCCCAGGCCAGCTGCAGGAGAGGGCCACCTCCCAGAGCCCTGTCCAAGTTTTCACCACCGCTGACGGGGACAGGAGCGAGGGCTGGCAGACCCCCGTCCGGGCTGTGCACCCACCTCCCCCTCACGGCCTCCCAGGGAGCAGCCTGGGGAGGTGAGCCAGAGCCCGGGAGTAGATCCGGGTCTGTGGACTTGACCGGCACCTCCACCTCCTGAGCACCACCCAACCCGGTTTCCCCCACGCTCAGCGCTTCTCCAGAGAGCACTGGGGGCACCTGCACTGACCTCAGGCCAGCTCCCTTTCGGGGACAGACCTGCAGGGCTGGTCCTCTGGGGAAGCATCAGGGGCCCTAACCCCACCCCTTGAGCCGCGTACCTGGAGGGGCAGCTCGAGCTGCTCTGTCCACCTGGAAGGCAGCGGTGCCCACACCCGGAAAGTAAGCAACACTGGAGCCCCAAGGGGCCTGCTGAGGAGGAGGCCAAGGAGGGTCTCTCCGGGGTCACTGTGCTCCAAGAGGCTCAGCAGACTCTGTCCCGCAGATCCCACAGCTCACTCCCCCACCTACCCCCAAAGACAAGACTCCCGACAGGCGCTGCTTCGGCAGCTGCAGCACCCACCTGACCCTCAGGACACTGGAGCATGTCCCTCCTTGCCTAACCCCCACTGGGCAGCTCTCATGCTGAGCATCAGACCCCAGGCTCCTCACCATGGCCACTGTGCCCACCTCCCAGGCTGGCCCTCCTGCAGCCCATCTGGAGATTGTGTACTTCTCCAACACCAGCACCCAGGCCCTGGGCGCTCTAAGGTCCCTGGTCAGCATCCAGCCCAACAGCCACCCCCCTTCCTTCCTCACCCTGCTCTGCCCAGCGTCCTCCTGCTTCCTGACTAGTCGGCCTCCCCCGAGCACGGAGGCCAGAGGGACACTGCGTCAGAGCCCGTGCCTGGCTGCTGGCCCCCTCACACCTGCCCAGGAACTGGGTTGGGAGAGGGTGTGGCCCCTTCCTCCAGGCCCCGGGCACTGCACAGGGGACACCCCTGCAAGCGGGGCCTGATGGGAGACGCTGTCTATGTCTTCAGATGGATCATCTTAACTCCTCCCACCGCCCTTAGGCCACACCCCTTTTCACCCTGCCCCGTGGGCACCGAGCTCCCCAGCACCACCAGCAGGAGGCTGGTCTCCTTCCCTTCCCTGCCAGGCCCAGATCCCACCACCGCCCTCCGGGCCTTCAGCATGGGCCTCTGCTGCCACCACCAGGAGCATCTGTAGGCACCACAGGAGCCAGACCCACCCGGGGCTGGACAAGGGCTTTCTACAGGCAGGGGACTGGACGGGGGCATCTGGCTTCGGGAGTGTGTGACTTCAGGGGTCAGGGTGCAGGTCATGGTGCGAGACGTCCTGCCTGTGTGGGGGTCTATGGCAGGGCCCACAAACCTGCATTGAGCAAGCCACCCCCTGCCACAAAGGGCCTGCCTCTGTCCACCCTGCAGGTGGCCAGCAGCCTCCACTGGGGGAATCCACTCAGATCCTTCACTGGCACGTGAGGGCCCAGAGACCTGCCCCGAATGACCCCAAGGACACTGAGGACCTGCTGCCCCTCCCGTGATGCCCTGGCCCTCCCTGGCCAGCAGGTCAGGGCCCTGAACAGAGAAGAGCAAATGTGGTGTGTGCCTGTCCATGCAGTGTCCAGGTCACACACTGTGGGCACACACAGGGAACGGGGCCCTCTGACCCTGCCCAGGCCTGCCTCAGGGTCCCTCAAGGCCGCAGCGAAGTCGCCTGCTGGCGGCAAGGTGACCTGCTTGGCTCCTGTGGGACTGGGACCGGGAGGAACCCTGAGGCCGCTCCGAGCCATACCCAGACCTCAGCCGCGGAGCCCTCTGCTGCAGGTCCCCAACCTGCGGCACCAGGGGAATCCTGGCAGCATTTGTGACTCGGGGGTCACAAGAAGAAGGGGCTGGTGACCCACAGCTGGGCCCCCAGTGCCTCCGGACACCAGAGCCGCTGCAGTGCTGGGGAGGAGCCCGCGGCCCCAAGGGCTGGCCCAGGCTGGTGGGCTGAGAGCAAGCCTGGCCACTTTCCCCTGGGGTCTCATCCAGGTGGTTCTCAGCTTAGCAGTCAGCCCCTGGGGGTGCTTGCCTCCTCGGGGTGTTTCCCTGGTCACGGTGGGTAGGGGCACGTGCTCACAGCCTCTGGGTGGGAAGGGGGTGCTGCCCAACCCTACAGGCCCCGGGTGGCCGCTGTAGCAGAATTTCCAGGGCCATGGTGGAGACAGGGGCTGTGGCCACAGCTTCTACAGAGCTGGCGAGTGCTCTGCTCATGGGGCTCTCGGTCAGCCCTGAGAGGCTGCCCAGGTCAGGGATGAGCAAGCAGCCACCAGAGGCCCCACCCTGGACTGGAGAGGCACCCAGGTCTGCCAAGGGCCTCACCCGCCCCACTATGGCCTCTCTGCACCCGGGAGGAAGAGCTGGCTGCCCTGGTGGACCCCTGGCTCTCCACCTTCTTACCCTGCCCATCTCACCTGGTCTCCTCTCCAGAGCCTCTCATACAGCCACCACTCCTGGACCTCCTTCCCTGTCCCTAACGTCCCCTCCTCAGGCTCCTGACCTGTTCCCACACATCTCCTCCCTGTCCCTTGCCTCCAGGTACTGGGCTGTGTGGCCTCTTGTATCTGGGTCCCCCAGGCCATGCCAGGTCAGGGCCCAGCCCCTGGAGGAAGCTCTCTTTGCTGACTCTGAATCTCAGTGCCCAGCCTGTCCCTCGTCCATTGGCACATGGGTGCTACCTGCCATGTGGTCCACACGGAAGCCTGAGTCAGACAAAATTGAGAACTTCCTGCCACCTCTCTGCCCCGGCGAAGGACAGACAGGCTCCTAAAGCACCTCTGATACACTAGACCCCATCGACCCCCAGCTGCGCCCAGCCATGGGACATCCCCTCTAGCCCGCCAGGCTTGGCCCCAGGGCTCTGGGTGCCCACCCTCCCTCCGTCAGCAGCTCCGAGGCAGGGCTGCCCACATTCAGCCCCAGTCTGCACCCCTCCTGCCCCTCGAATCCCAAGTACCAGCCTTTCCAGGGTGAGGACAGGAGGCCAGGCCTCCTCAGTGCAGGCCCGTAAAGTAGGGAGGCTCGGGAGGGCTCTGCCCTGCTGGGCCGTCCCTCGAGTGCCCCGCCTGTGGTCAGCTCTTAGTCAAGGGTGGTCACTCTCTCAGCTCCCTTCCCACGAGGAATTCCACCCTTTGTTTCAGTCACCAAGTCACAGTGAGATCTGAAACGGCAGGTAGGCCTGAGGCCATCCCAGGGAGACCCCTCCCGGCCGTTTCAGTTCCTCTGAGGGGTACAAAAGGCCTCAGTGCCCAGAGAGCCCCGGCCTGTGCAGAGGGTCCAGGCGGCCGGCTCTCCCAGGAAATGGCGGCGCCTCCTGCGGCCACAGAGCCACGCTGCAGCAGGGGGGCCAGAGCGGCTCGAGGTGGCCTGTGCTCTCACCTGGTGGGCCCGGGCCAGGATGCCCCTCCTGGAAGGATGTCGCCTTCCTCAGTGCCTGGGCAGCGGCCACCTTTGCCTGCCCTCCTGTCCCCGGTCCCAGGCCAGGTGGCAGACTCCGTCCCTGTCCCCTGAGTGGGGTGGGAGGGGGCCGGACCCTCAGCAGGGCTGCCAAACAGCCTCCCCCGCAGGTGAGCCCCTCGCGCTGCCCACGGCGGCCGCTGTGCCCTCTCCCCGGGTCCAGGGAGCCAAGCACAGAGATGGAAGACAAATTTAGCCACCCGCCCCGGGCAGGGCACAGTGTGTGCAACCCGAAAACAGCTGGGGCGCCCGATTAAGCTCCCTCTCTGCTCCTGGGCCACGGCCCAGGGGAAGGGGGGTGGGAGTGGAGGCTGGAGGGATCCCGCGCCCTCACCGTGGCCTCCCTCTGGTAGAGGCGGACCTGCAGTCCATCTGAACCCAACAGTTGCCTTAGTACCTGCAGGAGGCCGGGCCCTGACCACCAGGGCTGCCTGCACTTCTGGAAGGAGACGGTGGTTGACCAGCTTCCCGGACCAAACCAAGTCCTGAGGCCCCACGGGAGGGTACCGCCTCAGACCAGCCACCATGGCCAAGGCCAGTGACATCAAGCATGGCTGATCCCCAGGAGGCTGCTGACCCCACGACCTTGAGTCTCCTTTTACCAACCGTGAATGGTGCAGAGTGGCACCCAGCGGGTCCAGGGCCCCGCCCCACCTGCCCAGCCACCTGCCCAGCCACCTGCGCAGCCCACCGCACACCCTGCCTGGGAAGTCCCTTCCCACTTCTCTTTTCTCACCAGTACCGGGAGGCCCTACCTGCGTCCAGACATCCCGGGACGCCCCTGCCCTCTGCTGGCCTGCCTCGGACTTCTCCCCCGCCACTCCCCCCCACATGCTGGGGTCATGCTGGGACACATGGCACCTGCCCCACCCTTCCGTGCCCTGCAGCTCAGTCCTGCCTGTCCCATGAACCGGGTCCCTCTTCCCTCTGTCCACACAGCCCACCTCTGCGGCTCTCCAGCTGTGTGACCTTGGGCAGCTGCCAGGCCCACTCTGAGCCTCTACTCCTCTCCTATGAAGGTGGGTGGTTGTGGAGCCCGTCCCGGATGCGCCTGGGGCATTCAATGCTTAGAAAAGGCAAAAGCCCCAGGCAGCTTGGGATGGAGGGCACGCTCTAGTGCAGACGCGGAGACTCTGCAGCTGACCAAGGCTTCCTCAGCATCAGGAGCCGCAGAGGAGGGAGGAAGCCGGCCTGGCCGCAGCCACCCCCACCAGCACCTCGCTCCCCACTCTCAGAAAGCGGCCGCGAGCACCCTGTTGTGCGAGCACCCTGTTGTGCGAGCACCCTGTTGTGCGAGCACCCTGTTGCGGAGCCCAGCCCCCGGTCATCTCTGGAGGAGGAGCCCCCTCTAACAGTGGGGCTCAGCCCCCGTCCCAGCAGAGGCTGAAGCTGGTGAGGGAGAAGGGGCGTCCCCAGCCCCGTGTCTTCAGGAAAGTGGGGAGGTGGGCTCCGAGGGTGGGTCAGAGGCAGGAGGCCCAGGGTGTGGACTTCCAAGAAGGGGCCAAGTCAGGCGTGGCTTGGAGAAGTGGCCTGCCGAGCCACGTGGGCAGCCAAGCGCAGCCACCTGTCAGAGTGGCCCCGGGCAGGGCTGTGGGAGTGGAGTGTGGGCAGCGATTAGCTCAGGCCAGCCTGGCGGGCGCAGATCGAGGTGCAGGATGGCTGACTGCCATGGACAGAAGAGGAGCAGGTGAAGGGCTGGGAGGAAGAGAAGCCTGCAGTCGGAGTGGGCATTTGAGTGGACAAGGGACTGGTGAGGGCAGGCAGGTTTTCATGGCAGTGGTCACAGCCCCACCCACAGCCTTTCCCTCCTGTGCCACCCCTCGCCCACAGGTTGCCAGGCCCCCAGCCCTCTCTACTTGAATCCTCCCGTCCTGGCCCCCTTTCTGCCCCAAGGGCTCCCTATGGGGCAGAAAGTGTGGCGGTGCCAGTCAGAGGGGCCTGCACTGTCCTTTGGAACACTCCCCCGAGACAAGCTGTCCAGTGCTTCAGCCCCCCCTGGTCCTCACCCCCAAGCTGACATTCCCACTGGCCACGCCCACTGGTCAACCCCCATTCTTCTCTGCTGTGCCCCAGTCCTGGCCAAGTCCCTTTCTCCCTGCCTCTGGGCTCCAGCCCTGGCTGACGACCACCCGCCCAGGTCGGTGCTTACACCCTCCCAGGCACCTGTCCGTCTCTAGGAGCCCCCGCAGGTCCCTGGCTCCTGTTCCAAGGCTTGGTCCTGCCCCTGAATGCACCTTCCTGCCAAGTTGCCATGAGTGTTGTCCATCTGTCCCCCCTCCAGCAACTCTGTCTGCTTCCCCTTGCCCACTCCTGGGCCCTAGACCACCAGAACTTTCTGGACACTCAACAGTGCCAACCTTCACCCGGAGTGAAGGTTGTATTTGGGAATTCCTGCAACCCACACAGTAACCCAGGAGTGAGTTTCCAGGAGTACTTACATGGCACAGAGAGGGCAAGCAGCTCGCCTAGGGCCACACAGCTTGAAAGTGCCAAGGCTGGGGTGAGTCCAACTCCAGTGAGGTCCACCTGACCCCTCCCACCAGGCAGTGGCACCCTCTGGGAGAGCCCTCTAGCGAGATACAGGGAGAAACAGCTTTGCGCCCTAGCATTCGGGCTGGAGAGGAAGGCTGGCTCAGCCTAAAGCAGGCCAACGTCCACAGCGGGTTGCAGTTTTGAGGGTCTTACAGCTGACAGAGTGCTAGGGGGCTGGGCTGGGGACCGACAGCCCTCCAGATCGCAGAGGGGCAGGCGTGGGCTCTGTGTGGGGGTCTCGCTGGACCCTGGCTGGTTCTGAACCTGTGTCTGTGCGCTTCGGGGACAAGGAGGGGATTCCAGCCTCAGGAAGGGAGTGGGGGGGTTGGTTGGGGAAGGTCACCTGTGGGCACGTTGTGGGCCAGGGGCTGGTGGGCAATGAAACTGGCCTTGGTGAGGGTCGGGTGAGGGCATGGACACACAGTGACGGGGACACAGGTGGAAGCGGGGAGCCACCAGCACGTGTCCCGACTCTGGCCTTCGTGCCCTTTCAGTCTATCCTTCCACCCAGCAGAGTCAGCTGCCTGCAGCCCCCACCACCTGTTTTCCAGTCCCCAAAATAGGCTGCCTCGCTTGCCCTCCTTGCAGGACAAATCTATGCAAAACTTCTGGCAGATTCCTGGACGAGGTGGAATGAGGGGTGCAAGGTGACTGCCGTGACAATCTGCCACCTGAGCTCTAGCTGCCTCTGGTCGGCATGGCTCGCCCCCATTCTGCCCCACCTGGAGGGCAGCCTGCTCTGGGCACTCCCTGCTTCTGCCCCCACCCCTCTTGAGGGTCTCACCCACTCCTGCCCCCCAGGCAAATTCCAGTTGACCCTGCCTGGTGGGACCTGGAGGGGGCCAAGGGCCCCTGCACTCCCCTCCAGCCCCCAGGCCAAGTCCAGCAGAGTCCCTGACCAGCAGCAGGACCAGGAGGGGCAGCTGCAGAGGCCTTGCTCCTTAGGCCCTGGACGGCCCCCTCGGTCCCCACGGGTCCCTCAGCTCCTCCTCTGCATGCGGAGAGGCCGACGTGCGTTTCTGGATCTAATGCTAGAAGTCCAGTGTGTGTTGCTCATTACCATCAACCCAGGCCCCGGGGTGCTTAGTGCAGTCAGACCTCAGGCAGAGTGACCAGGCAGTCTGAGCGGGCAGGGGCTGCAGGTCAGGGAAGGTCAGCATGAGTCCTGGGGAAGAGCCACGTGGGGGAACCTCTCCCCGCCCGTGGGCTTCATCTGCTGAGAGTTCAGGGAGAAGGTGCTGAGGATCCAGAACGTTCCCGCGGCTCTCACTGGGCCTGCTAGCACCTGCTCTAGGGATGAGACTCTCAGAGCCGCGGGGAAACACACCTGAAGGGACAGAGCAAGTCAGAAAGGCCCCAGCCCTGGCCCCAGCCCAGGTCCACCCAGCAGGCCTGCGGAGGCCAGGGCTGAGCAGAGGCCCAGGAGGGGACAAGACAGAAGGGGCAGCTGGTCTCCCCACCCACCTCTCACCACCGGCACTTGGACGGGGCCCACAGGCACACAGCCCTCCTCACCCCAGAGGACCCCCGTCTCAGGTGGGACTGCGTGACTCCCTGGCCGGGGCGTCCATCCCGGCGCAGGACAGCAGTGCTGGGTGGACACAGACAGAGGGAGCAGGCTGCCGAGCGCACACACTGGTCTGGCTGGAGGCAGTGGGTGAGCGTCTGGGAGGCCAGGGCCTGGCAGTGCCACAGGACAGGAGGGAGCTGGGGAGAGCTGGGGGACTCTGGGCTGGCCACGAGGCTGAGCTGCGGTGGCCTCCAGGAGGGTCAGCGCCCAGATGTACTCATGTTGGGCAGCTGCTCAGTGCCCCCTTGGCAGGGGGTGGGAGTCTCCAGCAGGTCTCAGGGGGAAGTGTCACCAGAGCTACTCTGCTCCTGGCCCTGTCGCCCAGCTCAGGGTCACATGAGAAATCCTGCCACCCGACTGCGGGCGGATGGCTCTCGGAAGCACCACGCCACAGTGGCTTGTCCCCTCAGGGGAGCTACAGGCAGGTCTCCACCAGCCCTGCCAACACCCTTGCCCACACCACACCTTGTTCTGGCCACCGGTGGGAGGCAGTGAGGAGGGGGCTCCGCAACCCCGGGCACCTGTGGAGCTGCCACTGGGGCAGGAGGAGGCAGCAGAGCCCACGCCTACCTTGGCTGAGCCGGGGCCCCAGGAGAGTCGATGGGGCCAGGCAGAGGTGGCCGGGAGGCCTTGGGCTCCTGGCTCCGCAGACGGGCAGTGGCAGCAGCGTCCGGTCGCCTAGGTGATGACATTGGATTCGCGGAAGCTGGGCGGCAGTGTGGCCAGCCTCAGCCAGGGCCAGGGGGCGGAGCATGGCTCAGAGCCCTGGGGCTGGGGACCTGCCACCAGGAGAGCACAAGGCACACTGTGATCCCCCCAGCCCCGCCCTTGTCCCAGGGACCTGGGGGACAGGTTCCCACTGCACCAGAAAGCCAGCTCAGGAGGTGGATTCACGGTGCAGGCACACAACACGGTCTGGTGAGTCTCAGTCCCCAGTACCTCCTCCTGCCCTCCACTCCTCCCTCCCCACCCCTCCTCTTCTCTACAGGTCTCCCTTTCTGTTTCATGAGATTCCATTTTTATTCTTTTTTTTTCCTCTATGGCTTCCACAAGTGAGAGAGAACATCTGACCCGCGGCTCCCTGAATCTGGCGGACTTCACATCTCACGATGCTCCAGCTGCATCCCTGCAGACGTCTTCAGGCACATGCAACCACGGGAATAGCTAAGGAGCCAGGATCCCTCCCCCCCAGCACCTGCCTGTCTCCCGGATTCTCTTTTGCCCCTGGAGCATTTCAAGACAAATTCCGTATCCCATCATTTCACCTGCAATGTGCCGGCGCGTTCTTCCAACAGCCAGGGGTCCATCTTTTTAAAACTTAGGTCAAGCCATGAAGTTGCTGATGCTCCACCGTCTGCCCCGCACACACAGCGCGTGCCACAGTACAGAATCCCGAATGTCCCAGCCAAGCCCACGTTTTTACCGCTAGACAGAGGACTTCCAGGGTGCCCACCCGAGCTTGGGGAAACTAATCTGTGGTGGCCACTGTCCCACCTTCCTGCCCCACCACAGGCAACAGGACCGGAAGCTCGGTCCAGTTCTCAGTGGACTTGCCTGAGGAGGCCTTGGGAGGGCATGAAGCTAGGACCCTGAGAAGGGGACGCTTCTGGTCACCTGGTGGCACCCAAGGAAGCACAGGCTCCTCATGGGAGGGCAGGTCACCCCACCCTGCCCAGGGTCCCACCTGCCCCCACCTGGCCCTGAGCAGCAGGAGCCAAGGCTGCCTGGCCGCTGGCTGCTCACGCTGGTGAGGGTGCACCCTGCGGTCACAGCTGACACCGTTGAAGGGCAGGGACGGAGCCTGAGTGGCTCTGGTTCTCTGAACTCAAAGGCTCAGAAAGTCCGGGGTCCACTCCGGTTCTGGCCCTGCCCTCGGGAGCTGGCAGCCCTCAGGGTCCCCGTGTGTCGTGGGCTGTGAGCACCCTTGTGTGCTCTGCAGAAACAGGGATGAGCTTGCCTGGGGGTTTACCAGCCCCTTGCTGTGTTATAAAATAGGGTACTGCCTCACTTGTCCAAGTTAATTTTCTTTAATATGAATTCTTTTTTCTTTCCCTTTTAAGTACTGGGGTGGAGCACAGGGGTGCTTCGCCACTGAGCTACATCCCAGTCCTTTTTATTTTGTACTTTAAGACAGGGTTTCACTAAGTTGCTGAGGCTGACCTTGAACTTGAGATCCTTCTGCTTCAGGCTCTGAGTTGCTGGGATCCCAGGTGGGCGCCACCCAGGCTTGGCCAAAAAATCACGAACTCTGACAGAGCCTGGGGCCTGGGGCCTGGGATTCGGGATGTGGGCCTGGAGTTAGTTTGAACCATGGGGAGTGCCGGGGCCAGGATAGAGGGCAGGGACATCCAGTTTGCAAAACCCTCTTCCTGAGATGTCGCTCAGTGGGTGCAGTGCTTGCCTCCCATGCACAAGGCCCTGGGTTCAATCACCAGCACCAAAAAAACCCAAAAAACAAAAAACCCTATTAGTCCTCAGAGGAACCCCAGAGTCTTGCTGTGGAGCTGAGAGGAGAGGCACCAAGGGCCCTGCCCACAACTAGCTTCCCAATAAGACGACCCGGAGCTGCCCCTTAGGGGAGGTGTTCTCCCCTCATCTCATGGAGGCAAAACTTAGGCCGGCCAGTGGGAGGGTGGCACTTGAGCCCGCTTCTGCTGGCCCGGGAGCTGGCCACTCTCACACAGATTGTCTCAACTTCTGACACTGGATTTTTGTCAGTGAACTCCCAGGGAGCGGCTCGGACAAGGGCACGGCAATTCAAAGAGAGATGACAGACGGGCTACGGGATTACTTAGCCTCCTACAGCACCACCGGGCCCAGGCGCCTTCTCAGAGTCACCTGCTGTCACCAGTGCCATCGAGAGTGGGTTGGACTGGAGAACAGAAACTGGAGGGGTCTTCATCACAACCAAGCCCAGAAAGATAAAGTTGGCAAGTTAAGGTTCTTAAAAGGACTCAGGGGTCAGACAATGGCAATACCCAAGATTCCCACGCATCCCCGAGATCCGCACACGAGTCTTCCTGGGATCATGCATGTTTGGGGTGGTGGCTGCCATTTCACCATCCAGCACAGACCCTTCCTGTGGGCCCAGTCCTTTGAAAACCCACCAACGGATGAGGGGCAGTGTTCCTAGAATTGCGTTGACCTCCATCTTCCAGGGGCCCCGTCTTGCTATTTTTACCAGAACTCATCATTTTCCCATTAATCCAATTAGCGTCCTGTTTACCCAAGCCTCCTTTCAAATTTGCAGCTTCCTTCTGAAAGCTCGGGGACACTTTCACAACCTCCTCTCTCCTCCCTCATTATTTCCAAATAATTAGCCAAGGAGCCATCCCTGATCAAAAATTAAGGACCCAGAAGCAAGCTGGAGCATGCCTGACTCAGAAGAGAGAAATGACAGGAGCCTCTGCTAATTACTAGGGTTTGTTGACAGTCACTGACAGCAGGACGCCAAGGAGGTGTCCGCAGGAGGGAGGACCCACGTCTAAGGCGAGTGTCTGGCACAAGGCTGGGTTGTCTGCAGTTTGCTTCTCTGGTTTCCATGACCAATAGGGCCCTCTGCAATTTGGGAGTGAGCTGGAACCTGCATTGTGCAGGGCACCAATTCCCAGGACCCCAAAGAGGCTGGTGGAGGGTTGGCTTGCTCATTGAATCATGGCTTGGGTTGGGTTGTCATGTTTAGCTAGAAGTGCCCTCTTCCAAACAAGGAAGGCACCTCCTCTTCATGGCCGACACATCCAGAAGGGCGGCTGGGTTTTCTGCAGAAGTGAGCCCCCTCTTTGCTGTGAGACCTCAGCTGCTACCTGAGGCCTCTCTGGATTCTACAAGCCCACCCCCCACCATGTCGCGGTGGGCAGGACCTACAGGACCCAGGTTGCTCTCCCTGTTCTCTAACAATGGCCAGAAACCCTCACAGGCTGTCTGAGCCAGGAACACCAGGCCTGTGCATTGGCAAAGAAGCCTCTGCCTCTCAGGTGGGCGCCACCCAGGTGAGCGGGCAGGCTGCAGTCCTCCAGGGCTTGCTGAACCCAGTGGAGGAAACACAGCCAGGAAGTCACCTCCATAGTCCCAGGAAGTAGTGCAGGAGGAGAGGGGCACGTCCCTGCCCACGGTGAAAGATCCAGTGAACTGCATGCTACCCCTCTGGAGGAGCAGCCTGCCCAATTAGCAGAGCTTCCCCAGACAGCCCCAGGGCTAGCACCTCAGAGCAGCAGGTGAGCAATTACAGTCCCTGCCCCTTCCCAGGGGTACTTAGAGCCACAGGGTGTGATCTGCCAGCTGCCACTGGGCGGGGACCCTGCAGGAGCTGAGTCCTTCCAATATGCAGTGACTCTGGGAAGGTGACTGAGCCTGGGCTGTATGGGGTGCCCCGCCCAGGCCCTGCCTCCTGGCTGGCAGGAGACGGGTGGGGATGCCCAGATGTCTGTGCCAGTCTGGTGGGGCAGGAAGGGGCTGGGCCAGCCTTTCCTGGGCGCCTGGTGTCCGCTGCACTGCCCTCCCTCAGGGGCTCTCCGGTGAGCCACAAGCAGCTCCAAGTGCACAGCTCACCCGGGAGGGACACGGCTCAGGCCTCCCCAGAGGTCCCACAGCATGCAGTCAGGTGGGTGGACCCACAGGACACACTGCCCCAAAACACGGCACACAGACTGCAGAAGCCGGAAGGTCACTGTCACATCCACCCCTGAAGCCGGCCACGCAGGAGCGATGGCGCTCTCAGTACCCCACGCGGGAGGAAGGGGAGGCCCCAGGGCCCCACAGAGCTTGATGGGAACCAACGGGCTGCGTTCCTCCCTTCCCCTGCGACCCCTGCGCCCCGTCACAATCATGCTGCTCACTTGGGGTGTGATCGCAGGGTTCCCTGGTTCCCTGGGACTTCCTGCCCCTCACCTGGGCTGATTTCTCTTGCCTACCTGCCTTTTGTTACAGGGGCCCCACCTGCCTCACTCTGGGTGGCCTGACGCCCACTTCGGGCCTCTGTCCCTTCACTGATCTCCTGGACTTCTAATTCCCCACCTGTAAATGGGGGAAATGGACACCAAATGCAAAAAAAGGTCCCCAACCCACATTACTCTCAGCAGGGGAAGCCCCAAACCCACTGGATCCCTGTTGTGGCTGTGACTCACCCTTGTCTTGGCACCTGCAATGCAGGTGGGGACACAGAGGCAGGTTTCTCATACTCTAGGGGTTTTTCCTCTGAGAACTGCCAGCAGGGCAGGAGGACTCCCCCCACTCAGGGGCCGCTCGAGGGCCCTCATCCCCTCCTGCAGCCCTGGGGACCTTGTCACCTCCACCTCGGGCTGCTCTTGCAGGAAGCTGATTCCGGTGCCACGGCCCATGAACAGTCCCTCTAGTGCCCCCCAGTGTCCCCTCCACAGCCCTGGTATCTATATTGGGGTTCAGGACACATCACCCCCAAAATGTGCGCCTAGGAGGTTGGAACACACCACCTCCACCCACCCCTCGGGCACAGCGACTGTCTGGCTGGCTATCTTGCCTGCAGAGCGGCCCTTTGCAGGAGGACAGCTCATCAGCTCAGGCTCCAGGCTGTGAGCGGGAGCAGAGCTGGGGAGAGACTCCCATCTGGACACCGGTGGGCGGAGCAAGGCAGTTACTCACCCTTCACTTCCCCTGCCCTCGGCCTCCACCACCCAGCATCCCCAAGCCCCTGCTGCCTCTGTAGCCAAGGCGGCCTGCAAGCTGCGTCAGCACAGTCCCGCGTCTCTGAGGGCCCCTGCGTGCACCTCTGTGACCACCAGAGCTTCTCCTGCTCATGTCTGCTGTTCTCCCTCTTGGTGACCACGAGAGGTCCACGGTGGCTGGGACTATCAGAGCTGCAGGATCCGGGACCCCAGACAGAAAGCCCGGGGAGAGGCAAGGTTCTCATGACATCGCCCGTCAGGCCTGGTGGAGCCCTGGGGCTGGGGTCTTCCCCTCCCAGCTCTGACCAGAGGAGGAGCCTGAGAAATAGCTCCAGACCAGCGCCCGGGGCTGCTTCTCCCCCTCTGCCTTTTCTCTCCCTCTCCTTCTTCTGTGCTGGGGAGGCCTCATGCACGCCAGGCGAAGGCTGACCGACCCCTGGGCTGCGCCCAGCCCCGTGGGCTTCGCCTGGTACCATGCTTTCTGACCCCCTCCTTCGTCACTGAGATAGCTGTTGTCTCCTTCATCTCTGCCCTCCTGTCACTTGTGAGGAAGGGCAGAATTGTAGGGCAGGAAAAGGACAACCTGTACAGCTGGTGACCATGCCAGCCTCGCAGGCTGGTGAGTTCAGGGTTCCCATGGACCTGATGTCCATGCAGACGGACTTTGCTGTGGGTTCCCAGGGCAGAAACCCATGATGGATGGTGGTCTGTCTCCCTTCCCCTGTGGGATGTCCTGAGCGCCTGGCTCTGTGACCAGCAGGAATGCGTTTTGTTCTTGGCCAGCGGGGGCACAGTCGGGTTGGATGAGGCAGAAGTTGGATGGGTCATCCCTCAGCACGAGGTCTCCAGGGAGTCTGTCTAAACAAGAGGTCCTGGTCCATAAGGGGCTTCTGTCCTCCTCAGCTGCATGTCTGTCCCCTAGCACCTGCCCAGTGCCCGCCACACATCAGCAGGTCCATGACCACCCCACATTCGCATTCCCTAGGAGATGGGGACAGCTCGCACAAACCCTGTCCTCACCCACCTGGGTCACAAGAGGTCGGGCATGGCCCCCTCTTTTGAGAACACCTCTTTAGAACGTGGTGGTCACAAAAGTCTTGTTGGTTTTGGTGTTGGGTCACCTGTTGGGCACATTTAATAAGGACGAGAAGAGGAACCCAGTTCAGTACCACCAGGAACATTCACTGTTTGTCTAGCAAAATGTGATAAAGGATATCCAAAGGAATTTTTTTAAGAGCCCAGTGATCAGAAGTTAGCTGAACAGGGGCTGGGTTGTGGCTATCACCGCATATAAATAAATAAATAAACAAACAAATAAAAAAAGAAGAAAGTTCATTGACAACGAAAATTAAAAAAAAAAAAGTTAGTTGAACAGCAAACTGAAGATCAGAGCCCAAAGGAGCTATTTCTGTAAGTCCTTCTCTCTGGGAGTAGGAAATCTCCCTGGAATTCCAGAGACACAGATCCAAGCTAGAACTGGGACCTTCGGATTCCCATCCTAGCTCCCGGAGCTGCAGCAGCTGAGGAGGGGTCTTCTTTGAGGAATTAAAAACAATCCCCTTGTCTTGCAAATTGAGTCCTCGAAAACACGGGCTCCAGAAGCCCGGCGTCCTCCCCGTCCACAGCCTCCCCGCTCAGGTCCAGGTGCTGCCCACCCTGTAAGAGATTAGGACGCCGAGGCGGGGGTCCGGTGGGCACTGAGTAGCACTTGGAAAAAGAAGGAAAAGCTTAAACAGGAATTGTTCTGAACCCCTACACTAGGGAAAGGCGCCCCAGACTCCTCAGGAAAACCTCCGTTCTTCCTCCGCGTCTTTGAAATGTGAACTTCCTTCCCCACCCGGCCAGAGGGCCGTCCCTTTGAAATGCAAACTTCAGGGTGGTGATTCTCACCCGAGTCAGAAAACTATTTAAAAACCGGCAAATGAAAGATCTTTACTCCTTACACAAATGTCAGTAGAAAGCTTTAGCCATCTAAGCAGTTAACCTTATTATTGTTATTCCATCTTCCAGATTTCGTCATCTGGACCCACTGGTCCACTGTGAGATTCCAAGCTTGGAGGGAGGCTGTGCCGCCTCGCCCTCCGCGTGTTTACGCAGAAGTGTGGGTGACATTTATGTGGGGCTTCTCTTCCTCCAGATAGAACTGCAAGCCTTGATTTGTAGGAGAGTGCTATTTAATTGGCTTGGACAGAAAGAAGCCCTTGCGTACGTTATTCCTAAAATTCTCAGAGAAAAACAGAAACCAACGCACAGGCTTTCCCAGTTCTCCTGAGCCGGGATGATCTCGGTGAACGAAAGCTGGCTCACGATGGCCACACTGCAAAGCCGCAGCTGTATTCTCCTGGGTTTACTGGCCTCGGAAGCATGATCGTGCACTCAACCTGGGGACAAACTGCAGGGGAAGTGCAGGGACCTTGACGCCTGTCATCAGCACCGCAGCAAAACTCACTGAAACCTGTGTGGCTTTCAGGGTTTTGCCTTCCTGAACCTTGCTTCACATATAAAAAATGACACTGAACAGGAAAGTGACCGGCGACGCCGCTGCTTTGTTTGAAAACACAACATTTTCATAAAAGTGACATTTTTGCAAGTCATCCGAACGTAATTGTTAAAAACAAGAAAATTAAATGGACGTTAGTAGGACAAAATTTCAGAAAAGAACTTTTCAACAATGATCACGCTTTGTAATATGTCTGCTTCAAAGACAGGTTAGGTTCCCAGATCCCTCGGTAACTTGCTCCCTGAAGGTTACACCCAGCTAAACCAAGTGGTGGCTGTTCATTGCCCACCTCATCTCAAAATCAGATGCAATCTAGAGACTTCGTGTCTACTTTTGGTTTCTGGCTCCTGGAGAACACAGCTACTTGGGTCTGTTAGGAACTCCATCTGTGGGCCCTGGAAACTGCATGGGGAGCCACTCTGCAGGAATGCTGCCGCTGCCCCTGGATCTGCCCGTGCAGACAGCCCGGCCCGGTGTGCCTGTCTCTCCCATTGCCAGGAAATTCGTTAGCATTCTAATTAGCATATGCAATTAAAACAGTGGAGGTGATAAAGGCAACAACTCTGAAAAGAGTAAGGTGTGCTTTTGGTAAGAAAGCCTAGGACGGGCTTTGTTTTGTTTTGTTTTTGTTCAGCAAAAAGAGTGTGACTCGTTCGGAGGTTATTTAAAGGTTGTTTCAGAAGGAAGAGAGGAAAAATGGAAATTAAATGGATATAGAGAGTTGGGAAGAGGCAGCAGGAAGGGAGAATCTTCTGTGGTCCGGGTGGCTAAAACTGGATGCACTGTAAGAATTTTGAAGTGAGTCTTAACACCAAATGTAAACTGATGTGGGCTGGCTCAGTGGCAGGACCTGCCTGTGTTCTACCCTGGCTGGGAAGACCAGAAGAAGGGGGTGGGGGGAGGAGGGAGGAGGCGGTGAGAGGGAGGAGGGAGGGGAAACTGAGGAGAAGCTAGAATTTGGTCTTCTCTTAAAACAGCCAAGTTTTCTGGAAGGATTGGTTTGCTCTTAGCCAAAGGCTATGAAGTTTTTCTTCACCTTTTAAGTCACCTGCCAAGAAAACCAAGATTTTGTTTTATCAAAATAATTTCCTCTGCTTCATGTTGTTCTTATTGGGTCTTTGATTACTCAAGAAAACTGCCTTTTCTCTATAAAAAGATCCAAGGTTTTAAAGAACTATATAGCTTTCCGTAGTTGTCTGAAATATTTAACTGCCACTTTGGTTAAATGATACTTAAGTATTTCACAATGTTCTGAGACCCTATTTCACCTAGTGTTTTAATGTTTGGATATTTGATAACTTTCCAAAATTTAATTCCAAATTAAGTCATTACGTTTTTTTGTTTGTTTGTTTGTTGTTTTTGGTGCTGGAGACCGAACCCAGGGCTTAACCACTGAACTACATTCCCAGGACCCCCTACCCCCTTTTTTGAGAAAGGGTCCTCCTGCCTCAGCCTCCAGAGTGGTTGAGACAACAGGTGGGTACTACCACATCTGGCACCAAATTAAGTCTTTTTTGCCCTCTCATTAACTGTGGGATTTTCCAGATGGATCCCTGGAATCTCAAAAGAATTTTGCCAGATGCAGTGGCGCACACCCGTCATCCCAGCACCTCGGAAGGCTGAGAAAAGGAAGGCAAGTTTGAGGACAGTCTGGGCAACTTAACGAGACCCTGTCTCAAAATTAAAAAGGACCGGGGATGTAGCTCAGGGGTAAAGCACCCCTGGGTCCAATAGTCAATCAATTAATTAACTAACTAATTAAAAAATAAAAAAGGATGGGGATGTAGCTCAGGGTGTGAAGCCCTGGGTTCAGTATCAAAATATATCAGTATTATGCTGAATAAAAATTTCCAGAACTCTAATGAAGAAACTATTTATAGCTCACAGCAACACAGAAATTTGGTAAATTAGACTTTTGCCAAAAGAATTGAGCCTGCCCTCCAAAACTCGGAAGGGGTGAGTGGTCTTACTTTCATGGCAACATGGTTATTTGCACAAGGTCCTCAGAAGCTTCTCCCATGTCCCAGTGCGTGGTTGGCTTTGGCTGGAATTTCCTACTTGCCCTGATGTACAATAGAATCAGAAAACCCCAACTACTGCAATTATTTTTGGTAGAAATGGGGTTGATTACAGAAAAATTAAGTATTTGTTATTAGTCTCCTGCTAATTGTCTGTGTGGTTTTGTTTTCTACCTATAAAATGGGCTGGATCCTGAATTCTGGTCGCCTCTGTGTCTGGCTACCCGTCTCCACCCTAACTTGCCTGCCCCACCTTCTGGTTGACATTCAGTGAGAACAGCAGCCAACAGGTCCTGGAGCTGCAGCTGGGTGACGTGTCCATGCAGGACAGCTCCCAGGCACCCTGAGCTCCCTGGAGACCCCGTGCAGACTCTGCAAGCCCAGCATCCAGAAATCCCCTCCACTGCTGGCCTCTAGAGCAGACACCAGTCTCCAGCGTGCTCCAACCGAGGACTTGTGTTTTTGTCTTTTTCTTTTCCTTTTTTGCTCCTTTTCCTCCCCCTCCCCCCAGTACTAGGGATCAAACTCAGGGTGCTCTACCACTGAGCAACATTCGTAGCTGTTCTTATTTTTTATTTTTGGGGACAGGTTCACACTCGGTTGCCCAGGCAGCCCTTGAACTTGTGGCCCTCCTGCCTTCCGGGTTGCTGAGCAAGTCTTATTCCTTATGTGTTATCTGGTCAGGAGTGCTGCTCCCCTGTCAATCTGTGCTCTGTCAATCTGATTCCCAGAGCAGCCGAGAGCCTAGGCTGGAAGGAGCCGCTACGCTAGACCCAAGGTCCTCTGGTGCCTCACGAATTCTCTACTCCCCAAGACCTGCCCTCAGGGCCCTTGCATCACCCAGCATGTCCCCCCTGCTCCATGTCCTCTCCAGGGTCACTGCATCTGTACTGCATGCCTTCTCCCCTGCCCCCTCCAGCCACGGTGACCCTCACTGACCTCCCCAGCGGCCTCTCTGACACTGACAGCCAGAGTAGGCCTAGGGCACGTGTGTCACCTCTCTGGGACACGTGTATCCCCCTTCTGGGGCTGTTTCTTGTCCAACGTGTCTGCCTGTCTCCCCAACTCTGGGGGATGTGGGACCCCTTATTGGAAGAATGTTGCCAATGCATCAAGTAAAGTGCAGAAGATCACAAATTGTTGAACTGTAGTTATTCTAATGGGGTCAAGGGCAGTCTCTTCAAAAATATGGTCCTAGAACCTCAGAATTGGAACCTCATGTCTCATTTAAATTTAGGGTCTCTGCAGACATGACAGAGTCTCAAGATGAGATCATCCTGGATTACTCAGAGAGGCCCCACACCTGGAGAGGAGAGGCCCAGAGAAGACCCCATGCTGTGGAGGCAAGCAGTGCAGGGACGCCACAGCACCAGCATGGAGGAGGGGCCTGGACTGGACTCTCTCCGAACCCATAGGAAGCCACCTTGCACCTTGGTTTCAGACTCTCTGCTGTTTGAAGCCACCCAGTTTGTGGTTACTTGGTACAGCAGCCTAAGAAAACTAACCAGGTCACAATATGCAAAGAGCCATGTTGTGGTCTTATCTGGGATGCTCTTGCTTATCGCCATGTTCAGTGATAAGGCTCGGCAGCAGGAGTAATGATTCATAATTTAAACTTGGCCAACAAGTACAAATGAGATTCTGAGCTTTCTGCAGCAACTGTCAGGCACAACCAAAATGCCGGCGCTGCAGCTGGGACCAGGTTGTGGGCACTGCTGCAGCCTGTGGCTTGCTGCTGCATTCTTCGCTGGAGACCTGCAGTTGCTCCAGCGTCCAGGTGAGTCAGGTGGCCCTTCCCCCTCAGTTGCCTGGAATTTCTCACTCCTAGTATAGATGGCTTCAAAGGGCCTTCCGGTGTGAATGTTCCCCCACAGTATGCTCTGGGGACCCCGTCTTGTGTCCACCCAGGTCCTAGAGAGTGCCAGGCCCAGGGGAGAGGACCATTCGCACAGCTCCCATCTGGCTTGGTTGTCACCGCTGGTGCACTTGGCAGCCCTGTGGCTTGGGCCAGTGGAATAACCCACTGAAGCCTCAGTTTCCTCATCTGTCAATGGGCTCAACCAGCTGTTTTGAGGATTGGGGCGAGGGGAGTTAATTATTTAGCCAAGTCCCAGCTCCCAGCCACAGCCAGACACGAGTCACTAGTTGTTACACGTGCTTCATAAATAATACTTTGACTGCACTTTTTTTTTTCTCCTTTGGGCTTTAGATTTGGGGCAGCCTACTGGGGGCGGGGGGCACTTTTGAAGAGCAGGCACTTCTGTGAAGGCCCTGGTGGGAGAGCTGTGAACACTGGTCTAGGTGACTTGGGTAATCAGTCAGTTCTACTGCTTGGGCAGATCAGGTGCAGACAGTGCCCAGTCGCTCACCTTGGGGTCTTCGGGCTCTCTTTCCTTTTTTGCTATTGAAGCAGAATCATGAGAAAGTCAGATATTTTAGAACACTGACTTAGCTCTCATCAAATTGGAAAATGAAGCTCCGACTGGGAACAGTGACTGGCAAGGTGCAGCCCACAGGTGGAGGTGCTTTGGTTTTGTTTTGATTTTTTTTAGTTGTTGATGGACTTTTATTAATTTATTTATATGCGGTGCTGAGTGATTCAGTGACTCACACATTCGAGGCAAGCACCCGACTACTGAGCCACAATCACAGCCCCCTGGATGGTGCTTGTTTATAAGGGGTTTTCTGATTGTTTGCAAACCCCAGCCCAGGTACACAGCATCCTTCCTGTGACTTTGCAGATGATAAGTCACCCTTGAACTTGGCGGTGGAAAGCAGCCACCCACCGAGATGCACAGGAAGCTCTTCATGCACCCACAGAAGTGACTTCACTTTGGGACACTCAGAGTCTCCCGGTTTGTGGGTCCCTGGGAGCCCACAGGGCCTCCTTCTGGTTCTGGAACCTTTGTCTCTCTCTTGGTCCCGGGTCTCCCCTGTGCGTCTCTATTTTCGCTGTGCTCATTTCCATGTGCTCAACCTTAGAGATCCATTCCTGGGCCTGGGTGGGGCGTGCTCTATAAATAAACACCAGACTGAGGCACCCCTGCCATAGGACATACCCCTGACAGATGCCACCAGCCTCCGCTCAGGCCCAGGCAGATTCCAGCCTCCCTGCCACCCCCTGGGGAAAGGCCTGGGCTCCCTCCCAGTGAACTGGCTCTTCCTTTAAGGTTCCTGGCCCTCCCAGTCCTGAAGCAGCACCTTGGACCAAGAAACGTCACAGCTGAGGCCACTTCCAAGCATTTCTGGTGTGGCATCTAGTTCAGTTCTCCCAATCCACTAAGGCAGAGACTGTTATGACCTTACTTTGCAAAGGGGTAAATTGAGCCTTCAAGAAGTTAAGTCACTTGTCTGAGGCCCAAGGGCAAGAAGAGGATGTGAACCCCACGTTCTGTTCTGACTTCTACTCCAGACAGACTTTTGAACAGGGCTGCTCATCAGAATTAGGAGACAGCTACCTGTCCCCCCATAGCCTTCACAGATGACCCCCTCCACAGGCTCGGCACCACATGCCCATTCCACAAGTGCCTGCACTGATGGGCCAGACCTGCCCAGGCCCCCTGGAGTGCAGCTCAGGCAGCCAGACTAGCTGGAACAGCGCTTTGGCAGCTTTTGGTGCCTGACTTTTTACCTTATTTTAAAATCATATATATAATTCATAAATTGGCACACTGTATACTTTCAAACACTTCTCTTTTGTTCTCCAGTGCTCCCCCACCCACTTTTATTGAATAGATCAAAGGATGGAGGTGCTCAGATCTCAGTGCAGAAAGGGATCATTCATTTTGTTTCTCCTTACTTGCCCCCACCCCAAAGCTAACTATCAAGACAAAACAAATAAACAGCGATGATGGTAACAAACAACAAAACCCAAATACTGTGTTAATGAGACCCAGGTCCAAGGCATTCACTTGGTAAAGAAACAGCACCAGCAGGGAGAAAGGTGAACCCCTCAAAGTCCCCAGCACTGCCTCCCTGGCCCTGGCCGGTTGAAGACGTCTACCTGTCACCCCTCTATTTACGACGACTTGTGCATACGTGTGTGCTCACTCCTGAAGGGCAGGAGGAAAACGCCAGCTGAGCAGGAGGTAATAATAGCTGCCCCTGCCCAGAAGGACCGTGGCTGCTGGAAGAGGCCAGGAAGTCAGCCCGGGGCCTTGTTTCCCTGCCTGGGTTCTCTACCTGGAACAGACTCAGAAGAAAGGTCAGGACCCCTCTTCCCAAACTCAGAAACGCCAACCCATCTAGCCACCCATTCCATTGGGCCAGCCGAGCGGTCCAGGCTCGAGCGTGGATCCCCCAGGTCCAGTGAAGGACCTGGGTCGTCCTCGGCCTTGCGGGGAGTCGGGGGCGCTAGCGCCTCTGGATTGGTACGCACTTCGCGGGTGCCCAGGGAGTGGGCGCCGGCGGGGAGGAGCTTGTCGGCTCCCGGTGTCTCCTGTTTCCACCCGCAACCGACCCGAGACTTAGCGTCTTCCCGGGATCGCCTTCCGAGCCGCACCTCGCCAGCTGGGTGTGCCGGAGAGGGGCAAGAACAGCAAGGCCCTCCCCAAACCCGCGGGCCAGCCCTCGGCGCCCAAGTCTGCCGGCGCAGCTGGCAAAACCCCGCATCTCCTTGAAGACTGACTCCCGCTGCCTCCCGCCCCTCAAGCCGAGTCCCAGGCCGAAAGAACTCCGAGGGACCTCGTGTCACAGTTCCAGCTCCTGCCCAGGCTCCCTCTCATCCCTGATTTCTAGCTTCAGAGACGCGAGCCCGGGCGCCTGCCGCCCAGCGATCCCTCCTAGAAAGCGGAGCTGGGCGGAACCGCACGGCGGACCCCTGGAGCGGGTTCCAGCGCTGCCTACCTGGTGCGGCAGGAGCCCGAGACATCCGCGTCCGAGCGGGCCTGGAGCTGGCCTGGGCTTCGCCGTGCACCCTTGGTTGGCGCAGGGCGGGCGCGAGCCGATCGCGGGCCTCTAGGCGGGTGCGGACCGGCGGCCGCGGGCCAGGAGGCAGGGCGGGCGGCCGGCCCGGAGGCGAGTTATATGGGCGCGGGGAGGGGAGGCGCCGCGGGGAGGGGGGCGGCCGCCAGCCTTAGCGCCTTTCGCAGCCCGGCGGCGGGAAGGCAGCGCGGGCACTCAGCCCTGGCGCGAGGAGGGCCGGGCGGCGGGGCCCGGCTGGGGCCTTGATCTTCTACCCGTGCTCCGCCTCCCCAGCTGGCCGGGTCCGAGTCGGGGTCCCGGAGCGCACTCCGCCCCGCCTCTTTCCCGCCGCTGTTTGGCGCGCGTGGCCCCTGCTGAGCCCCGCGGGGTCGCTGGAGCAGGGCTGCACACAGGTCGGCGCCGGGGGCCCTAGGGCTAAGGAGACTGGACTGCGAACTTCGGCAGGTCTGAGAGCGTCAGCCAGGGCGCGCGCGAGCCGCGGTGGGGACTTGGTCATGGGGCAGACTCCACTCTTCTGCGCGCTGGATTACCTCCGACGGTCTCCTCTCCCCAACTCCCCGACACTCCATCTCCCCACGCTGCTCCCGCTGCCGTGCGCGTGGTCTCCAAGGGGAGAGAAAAGCGAACCACGCTGAGTAGGGATGCCTCACCCCGGTCTGCGCTGGTTGTGGCAGACTGGGGACAGCCCGGGGAAGAAGGGGACGGCCCCCTCGGTTCGCGTCTCCTAGCCACAGCGGCTGCGGCTCGACTCCGCAGGCAAACAGGATCCCACAGAGATACTTTGGATATGACCATTCTCTCCCAGCGGGAGCTGTGTCCCACCGACCACAGGAATGACTCCACTGCACCCTGCTTGGTCCCTGGACGGTTGCCGCCTCCAGATCCTGGGCACCGGATTTACTCGGCAACGCTGGTGCTCATGAGCTTGAAAATGCTCTGGGTTCGCACACAGCTTTGGGTTAGTGGGCGACTCCGCTCTGGTCTGAGACACTAGCCGTGGTCGCAGCCGGCTTTTCCTGGGCAAATGAGAGCCTCAAAGGCCCTGATTCGGCTTCTTAGGGACTAGGCTGCAGGTCCTGACAGAGGGCGAGTCTGACTTGCACTGCCTCCGATGCTCATGGGACCCGTTACCTAGCTCTGCACTGATGCCCCTTTCCTATGGTGACCTCCATCCCTTGGGAGGTCCCCGCAGTGTGGCCCCTAGCATTGCCAGTGAGCTGGGCTGATGCAAACCGGTTTCTCCTGCGGCACGGGGACCCCACTTGCCCTGGCCCTGCTGACTTCCATATATAGTTATTGCTCACTGTTTGCAAGGCTTGGTTTGGGAATTCAAAAACCAATTCTACTCAGGGAGTTGGGTCTGACTGGGGACTGAAAAGGTCAGGACGAGAGCAGGACGCGTTTAGGCACCCCTAGGCGTTCCTTCAGGAGAAGTTGGATACACAGACGGGGGGGGGGGGCGCTAAGAGGTGCGAGCCGGACGCAGGCCGTGGCTCCTCTCTCAGAACACAGAGGATGCCGGGATTTGCGCGACCCAGAAGGCTGCAGAGGCGCAGCCTCTGTTGGGACTGGCGGGGACCACTAACGACTTGAGTGAGCGAGGGAGTTGGAAAGGTTTTGTCCCGGAAAGAGGCTCTGGGGTTGCGAGAGGACGAGAAGACGAGACATGGCACTCGGAGGGAGCGTCGGTATAAGCGAGTGCCCGCGCAGGGCCATCTCCGTGCCAAGACAGACTGTGGACTCTGGGTGCGGGCCCTGAAGCGTCCCAGTTCCCGCGCATCTAAGCCCAAGTGCGCTTGGAATGAAGTGCGCGCGATCCACACATTCGTTCGGCGGGGTAAGCCTCGAATTCGTTCTGTCCTTGATCTGAAAAGCCCCTGAGCATAAGAAAGTCACGCTGCAGGTAGTTGCTCGACTTAGCAAAAGAAAACAAGACAGATATTTATTTATACGTTATAAATAAAATAATTGTGGCAGACACTGTTACATATTGAATATATGTACTAATATATAAATATATGTTTACAGAGAGAGAGATAGCCCAGTTACATATTGAATTAAATTCGAATTTAGATAAGCCAGTAATCTGTCCCGCGATATTTGGGAACGTGCTTATATTACAAATGATTCGTTGTTTATCTGAAATTTGAATTTAGCCGTGCGTCCTGCATCTTGTCTGCCGCCCCAGCTGTCTGTGATCCGAGGTCTCTCAGACCCGACTTCGATATCTGGGACCCCGAAGGGAAGAGCGGCGGGCGGCGCCTTTAAGCGCCGGGCGGGGCGCGGACTCCCGGCCCCACAATGCCGCGCGGCAGCCCGCAGCGTCGATAGGCTGCAGCCTCCTTCCACCGCCCCACTTCCGGCCGCCTTCCCCGCCTTACTTCCGGCCGCGGCCGGGCGGTTGCGGGCGGCGGGCTCCCCGCGGGCTGTCGGGCGCGGGTCGGGCCCGCGGCGGACGGCGGCCATGAACTTCTCCGAGGCGTTCAAGCTCTCCAGCCTGCTCTGCAGGTTCTCCCCGGACGGCAAGTACCTGGTGAGCGGCGGCGCGCGGCCTGCGCCCGCGGCGGGAGCCCGGGCGGACGCGGTTCTGGACTCCGGCACCGCGGGCTGAGCGGGGCGGGATCAGGCAGGAGCTCCGGGGTGGGTGCCCCGGATCGGAGGGGTCCTGCACAGGCGCGCAGCCCCGGGCGGGAGGGACCCCTGGGCAGGTGCACAGCCCGGGGCGGGAGGGAGACCTGGGCAGGTGCTCCAGATAGGAGGGGTCCTGGGCAGGTGCACAGCCCCGGGCGGGAGGGAGACCTGGGCAGGTGCTCCAGATAGGAGGGATCCTGGGCAGGTGCACAGCCCCGGGCGGGAGGGAGACCTGGGCAGGTGCACAGCCCGGGGCGGGAGGGACCCCTGGGCAGGTGCGCAGCCCGGGGCGGGAAGGAGACCTGGGCAGGTGCTCCAGATAGGAGGGGTCCTGCACAGGCCCGCAGCCCCGGGCGGGAGGGAGACCTGGGCAGGTGCACAGCCCGGGGCGGGAGGGAGACCTGGGCAGGTGCGCAGCCCGGGGCGGGAGGGAGACCTGGGCAGGTGCTCCAGATAGGAGGGGTCCTGGGCAGGTGCACAGCCCCGGTCGGGAGGGGTCCTGCACAGGCACGCAGCCCCTGTCAAGAGGGAGACCTGGGCAGGTGCTTCGCATAGGAGGGGTACTCGACGGTGCACAGTCCCAGGCAGAAAGGGTCCTGAGCCGGTGCGCGAGGGGTTCATGACGGTGCGCAGCCCTGGGCAGAAGGGCCATCTGGGCAAGTGCTTCAGTCTGGAGGTGAACCTGGGCAAATGTGCAGTTCCAGGCGGCGGGGGGCGGGGGGGGGCGGCGCTGAGCAGGTGTGCTGAACACCGGGCTGCAGCTCGGTGTGCAGGTGTGCAACTCCAGGCAGAAGGGGTCCTGGGCTGGTTCTCCAGACTAGAAAGGGATCTGGGCAGGTGACTCCATATAGCTGTTTTTGGCTGTCAAAGGCAGATTAGGGATAAATCTGTGTCTCTTTCACTCACTTGAGAGCCCAGAAGATGTTAGCTGATTGTTACTTTGTCACAAAAGTTGCCTGTTAACTGGTAAATAATATGGCTACTTTGTTGTCAACTCTCCTCCCTGTCCTCACCACATTCAAGTAATGTCTTCAAGGCTAGACTTGAACAGCTCATTACATGAGTGACAATGCTTAAATTGCAGAGCTACAACTTCGAATTTTGAAATAAAGCAATATGACCAGTGTATATCCTAAGAAGTGGGGAGAATAATTGATATTGGGAAACGATTAAAGAAAAAACATCAGGCCTTAAAGAAAGTGTGCTTCATTTTTTTGTTCACTGTCCTGTATTAACCAACTGATGTTTTCTGATTCTTTTTCAGCTTGCACCTTTGTTAACATTCCTGTTATCTTGCATCTTTATTAACATTTCTGTTGTCTTTGTCTGGACCTTTGAGAATATAACTGCCAAAATGCATGTTTACTTTCTTTATGGAGGTATTATTCTAAATCACATAAAATAGTATTCAGCTACAAAGTACAAAATTTCATTAGCTTAAAGTGGCATCCAGAAACCTTGGTATGTTTTTCAAAGTGCCCCCTCCACAAATTAGGTGTTTTTTGTTTTTTTTTAAATCCATTTATGAAAGTTTCATTGATTTATAAGGAGAATGATTATATTTGCTTTTTGGTTTGTGTGCCCTCATCAGAATATTGTGGAACACTTGGTAATAATTTGTTACTGGAATCCTGTTCTTGAAAGCCCAGTTTTAGTATCATGCTATAGATATCAGATGGTGCTTGTGAGTGCCAAAGTCTCCATTTCTTAAGGAATTCATTGTAACTAATCAGAGCTGTGGAAGCTACAGTGTGAGAAAATAAGTTCTGTGATGCTGGCTCTTCAAGTCTGCAGTCACCACCTTCCCTTTTTCTTTTTTTCCCCACCAATGAGGCTTTCCTTGTGGAAGTTAATAAAGCTAATGTCTAGTTTGACCTCGATGAGTACAGAAATGAAGCAATTAACATTTAAAAATCCAGTCTTGATTTTTAGTCTATAATATAATGTATAGTCAGCAGGTGGTTACTTAGAAATTATTTGCATAAATATGGACATGAAGAAATATTTAAGAAACATTTAAGAAAATACATTTAAAACAGACTTTTTGATGTTCAGTGACAGGAACAAGTCACATGTGTTCACTTTTGGTTTGTTCTGGGTTGGCTAGTGGTGCCATTTAAAGGGTTTTGCTGCTTCTCACCAACAGCCCTGAGCCCTGGGGTTTTAACTCTTTATAAATTTGAGGAAACTGTCTAGAAGTGACAGTGGGAAAGACTCTGGTTATTAAGTCACAGAAGAGCTTTTCCCAGTATTCTGTCCCACTTGGGCTTAGTTTTTAGTATTAACTTCAGAAAGGAGTAGAAGTGCTTTAAGTAGAGTCTTAATAGGCTCACACTTTGTACTAGAGCATAGTTTATTTCTTTTTTTTTTTTTTTAATTACAGTGCTCCCCAGATTCTGATGACTACCTTCTCCTCCTTCTTTTTTCAGTAATAGAATCAGGGGCTCTCTACCATTGAGTTCCAGCTCTATACTAGAGCATAGTTTATTTCTTTAAATTTATTTTAATTGCAGATTTATCAGGTGCAGTGGTAATTTGACATATGTAGCATCTAGTGATAAAGTCATAGTGGAGCCTAACAATTTAAAACCTTTGTGGGCTGGTATTGTGGCTCAGTGGTAGAGCACTCGTCTAGCACATGTGAGGCCCTGGGTTCAATCCTCAGCACCACATAAAGATAAATAAATAAAATAAAGATATTGTGTCCAACCATAACTAAAAAATAAATATTAAAAAAATAAAATAAAATAAAACCTACTTTGTATATTCAGTCTCTTTATTACCTCCTCTTGTTTTGGGAATGAGCTCTGTGATTGCTGTGCGGCATGAAGCCGTGTAGGCATGAGGCTGTGTAGCAAAGCTGTGTAGACATGAAGCTGTGTAACGTAAAGCTCATGAGGCAGGGGAAGGCGATGGCGCTGATCGCAGGGCCACGCCGATGCCCCATGCCCCTCCTGTAGAGCAGAAGAGTCCAGTGCTTGCTCACTTATGTCTTTTAGGCCTCCTGTGTCCAGTACCGGTTAGTCGTCCGGGACGTGAGCACCTTGCAGATCCGTCAGCTGTACACCTGCCTGGACCAGATCCAGCACATAGAGTGGTCTGCAGACTCCCTCTTCATCCTCTGTGCCATGTACAGACGGGGGCTTGTGCAGGTGTGTGTTCTCGTGTTGGGGTCAGAGTTAGGAAACCTCCCTGGGAGTGTCGTGTCACCAGTGTTATGTCTTCCAGTTTGGAAAACAGTGGCAGTGCAGCTCAAAGTCAGTTTTCTTTTAAAATTATAATGTTCCTCTAATAGTTTAATACTTTAATTTTTTGCTTTTCAAATTTTATTTATTTATTTATTTAGTTGTGATTGGACACAATACCTTTATTCCATTCATTAATTTTTTTGTGGTGCTGAGGATCGAGCCCAGGGCCCCCGCGCATGCTAGGCGAGCGCTCTACTGCTGAGCCATAATCCCAGCCCCCTTAATACTTAAAAAATGAGTAAACCCTAGAATATTCTTGGTCTCTAAGCAAATATAATTCCAGAAATGGAGGTATTTGCCACTGCAGTCTAATGCTGGGGTGCTGTGTGTTTCAGGCAGTGCTAGATAAGGCAGTGCTTTGTCCCATACCCACAGCAGCTCAGTGAGGGCCTGGGAGGGCAACCTGGGTACATCGTTTTACAGGATAGCGAGAGAAGATCGCCCAGAAGCGAGCTTATGTTGCCATGGGCCTAGCGCCAGTGCTTCCTGAGGGCAGACTCCAGAGCTGTCCTATCTTGATCCAGCGCAGTGGACGGTCCCTGGGAGAAGGCATGCTGGGTGTGCCAGTTGGTTCCTGATGGTGCATCTCTCTCTTTGCAAATCCAGGTCTGGTCTCTGGAGCAGCCAGAGTGGCACTGCAAGATCGACGAGGGCTCTGCAGGGCTGGTGGCCTCGTGCTGGAGCCCAGACGGGCGCCACATTCTGAACACAACAGAATTCCATGTGAGTGTCAGGCCTTGTGAGCCTTGTCAGCCAGTGGGAGCCCACACTCTGCTCCCAAGGGGCCTGGGACTGTCACTGTTGGGCTCTGGAGCAGCATGTCTATCAAAAGTCCTATCCCAGAAGCACTGGATAACCTTTTAGGCCAATTTTGAAGAAAACACTTTTTTTCCCCTTTTTTTGTGACACTAGGTTTTTAACTTAAAATTTTCAAAAGGAAAAGTTATCATCTACAGAGTTATAAACCTTAAAGAAATGACTTTATTGTGTATCCCACATGACACATATATTAATTCTGAAACATAATTTATACAGAATCAGTTAATTGCCTAGAGTGCATTTGGATGACACTGTTCAACCTAAGACCAAGGTTGTGGCCACTTTGTAGGTGACATTAGAGTAAATGTCAAGATGAGGGGTGGAGGAACACCAGGAACCTCATGGCACCGGGCACCCTGGACAGTACTAAAATTGACCCCGATACTCAAGCAGACTTCCATTGCCACAGTGAAGAACAACACAGGGAAGCAGATGTCCCTGGCCAGGAATTGACCCTGTGGTCACCTGTGCCTCAGTCTAGTTGACAGGGAGGATGGAACACTCTCAGACCTGTGCCACTGGACCCTTCCAGATGCACAACCCTGTGGGAGGGTGTTGCCAAGGGTGAGAGGGGGCTCTGCCTCCTGCGTGTCAGTAAGAAGGCTGTGTGGTTCCGCAGGCTGCAGAGGGCAGCAGATTGCTGTCAAGCCCTGGAGTCCTGCTCTCCTCTCCAGGCCACTCCTCAGCTGGCACTTGGCATTATTCATTTCCTTGCTCTTCTGGGGGGCATCATATATGTTGCACAGATGTTTGGTTTGCAGTGGCTACAGCTCATTTAAATGTCCCTGTGCTTGCTTCACAGATCGCCCAGCGCTGTTTTTAGATTCACCCACGCAGACAGGTGTAGCTGGTTCGTTCATTCTTTGTAAGAAAAACCATGCCACAGTCTATTAGCCATTCTGTTTCTGGGCATTTTGGGTTGTCAGAGGCACAGGGCTGTCATGCTGTGGTTCATACCCCCTGTAACATATCCAGAAACCGTGGGAGGGTCCTGCCTGGTCAGCACCGATGTGTTCATCTCTCCGGACGGAGCTTTGCGATCCAGTGGAACTGTGCTGGCCTTCACTCTGGTTTAATTTCATGTCCTTAATTATGGGTGAGGTCGAGTGCTTTCGTATCTTGTTTTACACACGTTAATTTAGACAAGTAGAGTGTATAGCTGTGTGTGGTATGAGGTATGGACCCATTGTTATCTCTTCCCTGAGTTATTTATTCTAAATAATTACTTCATCCATCTTCACCCTGGTCTGAGTACTGAATTCCTTTATGCCCTCAGAATCATTTCTGATTTTCAGTCTCTTCCATTGTTGGTCCACTTAAGTGCCTGTGTCCCGCTGTTAACTGGTTGAGGTCTCACATTATGTATTTATTTACTTTTATATTTATTGTGCTGGGGATGGAACACACGGCCTCATATGTGCCAGGCCATGTGAGCCCCCCTCCCAGCCCTCTGAGCCCCGCTCCCAGCCCCTCGTGCCCTTACATGTTAGTGTGGATGTAGTAAGTAGCCTGTAGTGGACTAGGAGAAAAACGAGGGCTAGAGGTGTGAGTAAGCTGCAGAGCCTTGCCTAGCAGGAGCGAGGCCCTGTGAGAAGACAACGTATTTCCCAGGCAGTGAAACCCACCCACTTGATGCTTGCAGTTTGGAGGTTGTTTTGCAGGTAGTCCTGGGTGAGCAGGGCTGAGGACTTCGGCACCATAGTATGGGGCCCCTCATCGCTGTCCCTGTCCTGCCTGTCACCTGCAGCCTCCGTATCTGCGGCTTTGCCTGCTGGAGCTGCCTGCTGCCCAGAGCTCTGGCTCCCCCTTGCACCATGCTGTCCCGTCATGGTGTCCTGTGGCCACCCTCCTGCTGCTGAGTGCTTCTGAACTCTTCTGCATGGCCCCTGTGCCATTGTGGGCCGTCTTCTGATGGAAGTGGCCGTAGAGAGGCCTGTGCCCAGGGCCAGCAGGCTTCTTCAGCTGACAGTGGAGCGGGTGGAGTTGACAGAGGTGTATTCTTTCCTTTTCTTTTTTGAGGAACCCGGTGGCTCTCTACCCCTGAGCCACATCCCAAACACTTTTTATTTTGAAACAGTCTTTCTAAGTTGCTGAGGCTGGCCTTGAACTATGATCCTTGAGCTTCAGCCTTCCAAGTTGCCAGGGTTACAGGCCAGCACCACTGTGCCTGGCCCCCTAACTTTTTTTCTTACTGGATTTTGTGTGTGTGGGTGTGTGTGTGTGGGTGTGTGTGTTTACTGGGGATAGAACCCAGGGCCTCGTGAGTGCTGCTAAGCTATATCCCCAGCCCTCCTCCTGGAGGTTTCTAAACTTCTTTGTTCCTGGTGGGGTGAAGGCAGAAGCCAGGCTAAGTGCGTTTCCTGCTGGGGCCTCTGTAAGGTGCAGGCGGCAGATGCTGTCTCTGACACCTCCCTGTGCTCCCGGGTGTAGAAGTTTCTCGTTGAGTTGTCCAGCCTGCTCTGTGGAGTGGTCTCCACTCCTGCGCTCCGGGCCTGCGGCACCTGGCCTGCCACTGGGCAGTCTGCCTCTGGTGAAGACGGTTCCCTGGTCTCCTCATGGGACTCCTGCGCTACTCCACACCACCCTCCCCAGGCCTCAGCGTGGCAGAGGCTCTGGAGGACGAGCCCTGTCCTCAGTGCTCAAGTTCACAAGAGGGCAGTGCCTGCTGTCACCCCTCCACATGGTGTGCAGGCGTCCACGTGCCCGTGGGCTCCCAGACACAGCGGCCTCGGTCTGGTTTTCTTATTTTTTAGGAGGGATGATGTGGAGAAATCAAGTTAGTTGAGTTTTTAAGCTGAAGAACTGAAAGCAGGCAGCATTTTCTGGAGTCGCGCTGGCACAGAAAAGGGCACACTGCATCCTCAAGTGGCACTTACCCGACTGAGTGCCCTTGGGACCACATCCTTCCTAGGAGGGCTGTGGAGTGCCACCCGGCTCCTTGTGCCCAGCACTTGCTGCACTTCATGCTGCGATGTCCCTCCTTATGCAGCAGAGCAGCTATGGGACCTGAGGATCAGTGGCCTGTCGAGCTGCCCAGCGGGAAGGGCGTGGAGAACCTTTACAGAAACAAGTTCTTCTTGTCTGCTCACAGGGGTGGGGTATAGAGGGTCAGCATGTAATCAGGTGTGGCCGGCACACATGTGGAATTTGATGTTACATCCCAGAAGGTCGGTTCCCATCCAGGGATGTTCCCCTTGGTGCAGGTGTCCTCAGTCACTTGTTGGGACCTTGTCTTCTCTTGGCCTTTTGTACCAGCCTGGTCACCTCCAGGGGAGGGAGGGAGTGGTGGAAACAGCAACAGTGGTCACCTCCCAGCTACCACGTCAGGGGAGAGGAGAGGTGGAGAGCAGCGACAGCAGTGGCCTCCCAGCTGCCAGGGGAGGGAGAGGAGAGGTGGGGAGCAGTGACAGTGGTGGCCCCAGTGCTCTTCTGCAGAAGGCGCGGCATTTAACATCCTCCTCTTGGTAACCCCCCAATAGGCTGCAGCTGTCCCGGGGACTTAGCCAGAACCACCTGAGTCCACACAGAGCTCTAGAGGCTGAAAGAGGCTCTTCTGGGTCAAGACTTTTCTCCATCCAGACATTTCTGTGCCTGTCGTAATATGCAAGCCAGGAGACCTAGCGTTTAGAAACACACCCACTTGACTTGGCTCACTCAGACAATATCATTCCAGAACACAATTCTAAGAACATTAGTAGGAGGACAGTAAACTTTGCATTTGGACACAGTTGTAGAGAAGAGTCCCTGGAAGGATCAGTAGCCTTGTGTCAGTAAATCTTTTCCTGGGACTGGTGATCTGGTTTATGATTCGGGACAGTCTTTCTGAAGATGCTAAGTACGTGCCAATTCCTTTCTCTCTCCCATTTCCCCGATAGCTGCGGATAACTGTCTGGTCCCTGTGTACAAAGTCCGTGTCTTACATCAAGTATCCCAAAGCCTGTCAGCAGGGTGAGTCTGCCACAGCCGCTCCAACTTACTTCTTTGCATCTGTTTGGGGATTTGGGGACTTTCTTCCATGGAATATTTCCAACTTAGAAACTCAGCAGCACACCAGCTCCTAGTGGACCCTCTTCCTGTCCCCACTCAGCCCTTGTATAATTGAAGTGTCTCTCAGGCATGTTCCCATCTTTCTCTATAAAAGACAAGGCCCTTTCGCCACCATTTGGGTGACAAGAGGAAGCCAGGCAGACTTCAGTTAAAAGTGGAGTTCACAGGAGACCCTGGCCTTCCAGAGAGCGGGTGGTCAGACCCTCCAGCTGGTGCCCAGCAAGGACACGGCTCAGCATCCACATGAATGTCGAGTCATTGGCTCTTCTGGGGACTTTTCTGAGCTGGTCACACCCAGGGGCAGGCTAAGGCATGGTGACCCTCTCCCCATTAAGGCCTCCGGGAGGAGGTGGACTGCTGGGGCAGACACCTAGCATGCTGGGCAGGACTAGTGACTGCTGCATCTGTCGAGACAGAGGGAAGTAGTGTTACCCGACTGGACGGTTTGATGGTGTTACTGTTTTTCGGTTGCCATCCTATCAGCAATCTGGGAATTGCGTTGGCATGAAAGTGCAATTGTGTGATTATTTTTGATGTGTAGAGTTTGAATGTTAGCAGCTCTGCTGAGGAGGTGTGCACTGCCCGAGTGGAAGTCATAAATTATTGGAGGTGGTTTCTTTTCTTTTTCTCTTTTTTTAATTTTTTAATTGTAGATGGACAAAATGCCTCTATTTTATTTATATTTACGTGGAGCTAAGGGTGGAGCCCAGAGCCTCACACATGCCAGGCAAGCACTCCACCACTCAGCCCAGCCCTGGCCCTGAAGGTGACCTTTTTATTCACAAAGCCTGAAAACTTGGCCTGGGTTTTGTGAGGCGATATAGAACTGGAAAATACAATTTTACATTTTCAACCAAAGTTTTTTTCTAAGTAGTCATCTTTTTTTTTTTTTAAAGAGAGAGAGAGAGAGAATTTTAATATTTATATTTTAGTTTTCGGCGGACACAACATCTTTGTCTGTATGTGGTGCTGAGGATCGAACCCGGGCCGCACGCATGCCAGGCGAGCGCGCTACGGCTTGAGCCACATCCCCAGCCCTCTAAGTAGTCATGTTAAATTTACTTCTTCTAAACTATGAAGTTCAAAAGTAAAAAAAAGAAATGTACTAAGAACTGACCCTTGACCCGCTGAAGAGGAGCCTGGGCTTCTGTGGGCCGCCCAGCAGCTCTCGGGCCGGAGTTCTGCCCGTGGTGCTCTCGCTGGTGGGCACCCCCTTTGCCCTCCGCTTGCTTTGTCGTCCTCCATGGGAAACCACTGCTGTCCTTTCTCTTGCTTGGCTGCTTCCTAATTGGGTGCTCTCCCCTTCCTGGCAGGGGTCACTTTCACCAGGGATGGCCGCTACATGGCCCTGGCAGAGAGGCGGGACTGCAAGGACTACGTGAGCATCTTCGTGTGCAGCGACTGGCAGCTCCTGAGGGTACGGCGCTTCCTCACCCTGGGGGAGCAAGGCGCCCGGAGTGGGCCCCCCAGCACTGCTGCTGGCACTTGCGCTGTGTGGAGGGATTTTAACCACAGGGACAGAATGTAGATATTTTCCTTCATTTGTGTGTAAGAAAATTAAATGCATGAGTGTTAAAAACAGTAAGTGTACAGAGAAGGCAGCTGGCCGGAAGCATGCGCTGCCTCACTTAGGAGCTCTGCATTTGCTTAGCCATTCGAGACCTGCCTGGGCAACATGATGGGGCTCCCATCTGAAGAAAATACATGAATAAAAGAAACACTTATTTAGGAAAAGATTGGCAGATTTTCATGTTTTCCTCTCCCCCTTGGAAGCATTTTGATACAGACACCCAGGACCTGGCAGGGATCGAGTGGGCCCCGAACGGTTGTGTGCTGGCAGTGTGGGATACCTGCTTGGAGGTACGGAGTGTGCCCAGTGACAGTCCTGCTCCTCACCCGGTGCTCTGTGCAGACAGTGAGACAGTGGGCTTGGCCTCGTTGCAGTTGACTGTCGTCAGGTGTATGCCACAGTCTCCCCTTTCCCTGTGCCACTTGGAGTGTAATCCCACTTCACAGGCGGGTGGAGGACACTTCTCCTGTGCTGCTCCCCATGGGCTGCAGGAGTCTGCAGCGCCACTGCTGTGTTTCTGGGAAAGTGACGCCTGCATGTCTCCTCTGCAGTATAAGATCCTGCTATACTCCCTGGATGGCCGCCTGCTGTCCGCCTACTGTGCCTACGAGTGGTCCCTGGGCATCAAGTCGGTGGCTTGGAGCCCCAGCAGTCAGTTCCTGGCAGTGGGGAGCTACGACGGAAAGGTGGGGACAGGTGGGGTGGGAACCCAGTGAGCAGCCCTGCTTAGCCCCACGGCTCACCTCAGCTGTGCTTCTTTCTCCAGGTGCGCCTCCTTAATCATGTGACTTGGAAAATGATCACTGAGTTCGGGCATCCTGCAGCCATCAACAACCCCAAGATAGTAAGTCCGGGTCCTGAGCTGGGGGTCTGAGCAGTGTTTGGGGAGAGGGAGGAGCCGCAATTGCATTCTGACCCTGCTGATGTTATTGTCCCCACACCTGCATCTTTCTGTGCTCTGCTGGTTCTGTCAGTGCAGGCTTAGATTTCGAGCTCTGCTGCCCACAGGCTCTTCCAGCCACTGCACTTGCACTTCAGGCCTCTTTCCAAGAGGACCTGAGTCTGCCCCTGCCCCTGCATAGTGGGCTGGGAGAGCTGGGCACCTCCACAGGGCCTGAGGAGGTCACCTTCCAGGCCCAGGGAGCAGGAAGCACAAAGTCCTCTGATGGAGAGGACTTTTGGTGTCCATTTGTGCAGCAGCAGCAGCAAGTGTCCACTGCCTTCTGGCCTCTGGTCTGTGTGGGTGATGGTAGAAGATGAGATAAAAATGCTGGCCTCCCTGGTAGGGCTGCACTGGCCCTGAGGAGGAGAATACGAGTGGCGTAGCAGGCAGGCACAGGGCCAGGCCAGCCAGCCAGGGACCTTCCTGGAGGTGACATCAAGGTGAGTACTGGGAGGAGGCGCAGAGAGGAGCTGCAGGTGCCAGGAATGGGCGATCTCAGGCCAAGGTGCCTCTTGGAGGGAGCGGTGAGGGAGGCTCTGGGAGGGAAGGCTGACCATAAGAGCCCAAAGATGTCCCGTGGCCGCTGCATCTCTCTAGGGCCTCTCACATGTATGCCTTAAAACTAAGCCAGGTGAACCCTGCACCAGGGCCCCCGAGTGTTGGTCAGCTCTCCCTGCTGTGACAGAATGCCTGCAGAAATAGCTTGCAGGTGGGAAGTCACGGCCTCAGGGTTCGGTCCATGTCACCTAGCCCTCTTGCTTTGAGCCTATGGCGAGGCAAAGCAGAGCTGCTTACCTTGTGGTGGCCAAGAAGCAGAGCAAGAGGGGAAGGCCTGGGTCCCAGGTCCCCTTTAGGCCACGCCCCCAGTGACCTAACTTCCTCCCCTAGGTGCGACCTCCCCTTGTGGCCACAGGCTGGGGACCATCAGCAAATGGGCCTTTGGGGGACTTTAAGATCCAGACTGTAGGCCCAAGCCTGCCACACCTCCTCCTCGGGGAGGTTCCTCCGCATGCTGCTTGCTGGCATCTGGTGGTGCCCACTCTCCTTGGCCGTCACCAGGGAAGTGGATGCCCCGCTCACTCCTGCACGGTTGGCTGCAGGAGTGACCGGGTGCTGTCTGAACACAGCTGCACACTGGCTCCTCGCTTCTCAAGGGGCACTTGCCAGCAGGCTCAGGTGGCCCTGGGGAGCCTCCCCTCCACAGGTGGCACCGTTACGCCACAGCTGCTTGCCCAGCACCCTCGGGCATCCCCATAGCAGCTCCCGGGTCTCAGCCCTGTCCCTCCTACCTGGTGGCCGGGTTGTCTTTCAGGTTGTGTATAAGGAAGTGGAGAAGGGCCCACCGCTGGGGCTAGGCCGCCTGTCCTTCCCGCCACCCCTACCACTGGCGGCCCCCCTCTCGGCCTCGGAGAGCAAATGTAAGTAGCAGAGGGCTGCTGTCCTCTGCATGGGACACTCTGCTTGTTTTTGTTTTTCTTTTAAAATGAAAAAGATTCCTTTTTGTCCAAATACATTTCAGGTGCTCTTTATTTTTTTAAAAGTCCATTTCCCTTCTTGTGCTGCCTCCAGCCAGCGATGGAGTAAGTGCTGGAGTCTAGATTGACAGGTGGCTCACTGAGGGCAGGACTTGACATCAAGAGTGAGGTGCCCCAGGGGGATCAGAGAGCCTGCAGGGGTGCAGTGAGCGGGACTAGCTGGACACAGCAGGGTGTGGTGACCCCTCGGCCGTGCTGGTCCTGGCCATGCACTGGGGGCAAGGAGCCTGTGCTCCAGAGGACACATGGACCTTAGGGACATGTGGGGATAGCACCTGGCCCTTTGCAGGTGTGGAGGGTAGGAGGACAGCCTGGCCCCAAGAAGCAGCTCACCGCCACTTGTCCTGCAGCCTCCTGCTGCTGGTTTTATAAAGCTCTCTGCATCTGAAAGCCACAGAAACAGTGAGGTTGAGCTTGACTGAACCAGGACACTGACCGCTGACCGGGTGGGAAAACAACTGCTGAGGTGTGAGAGCAATGAGGGCAGCGAGGCTGGGTAGATCTGGAACAAGCCGGATGACATGATGCCCTGTCATTTCTTCTTTACCAGACAATGTCCCCAACACTGTATGGGTCTGGGACATCCAGGCCTGGCAGGCAGTGGTGCTACTGTCCCTGGGGGAGTTCCCCAGGCCTCTGTGCTGTAGCCGACTCAGGCGAGCTCAGCATCTCTCCCTTGTGACGTTCCAGATGAGATCGCCTCTGTGCCAGTTTCCCTGCAGACCCTGAAGCCGGCCACCGACAGAGCGAACCCTAGGATGGGCGTGGGGATGCTGGCTTTCAGTGCTGACAGCTACTTCCTGGCCACAAGGAATGGTCAGTATGCGCTGGTGTCTATCTGCTGTGCCCCACGCTCCAGGGGTAGAAATAATGGGAAAGAAAAAGCAAGTGAGGGGCCGTGCGTGGGCTCTGATTGCCTGGCGAGATGCAGTGTCCTGCTGCAGAGGCCCCTCGGGAGTCCAGCTCTTCTTTGCGGAGGCAGCAGGCCAGGGAGTCAGCAGCAGTACCTTGGCCTCTGCACACTCATTCCTCCTTAAGAAAGAACAGGAGCCAGGCGCAGTGGCACGCGCCTTAATCCCAGCAGCTGGCAAGGCCGAAACAGGATTGAGTTCAAAGCCAGCCTCAGCAATCGCTGGGGAGGCTGAGACAGGAGGAGATGAGTTCAGTGCCAGCAACGGCGAGGTGCTAAGCAACTTAGTGAGACCCTGTCTCGGGATGTGACTCAGTGGTCGAGTGCCCCCAAGTTCAATCCCTGGTATCCCATCCCCCCAAAAAACAAAAAGAAAGAATAGGGCATAGGGCAGGCTGTCTGCCCTGTAGGCCTGGTTCTTCTTCTTCTTTTTTTTTTTTAATTAATGATGGCAGCTCTTACAACAAAGCCAAAGAAGAACATTGGTGGATGGTCTTTGCTCTGGAACCCTGGTCCTCTGAAGCAGGCTCAGGAACACTGACCTCTCCAGGGCTTGCTTGCAGAGGGGCCAGGCTACCTAGGGTCAGCAGAACACGGATGACAAGATGTCCTGTCATTTCTTCCTTCCCAGACAATGTCCCCAACACCGTTTGGGTCTGGGACATCCAGAAGCTCAGGCTCTTCGTGGTGCTGGAGCAGCTGGCCCCCGTGCGCTCTTTCCTGTGGGACCCACAGCAGCCTCGGCTGGCCATCTGCACAGGAGGCAGCAAGGTCTACCTGTGGTCCCCGGCAGGCTGCATGTCGGTGCAGGTGCCTGGGGAGGGTGAGTGCATCTGGTGGGCGTGGAGCTGCAGCCTCTGGGGCAGCTGCCAGGCCCTCTGCTGCGCGGGGCAGCTCTTCCACGTCTTTCAGGAAACTTCAAGGCCTGGGCCCAGTGTGCGCACCTGACGGGACCCACCACCCTAAGCTTCATCGGGTGGATGGTGGCTTTGAGCTCTACCTGGCTTCACCCATCTGGGTCACCCAGGTCCCTTCTGTTTGCCCGTGGGGCACAGGCTGCCTTCCTCGGGGATCCTCATCTCTCTGCTCTAATCCTTTGGCTACCCTTTTCTGTCTCTAGGTGACTTTCCGGTGCTTTCTCTGTGCTGGCATTCAAGTGGGGACTCCTTGGCCCTCCTCAGTAAGGATCACTTCTGTCTCTGTTTCCTGGACACTGAAGAGGGGGTCCACACAGCTTTGGAACAACGGGACAGCCATGCGTAGGACCTGGTGGAACCCTCAGCAGGGACTCCATGTCCCTGATCTGGGAAGGAAGAGGTTCCCCTGGGAGCTCTCCGGCTGTGATGTGCTGGCAGTGACTTGACTCTGATTTTCTGTAGCAAGGGGGTTTTGTAAATATGTGTGGTATAAAGCTGTAATTTTCATTATTTAAAATAAATATTTGCTAATTTATAAAACATTGATGCTTATTTCCTTGAAGTGCCATCACGGCAGGTTTTCCAGGTTAGGCCGAGTTGCTAGTCAATCTCAGGACGTGAAGGACGCTGTGCCGCAGAGCCCACCCCACTGCCATGGCTGCTCTGGGTTCTTTTCAGTCGCTGGTGGTTTCAGGAGGGCATGGTGTGCCTGCCCTCTGTGGTAGGGTGTACTCTGGAGTGAGGGGACAAGCACCTGAGGGCAGGGCTCTCCTGGGTCCTCTCAAGGGGATGATAGCTGGGAGGTAGCGGCTGGAGCACCAGGGGCGCTGAGAGGCTGCCCGCACTGTGTCTCTTCATGGAGGACGTGCCAGGCAGGATCCTGCTCCTGCTCCTGCTCCTGCAGAGCCTGCAGACAGACCTTCAAAACTGAGGCTTGAGACTCACTCACTGGGGAGCTGCTCTTTCCTGTGGGACCCACAGCAGCCTCGGCACTAATTTTAATGACAATAACCTCAAAAAACAGCAACATCCATTTGGTTCTAAACATCTTTACTACAAGACTGCAAGAGCAGGCTGAAGACCTGGGTGCTTTGAGACAGCCTTCCACTGGACAGGCCACGTGTCCCGGTCGCATCCGTGCCAGCAAGCGTAAAGCCATGACAGAGCTGTAAGTGAGGAGGAGGAGACTGAGGAGCCAGCGCTCAAGTCGCGAGTGCTGCAGCCCCACTAGGCGTGGGCTGGGAGTCTGATGGCACCTGGAACCTACGGGCTGCAGGAGCAGGGTGGCAGCGCGTCTCTGGGGATCTAACACGTCCTTGCTTTAAAGTGCATCCTTTAAAGTTCAAACTACCTATTTCCCTTTTAAACATGAACAAAATAACAAAAGCTTAGGAAACCTATAGTTGTCAAAATTATGTGCAATTCCTCAACAAATTGTGTTAAGTGATTCTCTGTAAACTTTTTTGGGCCTGGGGAAAAAGTATTAACAACTTGGATTAATTTTAGAAAACATACAACTGTAGGTCAACCATATTTACAAAAAACAACTGTCCGCTAGGCTCTGACAAGGCACAGACTGCTGTGACCAGTCTGTAGGCTGCTTTGTATTTTGCTTAAAAAAATGGATAAAATTTCAAAAATACAAAATTTGACATGAGTGTAAACACATGTGCAAGTGCAGGCACTGGAGATGCCAGGCTCCTCCCCATACTGAGGTCTACACAGCGAGGCGCGCAGATGCGCCCACAGACTCGAAGCATGCTGCAGGGGCTGGGCAGGAAACCACAAGAAGCTAATGGTCACTTGAGGGGACACGAACGGCAGCAGCACGGGGTCAGCTACGTCTCTGCCCCTCTCTGTAGCTCACTAAGGAATTCACTGGACCATGCTAATAACATCAGATCCCCAAAGGTGGCCACCCCGGTCCTCCCTCCAGTAGCAGCGGGCTGGCTTGAGGTCTCCCGCATTCCCGAGTTCCCCTCAACAAGGCTTTCCTTGGGGGATGGCTCCACGCTGAGCTGTCTAGAAGCCAATCTTGCCTCTGGTCATGGAATAACCCAGTTTGGCCTCGTTGTTGATGAAGGACATCAATCCCACGTAGGTCTCGATGAGCAGGGGCCGCTCCAAGACCAGCACACCATTCGCTTGTCCTGGCAGAGGACTTTCTTTTTGGGCTTTTTTGACAGCTTGGATTAACAGAGCCTTGAAGCTTTCCAACTTTAAAGAGAAAAAACAAGGAGCTTCAAGCAACAAAAGAGTAATCTGTTAAATGGAAAAATTTGCATTTGGAGACATTTAACTCTCTCAAAACACACACACACAGGCACGTGTCACTTAATGGCAATGAGATGTTCTAAAAACGTCTTTAAGTGATTCCATTTTGAGAATATCACAGTACTTATACAACCGGTACGCAGGTCACTCGGGTGCCGGCGTGGCCGGCGTGGCACACTGCGTCACAGCACACTCGTATAGGGAGAAGCACCCTCCAAATGCTGATCAGAGAAAAACAGGCACGTGAGCCAGTCCTGGGTACTGCTGCCCGGCACCGCGTCCTGGCCCGCGGGCAGTGATTCCATGTTTGCAGCTGTCTGCCCCAGTGCCCACCACTGCTGTGTGAGCAGGCTGCTGTGGCACAACGTGACTCTGCGGTGTGTGCCTTTTTCTTTGTTGAGCCCCTCAGGGCCCTCACTTGACAAGACACCTCTCGGCCACTTCTTGGGAGTCCCTCCACTGCCTTCAGCGTGGCTCTCTGATTGGCATGACACCTGCCATTGTGCTCGTTGGTTTAGACATCAGCCTTTCCTCCCGACAGGACTTGGAGGGTGGCAAGTGTTTTGCCACAGAGGCCTACTTCATCCTAGGCAGGCTCCCAGGTGCAAGGCACCCAAACCCATCTCTGCTCCAAACCTGGCCTGAGGCCCAGGGAGCACCCAGACTAAGTGTCTTCAACATGGCGGGTCAGCTGCTACTCCCTACCGTGTGCTAGGCTATTCTCCAAGAGAATCAGCAGCAGCAAGAGGCCATGTTACAGACCAGCAGTTATACGGGCTCCTCACACACAAATGAAATAATTTTTTCCCCAGTAATGGGAAAGGAACCCAGGGTGTTCTGCCACTGAGCTCCATTCTTGGGCCTTTTCGTTTTGTTTTGAGACAGAGTCCTACTAAGTAGCCCAGGCTGGCATTAAACTTGCAATCTTCCTGCCTCAGCTTCCAGAAGCACTAAGATTACAAGTGGGCACCAAAGTGCATAGTTTAACCAGAATAAAATTTTTAAAATATTTTTTTTAGTTGCAGTTGGACACAATACCTTTATTTATTTATTTTTTATGTGGATCGAACCCAGGGCCGCACACGTGCTAGGTGAGCGCTCCACTGCTGAGCCCCAGCCCCAGCCCTAACCAAAAATTTTAAAAGCTACAAGTTCATTTCCTCATGGTCAGCAGTCATTCTTCAAGCTCTCATCCCTGCATGTGGCCACAAGACTGGGTGACACAGACCTCTCACCACTGCTGGATGTGCAGCTGCAGTGGCTGCTGACCACCTGCTCACCTGGCACAGAGAAGCCGTCTTTTCATCCACACCAGCCATTGGGTGCTCTATGAAAGTGGCATAGGGCACGTTTGTGGACCAGGGGTTCCATCTGTTTATGAAAGAAGGACGACTCTGCTTGTCCCATTGGATGCGAATCCCAAAGCCTTCTCGCCTGACACATGAGAACAAACAGCCATCTTCAACACCACAGACAGGAGGCTCTCACACCCGGCAGAGACGAAAAGCAGCAGTTAAGTAGCTCTGTATCCCAGGAAGACCCGAGACACTTCCCAACCCAGAGTGGCTTTGGGTATCACTGTTACCCGGGCTGGCCTTGACCTCATGATCCTCCCTCCTCAGACTCCCAAGTCGCTGGGGATATAGATGTACACCACCATGCCCAGCTGTTTGGCTTAAGGACTTTTAAATATGACAAGTTAAATATATTGTCTTATTTATCTAAACTTTATCTTTACTTATGCATTAAAAATTAATAGAAATACATCATAGATAGCCTAGCCCGTGATTAATGTGTTCATAACTTTGCTGTTTCTTTACTGTATCATTAAATGCTGGTTAAAATTTTTAATCATGTTGGCTCACTGAATTCTCCATTCAAATCTCTACATCAAACTCTAAATTGTAGCTGGGTACAAAATAAAACCTCTGAATTTTACAGTTTAGGTTTTTTTCCTATTAAAGATGATCAATTCTTTTTAAAAAATATTTTTTAGTTGTAGTTGACACAATATCTTTATTTTATTTATTTATTTTTATGTGGTGCTGAGGATTGAACTCAGGGTCTCACACATGCTAGGCGAGTGCTCTACCGCTGAGCCAGCACCCCTGCCCCAAGATGATCAGTTCTTGAAAGTTGAGCAATAGGTATTTTTTTTCCTCTCTTCTTTTTCTTTTTTGGTGGTATTGGGGACTAAACCCAGGGGTGGTCTACCACTGACCTACATCCCTGGCCCCTTTTTTGTTTTTAACTTTTTACTTTGAGATAGGGTCTCACTAAGTTGCCTAAGCTGTCCTCAAACTCACAATCCTCCTGTCTCAGCCTCCAAAGTGGCTGGGATAATAGGTGTGGGCCTCTGTGCTTGGCTACCCCCAGGTATTTGCAAATATATCCACCCTTAGTAATATCTATAAATTAAATTGGCACTCTTAAAAAAATCAACCAACAAAATCACTGGGCTTGAACATGTAATCTTTCCTTGGATGGAGATAAAATGCCCTGAGGAACATCCAGTTCTCTTTTGACAGTGGCTCTGCTGGGATGTATCTGAAACCCAGTTAAACCACTTCCACTGCAAGCCTAAAAGCTGTCTTTCATGCCAAAATCCCTCTCGAAAGCACTGGACTCCCAGAAAGTCACTTGCTTCTATTTTAAGGATCTTTCTATCCATCCTCCAGGCTGAGATCATTAGCTTACACAGAACAGCAGACACAGGACTACCACCTAGGGGTTTAAAAGAGCTGAGTTCTAAGGTCACAATGGTCCCAACAGCAAGATAAGGGCTTCTTTGAATGCACTCACTTGTTGAGAGATTTGGGGGGAAACTGGAACTCTCCGTGGGAGATGGTGTCCACTGCACTGAGTGCCACCCTGACCACCTGCTGGCACTGAAGGCTGATGAAGTCGTACTTACAGATGAGCAACGACTGGTCAGTGACCAACACCAGACGCTCTTTTTCGTTGTTCCAGTGGTCCACCCTAGAGGCGAAGACAAGTCACCTGTTCCCACCCTCTTGAGCAAACACAGCCCTGGTCTTCTCAGGGGTGTGTTCCAGTGGTTCGCAGGGCCTGGTCACGGGAAGCTCCCCCCCAACACCGGAGGCTCGCTTACTCGGTCAGCAGCCACACCCCCTGGATCTCGCCGTCCTCCACGGGCCGGACAACGGCGCGGATCTCTTCCACGGCCTGCTCGATGGTGCCGGGCTGGACGCGGCCGGGGCAGAGGTCAATCTGGGCGGGCGCTCTCCTCTCCTCCTGTCCCTCTGCTCCGTCCTGCCAGGTCTCCCCTGCTTCCCAGGGCCTGGTCCTCCTCCCCAGCCTTCCAGACCCTCCCGCGGTCCCAGGTTCCTCCCTTGCCCTCCCCGTCCGTGCCCGACCCTCCTCCCCAGCCCTCCCGCTGCCCTCCCCGTGCCCGACCCTCCTCCCCTGTCCTCCCACTGCCCTCCCCGTGCCCAACCATCCTCCCCTGCCCTCCCGCGGCCGGGCCCGGCCAGGCCCTCACCCGGAACACGAAGTACTCCTTGACGCGGGCGCGGCGCGTGGGGTCGTGGACGCTGAGCGGCCACAGCGTCTGGCGCAGTGGCGTGCCCACCCCTGCCCGGGCCCCGCCCGCGCTGCCCGGCCCCACGTCCTCGCCGGCCGCCAGCAGGGCCGTGGGGCTCGTGCCCGCGGAGTCCACCGAGTCCCGCAGCTGCAGCATCGCCACTCCGGGCCGGGACCCTACCCCGAAGCCGCCGCCTTAGGGCCACCGCCCGCAGCCGTCAGCGCTGCCCCGCCCTTTAGTCGCGATTGGCTGAGAGCCGCCGGACCCGCCCCAGTCTCCGCCCCTAAAGCGCCCGCCTCCCCCTCGGGATTGGCTCTTTCCCAGCCGTCCTCCGCGATTGGCTCCGGCCCTCCGCTGTTCATATTCCCTCCCACCCCTGGCTGCACCGGAAGCAGCTGTGGCTTGCAGACCCACTTCCTGTTTACGGAACTGAAAACGGACCACACCAAGAGTGTTGCCAGGGAGACGCGGGCGTCGGGGGAGGAGGAAGGGGAGGGCCGCAGGAAGGAGGAGCCAGGAACTCTCGGAACCGGACCTCCCAGTGCTGGTGCTCCACGAGCGGGGTGTGCGCACTCGCCCATTTGAGTAACGCCCCTTCCTCCTGCGCGGGAGTGGCTGCTGTACGTACGCGCCTGTGCGCTTCGGCGGTGTGAGTACGTCGGGCGTGTGCGTAGCCAGGGGCCTGTGAACGTTAGGTGTGTGCACGTCAGGAGTCCGCACCTGGCGGAAGGCTGCGCGGTGGTGAAGGGTCTGCCTGGATCCAGCGGTCCTCGGGGCGGGACCGCAGATCCCCTGCAGAGCTCTGCCTGGGCCAGAAACTGGAGCTCCCCAGGAACAGGGGGGCCCAGCGCGGTGCTGAATTCAGGCATCCTTCGCGTCCTCATAGGGACCTTAGGAAGCAGGCAGAAGAGGATACTTGAGGCACAGGATCAGCCACCTGCCAGTGTCACACCACCAAGGGTCAGGATGGGCATTCTTTTGACCTGCTCTTGTCCCTAGGGTCACTATACGGTTGTCTGTCCGCCCCCAGCCCAGCGATATGCACAGGAGCTGCACACTGCCCTGGATTCTGCTATCCCTTCGGGAGACTCAGCCCATCCCAGTGCCACCCTCCTTGGCACTATCTTCACAGGCTCAGTACATTCCGCTGGTCCCTCTGACCACTGCCCTGTCATGTCCCTGTTGCCCCCCCCACACACACACACACGAGACTCTTGTCAACTCCGTGTGCTCACCTCCCCGGGAGATGTTCCGCCATTGACCAGGACTTGCTTTGTTCATGTTCTTGGCTATGTAGGTCACTCGCTGTGCCCTGGGTCATCGTGCTGTGTGTGCTGCCATGTTGGGAGTCTCTGGAGCTAGCCCCTCTTCTCTGGGTCTTCATGACCGCTTTCAGAGTTCTTTACCTTTCATGAGAGCGCAGGATGTAAATGCTATTGTGCTTGCTGCAGACCTGTAAACAGGTCTAGGTCTGGAGAGTTTCTGGAACTGTCTGAGGTTGCACAACCAGCACAACTGTGCCGACCAGCAGCGACCCTCCTGGCTTGTGTAAAATGCAAGGGCTGGTGAGACCATCATCCCCAAGATCTCCCAGAGCAGGGATTCACAGGGGACCACACAGTAGTTCCTTAAGAGCTGCTCACAAGAGGTCAGCATTGATAGAAGCAGGAGACACCAGAATACTTTGCTTCCTGAAAAACTCAAGATTTTGAAGTGGGCAAAATGAGTGTGCAAATATATGATGGCGTGTTGCTAGCACCATGGGCCTGTGGAGTTGGGGCTGAAGTTCAGCTAGCTGCTACACCTTCAGTGGACCAGGGCAGGTCATACCCCCACCCCTGCTGTGGGCCCTGCCCTTTGGAGGAGCAAGCCCCTCTTCTCTGGCAGTGGAGCCCCTGCCCAGCCCTTGTTGGGGAGCAGCCTGAGCCTTTGGGCTGGAAGAGCGGTGTCCCTTTCAGCCTAGAGATGGTGGTGCAGAGCTAGCCCTCGATGGCAGCTGGCAGGGGAACTTGGAGCCAGAGCTTCTGGGTTTGAATCCTAGCTCCCTGGCTTCTGTCCACATGGACTTGGCCACATGAGCTCTCTGTGCTTGGTTTCTGTGTCAAGTGGGATATCCTAGGATGTTTCCGGTGGCCTGTTGAGCCCTGGCCTGGCTCAGCAGCGGTGGTCCACTAACCTCAAAGCATCTGGGGAGATTGCAAAACTGCTTCTGCTCTCTCCACCTGTGTATGGGGTTGGGGGCACATTACCAAGAACACTAGTCCCAGAGGTTGTCACTGTCCTATCAACAAAGGACTAAGCTAGGATTTCCCCCTGGGCCTGTGAGAACCCGAGCCTGAGCAGCAGCAGAGCCCCCATCACTTGTCTCTGTGGCTCCCAGGAGGGGTGGCAGGGAAGGTGTTCCTGCCTCACCTGACCCACGTGCCACCAACTTCCAGAGCCACCATCAAACATGGTGAGCAGGAGGGACAGTCCCCTCCTTGGACAGCAGGACTGATTATGGTCCTGGTTAGAATGGCAGCTGGGGCTCCTAAGAGGAGCACTGAAGGAGGGAGGGTGACAGTGAACACATTAGCCAATCCCCAAACACCAAGGCAGAGTGTTGTCCCTGATATGAGGAGGCTGGTTCGTACTGGGGTTGGGGGGCATGGGAGGATTAGGGCAGAGAGGTGGGAGGGGGCCTGGGGGTAGGAAAGACAGTGGGACGAGATGGACATCATTACCCTAACTAAGTACATGTATGAAGACACGAATGGTGTGAATAAACTTTGTATACAACCAGAGACATGAAAAATTGTGCTCTATGTGTGTAATATGAGTTGTGATGCATTCTGCTGTCAGATATAACAAATTAGAATTTTTTTAAAAAGTGAACAGCAGTGACCATGGGTGCTCTGGGGGACTTGGGAGATGTTTGGATGGAGACCAAGCAGTAGAAAGAGGGGCAGCCAGTCCCTGGTGGAGCCACTGTGGGAGGGATGCAGTGGAGCCTGGCAGAGCCTGTGGTCTGAATGCCACCTCATTCCACACCCATGCTACCCTCGAACCTGTTACTTACCCTTCCTGATTCCCTGTCCTCACCCAGAAGGCAAGGTAGGCAAAGCCTGGGTGGGTGCCATTGCTGCTGTGAGGCCTGGGTCAGCAGTGTGCATGGAAGGCCCCCTGGCTCCACTCAGCACGTCCAGTGCCCTGTGCAGCCAGCTCAGAGAGCTGGGCAGCATCTGTGGAATGACAATGACAGCTCGGAGATGGAGAACGGGAGGTCCTGGGGTCAGGACTGGCGTAGGGCAGGAGGGCAGTCCCCTCCACTGGGGACCTGCAGGTGAGCAGGCTACCTAGAATAGTGCACAGGCACTGGCAGCAGACACCAGGTGCTCAGGCCAGAGGGGAAAGATGACTCCAGGGAGAGCCAGGCGAGTGTCCCCAAGCCTGGGTCCCCACCGTGCACCAGTGTGCCCACACCATGTTCTCCAGACAGGATCCCAGAGCCAGTGAGCGAGGGAGGGAGACACTGCCTCTCCCCGAAAGGCTTCCTTGGGACACGGCCCTGGGAAATGGCCTGGGTTGGGCAGCAGGATGAATGGGAGACCCCCTCAGAGAAGTATTGCCCTGGGGGAGCTCGAGGTCAGGGAGAGGGCAAGGGAGAGCACTGAGGGATGAAGAGCGAGCCTGGAGGGCGCTGAGCGCTGGGAGGCAGGCAGCCCTGATGGCCTGGTGGCCGGGACACGGTGGTCTGGAACTGGTTCTGCAAGAGGATAGTTCTGGGTGGTGGCAGATATCTAGGTCTGGAGGTGGGGCTGGTGCCCCAGGGAGTGGGATACAGATCTGTGGGCAGCCTGAGCCCAGGACAGTGCAGAGGCCCGCTGCCGGCAGGAGCAGTCAGGGCGATGGGGGTGCCTAGCCTTCTGTGGCCATGGGGCGTCACCTGGACATGCATCAACTTGAAAAATGCATGCAGACCATAAACAAGTAGCGTTCCACGATGTGCAATAGCCACCGTCAAAGCCACAAGCCACTTGTTTAAGACTGCAGAAATTTACTCTCTCCTAGCTCCTGAGACGGCAAGTCCCCTGTGGAGGTGTGGGCAGGGCGGCTCTCCCTCTGAAGCCCCCGGGAGGCGCTTTCCTTGCTCTTCCAGCCTCTGGCATTGCTGGTGATCCTCCGTGCTCCCTGGCTTGTGGCCACCTCCCGGCCTCTGTCCTGTTTTCACGGCCATCTTCTCCCAGGTGACCCTTCTTCACGTGCACCACTCCTGCTAGATCAGGGCCCGTCCTAGTGACCTCATCTTAGCTGGATCATCCACAAAAACCCTGCTCCCCAATAAGTCCACATGTGCTGCTGGCAGCAGGTGGATCGTTCCTGTGTGTGAGGAAGGTCGCTGTACCTGCACCTGTCAGAGTGGGAGGGAGATAGCTGTGACTGGCCTCCAGGTGGGGGGCCTTGAGAGGCCATTCCCATATCCACCAGGAGGTGGCAGCGCGGGCATGCTCAGCCCCAAACAGAGGCAGAGTTCCACAGCTGGGGTGGATCTGCATCCCAGACAAAGTCATTATTTATCTTAGTTCCTGAAGAAGACTCAAAACCTCAGCTTGGAAGAGGAGATTCTTATCTTAATGTCCAGATGTAGTGATTCAACTTTTCACAAAATCAAGGAGTCCCACTTTTTTGGTGTGTGTGTGGCAGAGGAGGACAGTGCTGGGGATTGAACCCAGGCCTCAAGACTCAAGCATGCTAGGCAAGTACCCTACCACTGAGCTATATCCCCAACTTAGCCCCACCTTTGACACTTGTCTGAGGGATGTGGGAGCCCAGGGTGGGCCCTCAGAGCTGCTGGGATTCTGCAGGTGTTGGCAACAGCTCCTCTGGCATGGGGGTCAGCATGCAACTTAGAGAGAGTGGCATGCAGGGCCCATGGCCAGCCCCCTTCCAGTGACAACTGCACATGAAGCCAGTTCCCCAGTATCTGTCAGCCTTTCCCCACTCTGTGGAACCAGAACTCTGACTTGGCTGTTGTTGTGAGCTCTGGTGCCACATTGCCCTTAATAGGTGCCTCTGGTGACCATAACAGGAGGAGGCTGAGGATAGGATGCACATGGCTATGGCCTCCCAAAATGCATGGCCTTCACATGCAAAGTGCATTCAGCAAGAGAGCTGTGCCCAGAAGTGGCCCCAGAGAAGCCTCTGCCTGCCCCATATGTGGTGATGCTGAGACTGCCCAGCCCAGGGGCCCAGGGCAGGTGGCCCTCTGGGGCCATCTCCTGTCCAGGACAGGGCTCCCTGAGGACAGATGCTCTTTGCTTCCTCTGCAGCTTCTGCTGGTTTCCTGTGGATGATCTCAATCTGGGGGCTGAACCCACAGACCTGGTTCTAGAGGCCGGAAGCCCCAGACCAGGGTGTGGGCAGGACTGGTTCCTGCTGAGGGCTGTGAGGACAGCCTGCTTCTGGCCTCTCTCCAGCTCTTCCTGGCTCCTGCATCCTTCTCGACTCACCACACCAGAGCAGCTCCCACCATCACATGGCCATCCCCTCTTTGGGGTTTCCTCCCTTCTCTTGTGAGGACACTTGTCACTGGATGTAGGCCCTCTGATACAATCTAGGGTGATCTCATCCTGAGATGCAAAGACCCCTTTCCCAGATAGGTCAGACTTGCAGATATGGAGGTAAGGCTGTGGCTGGTCTTCTGGGGGGCTCAACTCCATCCCCACACACTGTCTTCCCAATGCCTGGCCCTGCTGCATGCATGTGCAGGTTGGCAGGCAGTCCAAACACCCACTGTGCCGGACCTCACTCCATCCTTGCCACTGCCCCGTGGTAAAGGGGTGAGGGCCAGGCCCGTGTGGCCAGGTGCCATGTAGCCACTGGACAGCAGCTGTGCTCCCTGCAAAACCCCACAGGCAGAGTGATCCCAAAGCAGGGCTGGAGCCAGCTTCCAAAGTGGCTCTGTGTTCTCACTTCACACCAAGCGTGCTGAGGCACAGAAATGGCCAGGTGGGCCCCACCAGAGGGACCCAGATCCAGGCCCAGTGCTGCAGAGTCCCATTCCCTCCCCCCATGCTAGGGCCACGTCCCATGACCCCTGGGAGCTCAACAGGGACACGCCCTTCCGTTTTAATTTCTCTCCTGCAGCAGATGAGAGGGTCAGAAGTCTCTTGAGCCTCAGAGACTGTGGGCTTCCACGGAATTGGTCAGTACTGGGGACAGAACTTTAGGTGTGAGGCTTTGCTCTCTAGAGAATTTCCTCATCTGGCTTTTGACATCACTAGTGGGGGTCTTTGCAGCACTGGGGGATGCATGGTCACTAGTACTGGGCTGGAAGGCAGATGGTCACTTTGCATCCGAGGACCTGAAGGCGCCTTTGGCAGGTGCTTCTACCTGTCAAGAGGAGCTTGGTAAGGTTCGGACAGGACGCCAGGTTGTTTTCTTGGGTTGGCGGAGACATCAGTTCCGGCAGCTGTGGAGGATGTTTTGAGTTTCTCTGTGGGATTCTCTTTCAACTCCTGAAGGATCCTGTCAGACACGGGATGGGGCGGCTGGTGGGTCCGGCTCTGGGAAAGTAGGGGGGCAGTTTGCTTTGGAATTTCGCTCCAAGAATCATCAGCCAAGGGGTGGTTTGATGCTTCTCCCTCCCCACAGTATTTTTCCTTGGGCCAAATGCTATTTTTATTATTTCCAACAGAAAAACACATCCCACAGAAGTGACGTTAACAGCATCTCCAGGAAGGCTGCAGTGACGCTTCTCCAGCTGATGAAACAGGGGGTTGTCCCCACCTTGTGCCTGTTGCAGGGGGTCTCCAAACCAGACCAGTGAGCAGCCCCAGGTGTGGTGACCAGGTGGATGAAGAAGGGGAGGGTTGAGGCCTCTGGCCAGGGAGGTGTGTGCTGCTGGGTCCTATTCTGAGCCTGGGCATGTGTGCCATACATTTGGGATCAGGTACCCCACAAACCCTCAGGATTGTAAGGAGCGAATCCCACTGGTACCTTGTAAATAGAGTGAGCAAATTCTAAGGTGGAATCCAGACATTTGGCTGCAGTTTTGCTAAAGACTTTCGGGATGCGTTTGTCCGGGAATCCAGACTTGAGCTGAGCCACCAGCCAGATCTTGAGCTGCAAGGGTGACCCTGTGGGATTCTGGGGCATGGGGACAGGTGGGTTTCAATACCCCTGCTCTCCGCAGGGGCAATGCCCACGGTTCTGGCACTACCCTCCCTGCTTCCTTTGATCACGCTGCCTTTCCCGAAGTGTGGGTGTGGTGCACACGTCCGTCCTTCCTAGAGTGCACAGGAAGGCAATTGCAATTCAGTCTCGAGGCAGCCGGAAAGACCTGGATAAAGAGATTCCAAAATCCATGTGGAAGTGTGACAGACAAGAATCACCAGTATAACTTGGGAAAAGCCACAGCAAGGGGGCCGTTCTCACCAGGCAGTCACGTAAAGCCAGTACCAATAAGCTGTCACGAGAATCACAACGGTCTCTCACTCTGGTGACACAGGGTACACCCTTAAGACTTTGAGATTGGAATAAGGATCAGTGGAATGCCCAGAAGTAGATTCTATTTGTGGATAGACAGGAGAGAAGATGCTGACCTGCGATGGTGCCTGTCCTGGTCAGAGTCTCCTGAGAGCTGACAGCAGGATGAATTCCATGAGATCAACACGGGCAAGAATTCAGTCAGTAAAAAAGAATAAAGATCAGTGAACTTTATGAGTTAAGTGCCTATTTCTGAGCAATAGAGGCAACATTTGAGCACATACAGTTAGAAACTATAGCCAGACAGCACCATTAACTATATGAAAACCATCCCTTCAAGAGGCTAAGGCAGGAGGGTCAAAAGTTAGAGGACAGTTTAGGCAACTTAGCAAGTCCTGTCTCAAAAAAATAAAGGGGGGCTGGGGATGTAGCTCAGAGGTAGAGCACTTGCCTAGCCCTTGTGGGGACTGGGGTTCCATCCCCAGAACCACACATGCACGCGCTAGTGTGCACACACACACAAACACACACACACACACACACACACACACACACACACACGTGCACCAAAAAAGAAAAAAAAGGAAAAAAGTCACTCCAAAGATCACGTGTCCCATGAACTGTCACTTTATTGTGAAGAAGAGCCAAGTCTTGAGCCTGTTTTCTGCGTTCTGTTAGTTTGATTGCTATGAACTTTATTGTGAGTTAAATCTGTTTAAAAGGGTCTCATAGCCAGGTATGGTTGGGCATGCCTGTAATCTCAGCAGCTCGGGAAGCTGAGACAGGAGAACCAGCAACTCACCGAGGCCCTTAGCAACTTACCACGACCCTATCTCAAAAAATGAAAAGGGCTGGGGATGTGGCTCAGTGGTTGAGAGCCCCTGGGTTCAAACCCTGGTACCAAAATATAAATAAATAATAAAAACAAGTGTCTTAGACACCTGTGTGCAGTCTGACTTTTAAGGTATGAACTCCAGGTACCTTTGTTAGTCTGTTGTCATGTCAGTCATTAGTGAGGAAAGACGCACCTGAGAATTTTGGCTGCTGGATGTTTGATGGTTGCCGATGCCCTCTGTGCCAGGCTGGGCAGGGGAGCCAGGATCTGGGTAAAGGGCATGAGACTTAGGGAAAGAATAGCACTGGGCCTTCCTTCTGCACCAGTCTTGTTTGGAGAAGTGAGCTCTAGGATGGAGGTTCACCAGGTAACCTCTGGACCTGAGAAGGAGGGCTCCGCCTGGGGACAGTGGGCAGACCCCAGCCGCGGGTGCCTTGGGAGCAGGTGACAGCAGGTGTCCTGAACCAGGGACTCCCAGCAGGAAGCACCTGTCCTTTCTGTCCTGACGCCTGCTGGGGACTGTCCACCTGACAGCTGATGAGAGTGGACAGAGGCAGAATCACAGTGAGGTCAAGAAAGCTTGGCTGCAGTAGCTCTTTCACCCTGGGAGGGGAGGGCTAGGAATTCATGCAGGGGGTGGCTGTGGCTTTGTAAAACTGACAAAATAACTTCTGTTTATGACTCTGCTTCAAGAGAGTCTCTAAATTTTATGTTGTAGGCCCCATAAAACCTGGATCCTGCCCTGCCCAGAGATCTCCTTCTAACCCAGAATCTGTCCACATTCTTTCCTTCTTCCTCAGATAAGCTGGAGACACGTCTGAGGCTGTGAGTCATCTCTGCCCTGGGGGCAGGGTGCAATTCAGAGAGCATCCCTGAACTCTTCCAAGGTGCTGATCTGTCCACTCACACACCCTTACTGGCCATCCCTTTGTGCCAAGCCAGCTCCAGAGAGAGGATGAGATGCAAAGTTGGGAAAAATAGCTGGGTGTGGTGGCACACGTCTGTAATCTCAGTGACTCTGGAGGCTGAGGCAAGAGAGTCCTAGCCTTGGCCATTTAGCAAGACCCTTTCTTACAATGAAAAGGCCTGGGAATGCAGCTCAGTTGAAGAGTGGCCCTGGGTTCAATCCCTAGTACCCCTCCCCTCAAACAAGGTGGGAAAAAATGGATGGTCCTATCACACTGTTCCAAAGTTAGAGAGACACTCAACTAACTTGTGTCTATACCCACAGGATGGGGCGGGGTGCTGAGGTGGGCACTAGGGAGGTTTTCCTGAAGGCAGACCCTGGTCTATGTGAGGGTAGATCAGGAGGAAACGGTTCCTGAGCTGGGGCATGGGCCAACCAGGCTTGGGACAGCTGCTACTACCGAGATCCCAGGGAGGGGTGGGTGGAGGGGTGAGATCGAGGGCAGGATGGGGCAGAATGGGTCCTGTTTGGAGGATCAGCAAGCGGAGCTGCCAACCCGTGTTTGAGATCCAGAGTCCAGTGAACTGCCTGCCATCTATTCTGTGCCTTCAGTGTTTTTTTCTGACTTTCAGGCAGCAGAGCATGGGGCTGGCAAATGTCCTGGAGCCAGACCCCCATGTTCCAGTGTTCAGTTCCCAGACGGGCAGCCAGAAGCCAGGGGCAGGGCTGCCTCCTCCTTTCCTTTGGAGTGTAGAGCAGGAGTTACTGCTGGGCTGACCTGACAGATGTGCCCCTCCAGGTGGTGGGAAGGGCTCAGATTCCGTGCATGCGTGCGTGCGTGTGTGTGTGTGTGTGTGTGTGTGTGTGTGTGTGTGCACGCGTGCCTGTGTCTCCTTTGCTCTGGACAGCTGTGATTCTCCATCTCCCAAGCCCCTCCAGGGGCTCTCTTCAGAGCTGGCTGTTAGGGGAGGGGGATTCTGGAGCCTTCAGGGTTCATCTTACTCAGACCACCGCGGGTGTGGGAGGAGGAGGTCCCAGGCAGAGGGCCTGCCAGCAAGGTGCCTCAGATGCACCAGCTGGGACTGGCACATTGGCCCTCACACACCTGGGTGTGACACTCACTCTTGGCTCCACCAGATCCTGTCCAGACTGGACCTCCCCAGGCTATTCAAAAACCGCTGGGAGAGGCTGGCCCTCACTAACCCCAGGGCCTCCGATTTCAACCCTTGGGACAGCTGGTCCTTGCACTGGAGCCGGTTACTTCCAAACCAAAACCGGGGGTAAAAGAAGAAAAGCAGATCACGGAAGGGCTCTGTCCTCGGCCGCCACCTCCAAGAGCACTCTGCACAGAAATACGAATAAAGATGCGTGGAGTGGTTGACCAACAATGTAGGAGGTACCCGGGGGGCTGCAGAGGCTGCCCACCCAATCCCCAAGTTCTTCCCCAAGCAGGACCAGCATGGATGAGATGCCAGGGCTGGACGGAGGGTCCACGAGGAGGACAAACTGAGGCTGCTTTCCCTGGGAATCTTGAGAAGGAAGGGGAGGCTGAGGGCTGTCCCCGGAGTCCGGGGTCTGGGGCCAGGGGTCCGTGGAGACCTGTCTCTGCAGGGTGTGCGAGGCGTGCCTCTCTTGTTCTCCGCGGGGCGCGGGGCTTGGCTCTAGGTGGGACCAGGCCTGGGACTTTCAGCCTGAGATAAGCAGAAGCGTGAAGGGGCTCTGCTTGCGGGGTGGGAGTCTGGGGGACGCGGGGAAGGGCGGTCTGCCCGCGGGCCAGGGGTAGGGGAGCCGCTGGAAGAGGAGCCCTGGGCGGGGCCGAGGGCGTGTGGGGCGGGGCCTAGGTAGGGGGCGCGTCCTGGGCGGGTGGGGGCAGGGCTATGGGCGGGGCCGGGGCTGGGGTCGGCCGGGCCCGGGGCGTGTCGCGGGCGGGACGGGCCTCTCCCGCGCCCGGCTGGGCTCAGTCTGCCCACCGCTCACAGGGAGCGAGTGGCCGGCTGGACCTGGGTGAACTGGTCTCCGCACGGCCCTTCGGGCGCGGGCGGGAAGCCGGCTCCTGGGCACCTGTGCTGCACCCCGCGCACTCTCCCCGGCATGGCGCACGCGGAGACGGCGGCTCCGGGCCGCAGGGCCGGCCTGTGAGCCTCGGACCCGAGAGGCACCGGGGGCTTGGCCGCGCGCACGATGCCTTTCCCAGCGGAGGCGAGGGCGACCCCGAGGGCGACGGGGCGCGCGGTGGCCCCGGCGCTGCTGCTGCTGCTGCTCTCCGCGGTGCGTGCGACAGCCCCGCTGCGACCCCTGCCCCCGCTGCAGCCCAGCATGTGAGTCGCGGGAGCAGGAGAGGCTCCTCGGGGCGTCGGAAACCGGGACCGAGCTCCTGGGCTTTGTCCCGGGGCCCCAGAACAATGGGCTCTTTGCCTTAAGTGGGGACAGGGTTCCTGGTGGGGTCTGGGAGCCCCTGTGGCAGGCCTGTGCCTCCTCCCTCACGGCCTCTGTGATGTGCGTCCTGCCTGCTCAGGCAGATGCTGAGCTGGGGAGGGAGGTGAGGAATCCGGGCCCCCTGCCCGGCACGGTCTAGCCTGGGAGCCGGCTTGGACGGCAGAGGAAGCGGCCTGCTCCCACTTCCTCCAAAGCCTGTCTCCTGGGGTCTGGGGGCCTTCGCAGGGGCGGGGTGTACCCAGACGGGGTTGCAGAGCTGGTTTGTGTGTTAAACACGTGTGCTTTGGAGCTGCAGGGAGAAGGAATTCAGTACCAGAATGGGCAGGAAGAGAGGGTCAGGGAGCCAGCCGAGATGAATTTAATTTTGAAAGATGATTCCCCAACGGGCCATTTAGCGGTCTCTCTTTAACAGCAAAGCAATCCCTGTGTTGGCCTCAAAGGAAAGTGGAGGAGGAGGAGGTGGGGAGAGCCTGTTGGCTGCCCCCCACTCCAGCACTCCCTGCAGGGTGCCTGGGCTTGGGGCCGGCCAACCTGGCAAGGCCTTTGCCAGCTGTAGAGGGGCTGGCCAGGGCCTGGGCTCAGCTCACGTTGGGGCCTCCCAGCCGCCACCCTGAAACCCCCTTCAGGGGCCACAAAGGGCTTCTCAGGCTCCTCCTATCCAGCCTTCTGGAAGAGGGCCTGGCGCTGGGCCCCTCTATGTACCTGGCTGTGGAGGATAGAGAGGCGGCCCCTGGGGATGGAGTGGACAGGGTTCCACACTGGGGGGAGGCAGGCAGATTCCTTCCCCCAGAGCCTCTACTCTGGGTCTTGCTTTGCTCCAAGAAGGAAGATTTCCTGTGGTCTCTTCCACAGAGGACCTCCTCTGTGTTGGGGACCTTTCATCCAGAAACTGAAAGGTCTGCTCCTCAGCTCCAGGGGACTTCTGCTGGACACTTCTGCTTCCTGTGGTCCCCGTGCCTTTGTCCAAGGGGAGCTGCAGCCCCACAAGGGGTTAGCACACAGGCTTCGGGCCACTTGACTGCCTGCTTCTCCTACGGCTGCCAGAAGACGTGGGGCTCTGATCCTGAGGGGCAGAGCTCAATGGTGGACGTTTCTGCTCTTGAGAGAGGCTTCTGCCCCTGCTGCACTCACGAAAACTGCTGGCTGCCTGCCTTTCTGGGTCCCCATCCAACTTGCCCAAACTTGCTGTTCTCTCCTGGAGTGGAGCAGGGGTCTTTCCTGTGTCCTACTCGCTCACCTGGCCTCTGGGAAGCCTGGAGCCAGGCTGGGAAGAGCTGTGGCTCCTTCCAGATCCTCCCCTCCCATTGCTTTTCTCTGCTCTTCAATCCTGTGGCTGCCACCCTGGGGGCCTTTGTCCACTGTTTCCTGGCCCTGTCTCCATAAGATAAGGCCTTTGTTCGCAAATTGCCCCTTGCAGGTGGGTCTGAGTTCCAGGTTGGCTGAGGTGGCTGTGTGTCTGCCACAGGCCTTCTGTCACCTCGCCACCTGCATGTGCCTGGATGCACAGTAGGGCTGCAGTGGGCCCTGGCTGGCTGGGGGAGCTCCGATTAGAACAGAGGAGGTTTCTCTCTTGGCTGGGAGAGGAGCCGTTTGATCTGCTGAGCAGAAGGAAGTGGAAACCTGTAGACTGCAGGCACTTTGCTCTCTCCCTTAGAGGAGCAGGGGAGGCGCTGGACAAGCAAGAAAGTGCTGGTCCTGTGTCCCCTGTCATCCTTCCCTTCGGAGAGCTCCTGGGAGCTGGGAGGCTCTGGCCCAGGCAGCTGTGCCTTCTGCCTGGTTTTCCTAGTCTGTCAGCTCCTCCATTTAATCAGTTCTGTGACCTGCTGCCCAGGGCTCCCAAGGTGGGTGCTAAAAGTCATGGGCTGCTCCACTGACCAGCCCCAGGTGCCCCTGGACATTTGTGAATCTGCTAGGGCAATGTGGATGGTTCTCTTTCTCTGGCTCCCCCTGTCCAGGTGGTCCTATTTGGAGCCCTCCCAGGAGTGGGCAGAACTTACCAGTCTGCTTGTTTTTGCCTCTGAGTGAGTTTCTGTGGCCCAGGGAGAATGGCTGGCCTTTCTTTCCTGGGCCCTGGAGCAATTGCTGACCACACGAGGGGATGGTGATGCTGCCACCGGGAGCAGGGTATCGGGTGGGAAGGCCAATGACCCACATGCTGCAGCGCTGGCCAGACTTGAGGTCCCAGCTCCGTCCTAGGAAATGCGGCTGCTCCAGGGCACAAGGCTTCCCCAGGACTAGAGTCCCCTCTGGGCAGCTCTGCTAAGATCAGCTCATGACGTTGACCCCTCTCTCTGTCCTGCAGCAGTTTTGGGCCTTCAAGCTCAAGTCCCCTCTGCATGTAGGTTTTTGGACCTGGCCCATATTCTTCCAGGCTGGTTCCACTAGTGTGGCTCTCAGGAAGCTGTGCCCAGCCACCTGTGGGTGTCAGAAAGCTGAACTGTGCTTTGAGCGGCTGTGGTGGCCGTGGTTTTTTTTTTTTTTTTTTTTTTTAAATTATCATTATTATCTAGTTGTAAATTGGGCACAATACCTTTATTTTATTTATTTCTATGTGGGCTGAAGATTGAACCCAGGCCCTGCACATGCTAGGTGAGCACTCCACGCTGAGCCTCGACCCCAGCCCCGGTGGTGGCTGTTTTGAGCTCCCTTTTGAGACTCAACTGTCCCACAGGTGAGGGTGCTTCCGAGTCCAGGTTGAGCTCTGCAGCCTGATGCTCAGAGGTCCTGTGCCTTAGCCAGCCCCACCTCCTCTTCCTGCCCTTCCACCCTGGGGTGAGGATGGGTGGCCAGGGACAGTGCAGGTGAGCAGAGCCGAGGGGCAGAGTGGCCAGCATCAGTTGGCCCTCTCACATGGGGTCCCCAGTGTGCAGGGACACCAGCTCACTCCTGGGGCCATCAGGGGTCCCCTCCATTCTGGCTCATTTCACCCCTCCCAGTGGGCGGGGTCAGAGCTGTGAGTCCTCATTTACAGGTGGGGAAACTGGGCAGAGGCTCAGGAACCTGCACACGTTGGAGAAGGTGCATGGGGAGCCGGGAATCAGATGGCACCTTCGGCACAGCCTGTTCTGCTGGCTCCAGTGCTGGACCAGGGCTCACACTGGGTGTGCGACAGTCTTCCCTGGGCTCCTCACAGCACCAGCCACTGCTGAGACCTGGAGAAACGCCAGGCTCCAGGCCCAGAGTCTCCACTTTAGTGGGTCTGGGGGAGGCGTGGGGAGGCTTGAGAGTGGGGGTGTGTGTTGCTGGGTTTGGACCCAGGGCCTCACCCTTGCTAGGCAAATGCTCTACCAGTGAGCCACATCCCCAGCCCTTTTTAAATTTTTATTTTGAGACAGGGTCGTGCTAAGTAGCTGAGGCTGGCCTGGAACTTGCCATCCTCCTGCCTCAGCCTGCTGCATCACTGGGATTACAGATGTGTACCATCATGGTGACCTTCTGAGCTGTGCCTTTCTGACAAGTTCCCTGGAGGTGGGGTTCCTGCCTGGGGACCCTGCTTTGAGAACCGCTAAGTGAAGCTGCACCACTTTAGCCCAGTGCCAGGGTGAATGGGTGGACCAGTTCTGTCCTCCACCAGGAGCAAGTCCTTTAAGATGTCTGACTTACAATCTTGGGTCAGCCACAGGACAGCCTGTTTTTTGTTTTTGACATCTGGGGACACGATGCCTCTATCAGAGGGAGGGAGGTGGGGAGCAGCCCCCGTGAAGGAGTCAGTAAGAGGAGCCTAGTGATGAGGGGGAGAGAAACGTCCCAGGTGTGATGTGGGGCCGAGGGCCGGAGGGCAGAGCTGTGGCCTGGGGTGGGGAGGCAGCCCCTGGCGGCGGCCTGCCTAGGCTGCCCTGCCCAGGGGAGGGACAGCACCCCGGCCACCTTCTGTTGGTCCTGGAAGCAGCCAAACCCACCAGCCAGAGGCCGTGTGTTCACGTGGGGGGTGTGCAGTTTGTGAGGTCGCCTCCTGGGGCACAGAGAGAAGCGGGGAGAGGGTGGTCCTGGTAGGCCGTGAGGTCCTCTGGCATTGGTGGGATCAGGCATGAGACTGGGGGGACTCGGAGCCCTGTGTCCAGGACGCAGCCCGAGGAAGGCTGATGAGCCCTTCCCTAACGAGGGGACCCCCGTTCCTGGCTCACTCCCCTGCCTGGCCCTCTCTCCATAAACTCAGGAGGGACCCTTGGCCTGCCACAGCTCCTGGGAAGCTGTGGCCCGCGTCCTGTGCAGTCATCTGAGAGGCCCGGAACCCCAGAGCAGGCCTGGCTCCACATCTTATTAATGCAGGGAGCCACCGTTACCTCCTTCCAGGAGTGTTGGGGACATCCGTCCCCCCTGGCCCATTGCTCCTGGCTGGGGGAGCCGGGGGTGTGGAGGCTGTGAGGCCGGAGCAGCAGGTTCCACTGGGAGCTCACAAGAGAGCCTGGATCCTGATCCTGGGCTGCCCTGTCCTGCACCTTGAGGATCCTCACCCTGCAGTCACCCCGACGTGGGCTGGCTGGCCTCTGCCACGGAAGACTGCAGGAGGGGTGTGAATGGGACGTCTCGGGCAGCCTGGTCCTGGGGACTTGACTGGGGATTTGGGGTTGGTTCTGCCCTGGCCACCAGTCTTTGATGGTCAGCTGGGGGCGGAGGACCTCGGCCTTGGTGCTGTGGCCAGGCCAGGCTGGGGACCCAGCTTCGTTGGTGCTTTCATCTTGGCTGCAAAGCAGAACCGCTGTGTGGCTCCCTGAGGGGCGGGCTTCCCACCCAGCGAGAGCAGGAGGAGGAGGAATAAAGTCCTCGGTTGCAAGAGCATCCGTCTGGGGGTGGCTGGCCCAGGGCCAGGTCCTGGGACAGGGCAGCCGGGGTCTTCCAGGGCTGAGCCTGGGGACCCCCAGCAGACCAGACAGACGTCGGGGCCGTCTGGGAAGCAGGAACTTCTGCCCAGGTGGACGGTTTGAAAACAGAGGCTAGGGATGTGCTGTGTCCCCTTGCAGAGCAGGGAGCTCAGCCAGGAGGTTGGGAGAGAAGTGGCCTCCTGCCTGCTCTGCTACCCCCAAACGGTGGTGGGGCCCAGGTGCTGGATTTGCCAGGCTCACTGCAGTGTACCCCCAGGTAGCATGCACTGTGGTCCACTCCACAGGCCCTGCCCCTCGTGTTGGGGATCAAGCCCAGAACCTGGTCCTGCTGGGAGAGCCTGGTCTCCTCTTCCTGAAGGTCCCACAGAATCCTGCTGCCTTCGGACTTGGTCCGACTCAATGCTAGCACTTAAGTCGTGTCCTCTTTTACTGAAACTTGTCTTTGGAGGTCACCTGACCTGGGTGAGCCCAAGCTCTGGGCATCCACCACCTCCTGAGGGCATGGATCATGTGCAGGGGGCGCTGGGTTTGAACCGGGCCTCACTCACCTGTGCAAGCAAATGCTCTACCACTGAGCCACCTCTCAGCCCTTTTTGTTTTTTACCTTGAGACGGGGCCTTGCTGACTTGCTTGGGGTGGTCCCTCCACCGACCTTTCCCCACCTCACAGCCTGATGGGCATGGGGGTTGGTCTTACGCTGACCGCCCCCAGAGCTGGCTTTTCTCTGGCCTGGTTCATGCAGTCCCTGGGGTGGGGACCTGCAGAAAGGGGAGTCCTCTGGGTCTTGGCAGGGGTGGGGACCATGGCTCTACTTTTCCATTTCCTGCTCCTGGGAGGGAATGCCCTTCTCACTGTGCCAACAACCCGCAGGGCTCAGAGGGTGCTGGGAGTGACTGAGACCTCAGGGATGGGGCCGGGAGGGCCGGGTGGAAAGAACAGAAGCCCTGGGCCGGAGGACTGAGCCATCCTGAGGGCTGGGCGGGCCCTGTGTCCTCCCCCCCCCCATCTGGAAGTGGTGTGGGGCCTTCCTGGCCTGGCTCCTGGGGGATCAGGCAGCTCCTTGGGCAGTGTGTGGTCCCTGTGTGGGGACACTTGGTCCTGGTTCCTCTTCGAACCCCCCTCACCCTCGAGCCTGGGTGGGCACTGGGAGGGCTGTGCTCTGGAGGCCTGGCCTCCCAGGGCCATGTGCCGGAGGGGTCTGTGCCAACCAGTGGTGGGTGGTGAGATGCTGACTGTCCCTGTTCTCTGTCCCAGGCCCCATGTGTGTGCCCAGCAGGAGCTGACCCTGGTGGGCCACCGCCAGCCCTGTGTGAAGGCCCTCAGTCGCGTGGTGCCCGTGTGGAAGCCGGGCTGTGGGCGGCAGGCATGGTGCATTGGCCACGAGCGCAGGTAGGTGCTGGGCACCTGGGGCTGTGGGGCAGGAGCTGGGCAGTGGGGGCTGGGGCTGTGCCCATCAGGGCCACCGGATGCCCCCTCTGAGGACAGAGTGCCAGGGAGGCTCCAAGTCACAGCTCTGTGGAGAGGTGTGGGGCCCCACCAGGGACGGGTGCTGGGCACACCCGGCAGAGAGCCCGAGCTCACCGGCTGAGTTCCGGCTGGAGGCCATTGCTGCCTGACCCTTGGGCCTCTCCCAAGCCCACGTGAAACCTTTCATTGCTCAATATTTTATTTCAAAATCAAGCTCAAGGAGTTCTTTTTTATGCCCCTCCTGTTTACAGACTCAGCACCGTGGAACCTGCCTGGGTGCAGACTGGGGGGGCCTGGCTGTGGCCCCCAGTGGGTGGAGGAAGGAGGGGTCCTGGGAGGAGGGGTGCTCAGCCAGGGCTGCAGGGGTCCTGGCCCTGCCCTGGGCTGCCCTCCTGGGGTGCAGGGTGGTGGCTCCATGTCTGCTCGGCCTGCTCGGGGGCTCGGGGGCGGCGAGTGAAGGTCTGTTGGCTGGACAGTTAGTTCATCATCTGCCGAGTGAAGGAGGAGGAGTGTGGTTGAGTGTGGCCGCTTCTCACCTGGGGCCATTTTGTCGTCCCCCACCCCGCAGTGCCTGGAGACGGGTTTGGTGCTGGGAGGTGGGCTAGGGGACAGGAGCTGTGCATCCAGCAGGAATGGCCTGGGCAGGAAGGACAGATTCCTCATTGCTCTCCAGGGGCTGCTCCCCGCAGCTTCCAGGGTGTGCGGTAGAAACAGGGATTCGGTAGCCTAGACGCGGGTCCCCATCCCCACCTTGGGGAGGGTGGTTTCTGTGATGGGTGGCCAGTTGGAGGAGCCTCCATGACTTCCCCGCTGTGGCCTGTTGTGGCTGGACGCAGGGTGCAGTGTTTCTAAGGTGGCTGGGTGGGCAAGGTGACCAGGAAGCCCCAGAATCTGGAGGACTTACTATCTGGGTCAGTGCCGATGCGTCCACGGCCTCCCTGCCGGGGTTGTGCTTGGGCCATGCTGTCAGGGTTTCCCGGGTGGCTGGGGCCTGTGCAGGTCTGGCTCCAGGACTCCGGCCCTGGCACGGTTCAGCTCAAGATGTCCGGACCCTTCTCCAGCCCTCCCTCCCAGGAACGTGGCAGTTCTGCCATGGGGTTCAGTGGGAGCAGTTTGGGCTCTGGGTCATGGGGGGCAGGGCAGCTGTCCAGTCTGGCTGGCTCTGGAATGTGGCTCAGGTCTGCCTTTGCTCCACGCCCACTCCTGGTAGCCTGAGTGCTCGCAGGGCCTCGGTGCCATGGGGACAGTGTTCTGCCTGGCCTACAGGCACTGTCACCCCTGGCTGTGGTGGCCAGGCTTGCCCCAGTTCAGTGTGCGTGGAATGCGCAGTCTCTCTTCCCCTCTGGTGTCCCTTCCCAACCTCTGGGAACTGGGCACAGCTGGGCCGAGTTGCAGGCCATGTCTCCACATGCCTGTCCATGCCTGTCCATGCCTGTCCAGCCCAGGTGGTGGAGCTGAGAGGTCTGTCTGCTGCACCTTCCTGCTTACCCTTCCCCAGGAGCTGGCCTGACCCCATCCTCTTCTCCCCATCTGCCCAGTCCAGTCCAGTGAGCCGCCTCCGTGGACGCCACTCCTCCTTGCAGTGGTCCCGGAGTCCCCGTCCCTGACTGGAGCCCTCAGGCCTTGTGTGGTGCCCCTGAGTCCTGGGCCTAAAGACAGTCACGCGACCAGGAGCTGGCCATGGCTGCAGTGTCCCAGGTGGCACTCGGCATCTCTCCTGCTTCTGTGGGGACAGCACATGCTGCATGTGCAGAGCCTCGGCTGGTCCTGGGGAGGGCGGGAAGGAGGTCCCCGGCTGGAGGAGGGCTGGGCTTGGAGGAGGCTCGGAGGCAGGGCAGGCCTCTGGCCCCGCAGCCTGGGCTGGGGGGCCCTGGGTGGGTCCCTGAGCAGCGTGGGCGCTGAGTGGGCTGACAGGAGCCAGTGCGGGCTGTGGGCTTCGTCACCCTCCCCGCCCTACCTGCTGTTTCAGCACCTTATGCCACAGGCGCAGATCGGAGGTGCCCTGGAGTGGCCTTCCCAGCTGCTGGGCACAGAGCAGGGCAGGGAAGCTGAGCGTCTGCGGCAGGGAGAGGGCAGGAGCTGTCCCCACAGCTGCTGCTCCCTGGACAGCTGTGTGGGCATCCAGGACAGCCAGGCTGCGTTTCTTCAGACCCTAAAAGGCGGGCAGCGAGCGCCTTGACCTGAGGAAACCGGTGCCCAGGGGTTTGGCGCTGGGCTGTGGCTTCCCGGGACTCAGTGGCAGGGCTGAAGCTTTAGCCTGGGGCCCTGGCTCCGGTCCGAGCACTGGCAGCGAGGCCTGCAGGCTGCTGCACTCCTACCCATCCTCCAAAGCCCACTCCGAGGTGCCCTCTGTGGAGCCGTCCTCCACCTCTGGGGGACCAGCGGACGTCTTCATGTCCCTGCATCTCTCTTGGGGGTCACTAAGGCTTGAAGGCTGCCGGGGGCCCGGAGCAGCAGGGTGGGGAGTATGATGAAAGCCCAGCAGGGAGGCCTGGCCATGGTGGGCAGCAGAGCTGGTCCAGTCCGGCCCCAGCTCTAGGAGCACCTCTGGGCCTGGTTTGGCCTGGCCTGGCAGGCGCTTCCCTCAGCTGGGACCAGGAGACGGGGACCTCTCCTGGCCTTGGTGTTGGCAGGCAAGCGCCACGCATGTCCCTCAGCCTGGGGACTTGGCTCTGCTGCCCCTGGCCTCATGCCTGGGCCAGGGATGCTTGTCAGGCTGCTCCTGTTGGCCACCGGACGAGCCAGTGACAGGTGACTGTGCTATGGACACTGTGAGGCCAACGGGCCCCAGGTGTGGGCTCTGCCTGCGGGTGACGGCCACCACCTGTTGGGCCCCAGGGCCCTGGCCCTGCGGCCTGGCCTCTAGCCCTTCTCACTCTGACAGTTCTGTGCAGAGAATTCTCTGGTTTGTTGAGCAGGTTGCAAAGGGGCTGAGCGGATGTGAGGGCCAGCAGTGTCCCCCCCACACCAGCTGCACCCCAGCTTCCCTGGACAGACAAGGGTACCTCCTCTCCAGCTCTTTGGGGGTGGCCACCAGGGCCAGGGGTCACAGGACAGACTCTGTGTCCACGTGCTTAGGCCAGGTTCAGGGCCATGGGGGCCTCAGTTTCCCCGTCCGGTTGAGCTGGGGTCAGGATCATGGGCCACACACAGGCTCCCCGAGTGCCTGTTACCTGGTGGCTCCTGCACCCTCTGGGCAGGAGTTGGCTTTGCGTCTGGGTCTGGGCTGTCGAGTCTGTGCCTGGCTGTGGGCAGGGCCGTGTGGGTGACAGGGCGCCTGGCCTGGCCCAGAACAGGTAAGGCTGCGCTGGCACCTGGCCTCCTGCCAGTGTACAGGGCCTTCCCCAGCAAACCCGAGAGCCAGGGCCGGCCGCTCAGGCTGCATGAAGCCACGAGAGAGGAGCGAGGTCCTCCAGAGGAAGGAGGGCAACCTGTGGCCCTCAGCACGGAGCTGGCCCTGCTCCTGCCAGGCCCAGACCCTGCAGCTGTGGCTCCACTGGGCCTCCCTCCCAGCAGCCTCGTCCCTGACCCCAGCCTGTGGGAATCAGCTCCCGGTGGCACTGGCTGCAGGGGAACGGGGATCAGTCCTCAGGGGCTGACGGTTCCTCTCCCAGGGTCCTTCCTTTAGGGGCCATGGGATGGGATGACTCGTGGCCGGGAAGAGCAGCTGGTACCCTGGCCCTGCGGCAGCCATGCTGTTTACACTGCGAGGCGTGCGCTTGGGCTCTGCTCCATGTCGTTTGCCGCGGGTGGGTTTGCGCAGGTGAGTGGTTTCATGTCGGGCCAAGGTGTTGTGCAAGGCGCTCCCAGCACCTCCGAGTGCAGGGCCTGGCGTGGACGTGTGCGTCCGGGAAGTGGCCCCCGCCCTGTTTGTTTGTTGGGCCTGGGGCCTGGGCCAACTCTGCTTCCCATGTGCCAGCCCCAGCAAGGAGGTGGTCTGTCACTTGGAGGCGACAACTCAGGCTGCCTGGCCACTCCCAGAGGCTCGAGGGCCCCAACACAGTGGCTGTGGGCTGGCCCCTGGATGCCATCCCTGTGGACCGTGAGGGACTGGAGGGGGTGCTGTGCTGGAGGCTGTGCTGGGCTGGGCCTCCCATCGTCCCTCCTTGGCTACTCTTTCCTGTCTCTCAGTCTCTCTGTACCTGTCTCTCTGTCTCTCCGGCCCGGTTCCGTCACTGTGAGCACAAAGGCCTCTCAGCCACAGGACCCGGGGTGTGTGCCAAGCTCTGAGCCCCTGTGTTTCCTGGGGCTCCTACAACAAGCCATGACAAACCAGGTGGCTTAAAGCACCAGGAATTTGTCCTCTGGCTGTTTGGGAGGCCTGGAGTCCCCGGCCAGGTGTGGGCAGGGCTGGTTGCCCCTGGAGAGACGGAGGGGCCCCTGCCCTTGCCTCTTGCGGTTTTCGGGCTGCGGCTGCTGGCCTCGCAGAAGTGTCCCTGGATCACAGCCTCTACTTCACACGGCTTCTCCCTGTGTGTTCGTAAGGACACCAGGAGGCTAGGGTCCATTCCAATCTAGTACGGCCTCATCTTAACTAAGTAACGGTGAAGCAAAGACCTTATTTCTGGATCAAGCCCTGTTCCAGGTGGACATGAGTTTGGGGAACACTGTTCAACCCAGTACAAGCAGCAAGAGGCGGCATTGGAGTGGACGGGGCAGATGGCCTGGGAGGGGCCTTGCTGACTGCAGCTAGAGGCTGTTTGGGTGGGGGAGGGCCAAGAGCAGGGTCACCCCTCAGGAAGGACGCCTGGTACCACCTTGGACCAGCCACCCAGCCCTGGGCCCCTCAGGCATGAAGCTTACTCCAAAAGCCATCCCCCCTAGGCTGGGCGCCTCCACTCTGAATCCCCCAGTCCTCCCAGCCTGGCCGGAGCTGAGACCGGGGCGTGGGCCAGGTGGGAATGTGACCCCAGCTTGGAGCAGGCCCACCGTGGGAGTTGGGGGCTGGGCAGAGGGAGTGGGGTAGCATGCAGCAGGAAGAGTGCAGGCCAAGACTGCTGCTGGCTCTGCATGGCTCCTCCTGCATGCTGCACCCTGACCCGGCCGCAGGGGCACATGGGTGTAGGCAGCAGCCACCCCACCTGGGCCACGTGGGAGCCAGTCTCCCGGGTGTGGAGGGAGCCACGGTGTGCTGCTCCGCAGTGGCCAATGTGTCCTTCCTTCTTTTCCAGAACCGTCTACTACACAGGCTACAGGCAGGTGTATGCTGCAGAGGCCCGCATGGTGTTCCGGTGCTGCCCGGGATGGAGCCAGCAGCCGGGTCAGGAGGGCTGCCTCTCAGGTGAGTGTGCTTGTCCCTCTGCACCTGCTGCCCAGCAGAGGCCTGTCTGGCGGGTGCCCTCCCGGCTTTGGCCCCGGGGCTGCAGGCCGGGGTCTTCTGCACTGGGTACAATTCCCCACAGCGATGCCAGAGGCCCAGGGTCACTGGTCCGGCAGCTCGACTTGCCAGGGGCTGTTAAAGGGAGGTGGCAGAGAAAAACGGAGCAGCGACTCCCAGCACTGCAGCTGGCAGGAGCGTGGCCAGGGAGGGCTGTGGCTGTGGCACAGGTGTGGGCAGCCCCGTGCGTCCAGCGTGGCTCAGGTGCTGTGCAACCTGGGACATCAGGACGGGTGGCTGGGGCTGAGAGCAGGCTGGGCCCAGGATCGCGTCCTCTGAGACCCACGACGGCTCTGAAGCCTGGTTTGTGAAAGGATGCGGCTTGTGGCTGTAGGACTGGCCACAGGGACCATGTGGGAAGGGTTCCCGGCCTGCTGGCATGGGGACAGGGGACAGGCAGGTGGGTGTGGGGCAGGTGCCCTGGCAGGTGAAGCTGACTGGGTGAGGAGTCAGCCCCCTCTTCTGGGAGGTTGTGGGGTGGCTGGGAGGTGAAGGTTCGCGGGCCGTGGCTCCTGGGTTTCTTGAGTCCCCTCCTGGGGACACAGCCACTGGTCCTGAGCCCAGCGCGAGCAGGATAAAGGGAAGGGAAGGGACGGGCGTTTTCCAGGAGGGAAGTGAGTCACCGTCCAGGACGTGAGCAAAGGAAGGAGGGAGCAGTGGCTGACTCCAGGGGACGGGTCAGGGTGGGACACTGGCCTGCTCCCCTGAGCCAGGGGGCGGGGTCCCAGCCTGGCGGACAGTCGAGGGCACTTCTCTGGCTCTCTGATCACGCCTGACCGTCTCTGCCTGGAGGAACACAGGGCACTGGTGACAGCCCTGGGGCAGAAGCAGGGTGGCAGAGGAAGCGGGGTGTGCTGTCCAGGCCCAGCTAGGTGTGCAGGGCAGTGCTAGCCACTGGTGTCCCCTGGGCCCCCTGCTGGGTCTGGGGAAGGTTGCTCTTCACTGTCTGGAGTGACCAACCAAGGTCAGGGGTGGAGGCAGATGGGGCCAGGGCCAACCCCTACTGCAGGCCGGGCAGGTGCTGGCTTTCTGGGAAAGTGAGGCCACCCTGGGGTCGGTGTGGCAGGTCCTACTGACTGTGTCCCTCTCTCCCGTCCCTGTGTCTGGCATGAGCTCTGGGTGTGTCCCAAAGGTCCTGCTGGCCTGTCTGCACCCGCTGTCCCACCCCCGTGGGACCCTCAGGCTCCAGTGGGCGTGGTGGCCACTGCCCAGGGACATCACCCAGTGCCCTCAGGGGAGGGCTCTCTGCCAGATCCTCCCAGGCAGCTTGGCCGCAGCAGTGGAGGAGCTGGGCTGGGCAGTGGGGCAGCAGGTGGGTCTCTTGTCACGTGGGACGTGGCGCCGCAGGTGCCCACCTGGAGCTGGGCTCTCTAGCTGTTTGTTTTGAAGTTCACTTTTAGTGCAGCGTCGGCTTGCTTACGTGTTTCATTTGTCTGTTTGAACAATCCCCGTCCAGCCACGTGATCTGGCTTCTCCGGCCTCTCCCCATTCACCCAGGCGTTGGGCCCCAGAGTGAGCGGCTGGGGGAGGGGGGCAGGGTGCTGTGGGCTTGTCCCCGCCCAGGGCTGGGGGCTCCAGCACGTTCTGTGGTGACCTGTGTCCACTCCTTGTTTGTTCAATCACCTATTTACACACTCGCTCACACTCACCCATTCACTCACTCACTCACCCACTCACTCACTAACTCATCCACTCACTCTCTCACTCTCACCCATTTACTCACCCACTCACACTCACTCATTCACTCTCTCACTCACACGCATTCACTCTTTCATTCACACTCACCCATTCACTCACTCACCTATTCACTCACCCACTCACTCACTCACTCACTCACCCACTCACTCACTAACTCATCCACTCACTCTCTCACTCTCACCCATTCACTCACCCACTCACTCACCTATTCACTCACTCACTCACCCATTCACTCTCTCACTCACTCTCCCATCCACTCACTAACTCATCCACTCATCACTCGTCCATCCACTCACTTACCCACTCACCCATTCCCTCTCACTCACACTCACCCATCCACTCACTCACCCACTCACTCACTCACCCATTCACTCACTCACTCTCTCACTCACATTCACTCATTCAGTCACCTACTCACTCACCCACTCACCCACTCTCTCACTCACTCTCATCCATTCACTCATCCACTCACCCACCCACCCACTCACCCACCCACTCACTCACCCACCCACTCACTCACCCACCCACTCACTCACCCACTCACCCACTCACCCGCCCACTCACCCACTCACCCATTCACTCACTCACTCACTCACCCACCCACTCACCCACTCACCCGCCCACTCACCCACTCACCCATTCACTCACTCACTCACTCACCCACCCACTCACCCACTCACCCATTCACTCACTCACCCATTCACTCACTCACCCACTCACCCGCCCACTCACCCATTCACTCACTCACTCACTCACCCACCCACTCACCCGCCCACTCACCCACTCACCCATTCACTCACTCACTTACTCACCCACCCACTCACCCACTCACCCACCCACTCACTCACTCACCCATTCACTCACTCACCCACTCACCCGCCCACTCACCCACTCACCCATTCACTCACTCACTTACTCACCCACCCACTCACCCACTCACCCACCCACTCACTCACTCACCCATTCACTCACTCACCCATTCACTCACTCACCCATTCACTCACTCACCCACTCACCCACTCACTCACTCACCCATTCACTCACTCACCCACTCACCCACCCACTCACTCGCCCACTCACCCACTCTCTGGATCCCTCAGGTTTCCCCTGCTTGTCTCACATGTTGTGAGTCACGAGGACCTGGCAGGGGCAGCACCTGCCCATGGCGAGTCCACAGTCTGAGGGTGGCAGACCCAAGCAGGTGCCTGTCCTGTGGCCAGGGAGTGACCCAGGCAGTTGAGGCCAGTTGGGCTGGGGGAGTATCTGGAGATGGCACAAATGTCCAGGTGCCAGCTGGGAGCCCCAGACAGTCAGGAGGTGAGTGCTGAGTTGGGTCAGCAGGTGGACCTGTGGGAGTCTGGTTGGACGCTGGGGTTCCGGAGCTCTGTGAGCTGTGGGGCCTCCAGTGCAGCTGTCGAAAAGACTGCCAGGGGCCTCTCAGACTGCCCCTCCCTGGGCAGTGGGCTTCCTGCCATGAACTGCAGGCAGTGGTCACTGCTCTGTCCTCTCTCCAGGTCCTGCTTGTGAACTGTCTGGTCCAGGCAGGGCTGGGGGCTTCTCTCGTCCCACAGGAGGGCCATGGCAGGGCTGTGACCCTGGCCTGGCCCAGGCAAGAGCATGGGGCAAGCGCCCATTGCTGAGCTGGGCACCCCCCTGTGTGAGGAAAGCAGTGCAGAGAGGAGACCACAGCTGGGTCCTGGGCTTGGCACTGAGGTTGGGCTTGTGACATGGGTGTGACAACACCCAACTCAGGCACGGACTGAACGGCAGCCAGTGGAGCTTGCCTGTGTGCTGGTACCTGGTACCCACTGAAGCAGCTCTGCACAAGGAGGTCTGGCCCCGGCCAGCTGGGCTGCAGGACAACTGTTGGGGCTGGGGGACCCTTGGCTGCAGTGTCCCTTGGCTGAGGGCTCTGTTGGCTGAGGGCTCTGTTGGCAGGACTTGTGAGGAGCTGTGCCCTCCACGGCCAGGTGTGGGGTTGCCACCAGGCCGCTCACTGCTGGGTGGCTTGGGGGCATTTCCTCCCTCTGGCCCCGAGGGCTTGGCCAAGCTCAGAGCCCGCGGGCTCTCCCCTGCAGCTCTGGGGAACTGCTAGGTGGGCGGAGCCTCTGAGGGGGGCAGAGCCTGGGGAAGCCTTGCTCCAGCTCTGCGGAGTCCCCACTGAGGGCCTCATGCCAGGAGGACGGGGCAGGTGGGGCTCAGACCAAGGGACTTCTGTCTTGGGTGGAAGTCTTGGGGGCCCAGCAGGGCTTGGAGCCCGTGGTCCTGTGGGGGCCCGAGTTCCCTGGGGTCAGGTGACAGTGTATGACTGCCCATGGTCCCCTCCCGGTTCCCATGCCATGGTGCCCCCCAGCACCCTGGGCCTCTCCTCATTTCTGTTTCCCCCTGCAGACCCTGCCAGCAGGGGAAGGGCAGGGTACCCGAGCTGCTGACACCCCCCTCACAGCCATTGTGAAATTTCCTTGCTGGTGTGACCTGGAAACTGGCTGGAGCATGCGTCAGGCCAGAGGGTGGGCGTGGGAGCCACGTGTTGTGGAGGAGAGCGAGGAGAGCTTGACGGGACCCCGGCCCGGAGAGAATGGCAGGAAGCCGCTAATCGCAAGCAGTTTTTCCCAGACCAGTTCCAGCACTGGTGTCGGAGGTGACCAGAGAGAGAAGCGGAGGGTGGGGTATCGGGTGTGGGCTCCACGTTGGGGCTTCCTGAGAGCCCCGTGGCAGCAGGCGTGTGCCACTGCGGGGGCGAGTCCTTTCTGCTCAGAGGTCCTCTGGCCCCCACCCTCCTCCAGTTGGGTGACATGGTTTGCATAGGCCCCCCCCATGTTCCAGCTGTTGCCACTTGGGTCCTGGCAGGACCCTCCACCTGGGCGGCCTCCCTGAAGACGGGGAATGGGCAGTGTGGCCGCCCAGGTGCCTGGCAGGGAGCAGCCCACTCCCCAGTTCCTCTGCGTGTCGACCCTGAGCTGGACACACAGGGATGAGGAACCGGAAAGACCGATGGCCCCTCTACCTCCGTTCCTGGGCTGGACTCAGCCCTGCAGCGAGGTCCGCTGAGGAGGCCAGGAGGTGGAGCCTGCGGAGGGCATCAGGACTGGTGTGGAGAGGCCGCGAGGGGAGTCCCGTCCTGTGCGCTGTTCAAGGAGCAGAGTTCAGTCATTTTGCAGGACTTCTCAGGTCCTTGATGTGCCAACACTCACTGGCATCCTGAGACAGACTAGCTAGTGTATCCCCAAACCCAGGGCCTTCTCAAAGAGGAAGACGCGGAAGCAACCAATCCAAGCAGGGGAGCGCGCCCTCACGTGTGGTGAGAAACACGGGGAGGCGAGGCCCTGGGCCGAGGTCGGGCGGTGCCAGGTCTGGGAGGGGTAGTTCCCTGCCGCGGGTAAGGGCTGCGGAGAGCCCTGAGCAGGCGAGGGTGGGCGCGCGCGAGCTGGGGAGGGGGTCCTGGCAGGGAACGGAAGGGCGAGACAGGAGCTGGGCAGAGGCAGCTGGGCAGGAGGGTGTGGTAAGGCCAGGGTGGAGGACGGTCCCTGTGGCCACAAGCTGGGCCCTTGCAGTGCTGGCAGCAGAAGCCTGAAGTCAAGGCCTGCAGGCCGTGCTCCCCCAGAGGCTCTAGGGGACGGTCTCCCTGTGTCCCCAGCACAGTCCCCGAGTCCTCATGAGAACTGTCCAGAGTTTGGGTGGAGGGACCTGCTGAGAGGGGATGGCTTGACCCGGTTGGGGGGAGGGGGAGGGCGGTGTTTCTGGATCTGCCGACGGAGTGGCATGGACTCTGGGAATGTCTACCTCGGAGAAGCCTGGGTCTTGGTGCCCAGTCCCCTGTATGTGCTCAGCATGGGTGACTTGGGCCAGCCTGGCCTTCAGCTCTGTGGTCAGGTGACCATAGCCTGGGAAGGACACTGTAGTGTCACTGCCCCAATCTCCTCATGGCTGGTCCTGGTCTTGGTGCTTGAGGGCTGCTGGGCTGTCCAGGAAGAGGCCACACCTTCTTTGAAAAATTTGTCACCTGCAAGGCCTTCTCATCCACAGAGCAGAATAGGAAGGCCGTCACTGAGGGTCCCGGGTGGGGACCCTGCCCCCAGGTGCCTGGGACCTTGCCCACAGGTGGGTTGGCAAGAGGGATGAGAGCCTGGTTGCTGGATGCTGACCTGGAAGGGGCCCAGCACCCAGCAGCCTGTAGTGGGGGTGTCCGGAGCCAAGGCCTGGACTTGGAGCCCCTGTGTCCAGCTGTCAGTCCACCAGGCAGGTGGGCCCTGCAGGTCTTCCTCCTCTCCTGGGACGCCCAGGGCTTGGCAGCCGCACCCTCTGTGTCTCGTTGGGCCTGGTTGGCCAGCTGCGGGAGGGGCTGCAGGAAGGCCCAGGAGGGCCCGGCTGCCCTCTGCTTTCCTGCCCCTGCCCTCGGCCTTTCCTCTTCCGATCTGTCCACACGTCCATCAGCCCATGCCCCAGCGTGGGAATTGGCAGAGCCTGATCCCAGGTCCTGGGCCTCCCTTCCTCCATGTGGACACAGTGCAGGGTCCACAAGCCCAGAGGGCCCTGTGTCGCAATGTCACTGTCCCCAGCAGCCCCCGTCTCTCCCAGCTGTGGGGTGTTAGCCTGGCTCTGCGGGCCTGAGCCTGGCAGCTTGCTCTCTCCTGTACCTGACCCTGCCATCCACCTGCGAGCTCATGCCACACACTGCCTCGCACCGACCTGTGCACACTGTACTCACACACGTGTGCACACATTTAAGCTAAGATGCTTCTGCCATTGCACGCCCACTCAGACGTGCTCACGGTTGTACCCAGCTCACACGCACAGACGCGCTCAGCCACAGGCTCACACTCCTGTGTTCACTCATCCGTACAGGCACAGGGTCTGCACACTCACAGTCAACCTCAGCCCACGTGTTCCCACACCCACAGACAGCCCTGTGCGCTCACCCACCCAGAGCGTCTCCTTTCCAACCCCAGCCCTGCAGCTGGGACCTGTCCAGAGCCATCTGTCCAGGGCACGCTCGGGCCAGTGGCCTTGTCACCTCCCTAGCACTTCCCAGTGCTTGGGGTCTACCCAGAATTCTGTGCTGTTGCCATCTCAGGTGCAGTCCTGGGGACTTACTTGGTGGCCTCGGTGGGCATGGGGGGCTGTCACTTGTCTGTCTAGCCAGTGGCTTGTCTTTGCAGGCTGGTGGCACCCAGGGCCAGTGCTCGAAGGCCAGTGCTCTCCTCTGAGCTCACCTCCAGCCCTGGCCAGGTGTTGATTATGTTTGGTCCCCGGGGGCTCTGGGGGTCGCAGTGACAGGGCCAGCTTGCCCGGGGCTGCAGTGGGGAGCACAGGCTACGGGAGAGAAGATGACAGTGGCCTTAGATGCAGGGTGATCCTGAGTGCCACAGGGGCCCTTCTTTCTGGAAGATTCTGGGTGTTCAGTCTCTGCTTTCTAAACTGGCTTCGAGGAGCCCAGAGGCATGGGGACTCGGCGTCTTCCTCGGCTCCCAGGGAGGTGTGCGGGGCCTTCTGAGCTGTGCTGCCCTGAGCCCGCCAGGCCCGCGCCCCGCGGTGGAGCCTGGTTCTCACCTCCCAGGCTGGTCTCGGCCTTCACGCGCCAGTGTTGTGTGACCACCCTGTGCCTTCCCTGTGTGGCTGGTGGGCGGGGTCTGGGCAGGTGGAGCCTGGGTCAGTCTAGCTCTAACCTCCTCTGCTGGTGGTTGGAGGACCCTGGAGGAAGATGCTCCTGCTGGGCTCTTGCCCTGACCAGGACGCCCTGGGCACAGCGAGAGCCCCCCAGCTCCTCCTTGGCTGGCGCGGGCAGGGCCCCTCAAGCTGGTGGGAGCAGCAGGTGGGAGCAGCAGGTGGGAGCAGCAGGTGGGAGCTGGGTCGTCGTCACTGCCTGCTGAAGTGGGCCCTCTGTGTCCACAGGACACAGATCCAGTCTTGGGGGCTGGCAGCTGGGTCCCTGGGTCCTGCCTGGCTCTGGCCCCTTCTCCCAGCCCCTGTGAAGTGGGCCTTCCTGTCCCACCAAGGGGACCTCGGAAAGCTGGCTATGGGTGTGGGTGTCAGAGCTCGCTCCTGACACAGGCCGCGCTGAGGAACGGGTCCCTCCTTGTTCAGCCAGGTCTGTAAGTCCCCCTGCATCAGGGCCACCTGCTGCCATCCAGGACCCCACACTCTGTCTACCCTAGGTGACTCCGCCTTCATCAGAGCCGCCTGTGGGGTCCCCGGTGGTCACCCTAGCCAAAGTGTGGGCTCACCAGACGCATGCGGGCCAGGCCTGGCTGGAGCACTACCGGGCCATCTCCTTTACCATCCTGTCCATCACAGGTCTTGGTGCTGGGCTGACCCCCAGGTGCAGATAAGGGACCCAGGCCCAGCTGAGGGAGAGGCTGTTCCACATCTGGAACATTCTGGGAATTCAAGGTGGGTAGGGAGGGCCCCACCCAGGGTCTCCTGAGGCCTCTTGGCCTGGCCCTCAGCACCCAGCTGTGCAGAGGGTGTTGAGAGATCACAGACGCTGCCTTCACGTGCTGACCACGGCATGGCCCTCCAAACCTGCCAGCACCCTGGGGACAGGAGGCCTGAGTCCCTCCCAGGCTTGGCTGTAGGAATGTGGGGCAGACCTGCCAGCTTCGCCCAGAGCAACACCTGGCCCAGGGAGGCGGGGACAGTTGGCAGGGACCAGTGTCCACACCTCTGGGTCCCAGTCTGTAAACCAGCGGGAGATGCCCTTCAGCTCTGTGGGCTTGACGGCTGCTCCAGGGCCCGAGGGCGTCACTCTGTGTATGTGGACGTCCCGTGGGAGCCTGCACATTGTCATTTTTCAGAGGGGTAAACTGAGGCTTGCAGAGGTGAAAACCCGGGTGACAGAGTATCAGGGCTGGGGCCTGAGCAGGTCTTAGACCCCAAGCTGACCTGTGCCGCCCAGGCACTGGCCCAGGTTCAGGGACAGTTGGTCACTGGAGGAAGTCTCCCTGCCGTGCATGTCCTCCCCCCGGCCTTGGCCTTCCCTCCACCTGCCCGGTCCTCAGGGGACAGGGCCCCTTGGTAGCTGCAGGCCCCGTGGTGCTGTGGGCCCAGGTCCCCTCTGCCTGGCCTTGCATTTCAGACAGCTTCTCCCAGGGCCCCTGAGGTCCCGTGGGAGCAGTCCTCCAAGCCAGCAGCCACGAGGGAAGGTCCCCAGCCACCACCTGGCATTCACGAGATTCACGGGTGTTCCAGACACTGGCACGTCAGAGTGAAGCAGGTCCTCGCTCCACAGCCTCTGGGGCCAGGCCTCCTGGGTGTCTGTTCCCTGCCCCACGTGCCCCACCCCGAGCTCACGGAGCAGGCCACGCGTCCCGCCTGCACTGAGGCCCGAGGCTGGAGCAGTCCCTCGGGTGTGCTCCTGGCATCACGTTCCTTATGAGGGGCAGCTGCTGTCCCTGTGCTGTCCAGTGTGATGGGCACCGACCCCCTTAGGGGGGCCTGAGAAGAGGGAGGTGGGACCCAGCCTTTGGGGACAGGGGTACTTGCCCCACCTTGGAAGTGAAGGCCCAGCCTGGGAGGGAAAGGGGCCTGATGGCCAGTTGACCGCTTGACCCCATCTCTAAGACCCCATGGTCAGAACTGGACACAGGCAGGGCACTGAGCCCGGGATAAGCGTGGACAAGGCAGAGCCCCAGGGTTGGGCCCCGGTGTTGCACCTGCTTCCTGCCCAGGGTGACCATCTTGGCTGCTGGGCTCTGTGGTCTCTGGGCAGTGGAGCCCTCCTGGGGAAGAGCAGGCATGGCTGGCCCTTCTCCAGGTCACAGAGCCGCGGGCACTGATGCTTTCCTGCCACACGGGCCCTGGCGCCCCAGCACCCCGTCCCGTGTATGTTGGGGTCACTGTGGGCTTCTTCCCCTGTCCCAGCTCCGCTGTGGCCCCCCTGCCCCCTCGGACACAGCCTCAGGCTGCAGGCCTTGGGCTGGAGGGAGGAGGAGGCCAGGTGGGTGTGGAAGGCTGGGGTGCACTGGCATTGAGGGGCCTGGGGAGGGAGGGTCCTTTAGGGACCGTTCTGTGGTGGAGGGGTGGTTATGGACTGGGGGAGGTGGGTCCTCCTGACCCAGCCCTTCAGTTGAAGAGGCTTGGGAGTGGGCATGGCCTGGGCCCTGCTCACACCTTGCTGTGTGTCCTGGGGCCACATACTGAATGGCTCTGAGCCTCTGTCTCCTCATTAGGCAGTGCCTGGTCCCGAGGGCTGCCTGGACCATGTGCCTGGCCCGAGGGCTGCCTGGACCATGTGTGGACAGCTGCTCATTCCCCTGGCCGGCAGGGGCTCTGCTGTGCTCCGGGTGTCCTGGGGTGCTCCCCTGGCTGCAGGAGGGCCCTCCTCTGTAGAGGGCGTCCCTCCTCACTCCTGGCAGGAGGCTCAGGGGTGAGGGTGGTTCACTCACCGTTTGGAGTGTCCACTTGCCCAGCGAACGCCCCATGGGGGTGGGGCACAGCCTTTCCACCCCACCCTGCACTCTGGAGTGTGGGGATATCCAAAGAGGGTCCCTCCTTGGGGATGGGGCCAGCTCTGGGGTAGTGGCTATGTGTGACCCAAGACAGTGGGCTGGGGCTGGTGACCCTAGGCTGGCCAGGGCTGCAGCCTGTGAGCCGTCGCAGGCTCGGGGGGGGGGTGCAGGAGGCTTTCCTCTGTCCAGGCTCCAGGCCTTGCCCCCTCCCCATCTCCCTGCAGGGCTGGGCGGGAATGGAGCCCAGTCTCTCGGAAGCAGAGGACAGAGTTGGAGCTGGAGGGGGGACTTCCCGGGGAGGGGTCCTCTGGGACTGTGTCCTGGAGGTCGTTGGGGCTGCCCCCCCATGGTCTCTTGTCCTCTCTGCAGCGGAATGCACTTCTGGGCTCTGTTTTAATGGTGGCCGCTGTGTGCCAGGCTCAGCTCAACTCTGCCGCTGTCCCCGAGGCTTCCAGGGCCCCCGCTGTCAGTACGGTGAGTGGAGTGCCATCTGGCACCTGCGGCCAGCTGGTGGGTGGAGGGGTGGGAAGTTGGGGACTGGACAGGCGGGCCCTCTCCTGGGGACCTCTGCTGATCCCCTCTCCTGGCTCTCTGCAGCCTGACTGGGGGAGGTGGGAGGAGGAGCGGCCCCCAGCAGATACCTCTGCACCACCTGGTCTTGGAGCCCACCCTGTCCAGCCACATGACAAGAAGGCAGGGCCCAGAGAAGGGTGGCGAGTAGTGGGGACCGGGCCCAGGCCTGGGTGGCACCGCCCCCGACCAGAGCCCTCACTGCCGTACTGTTCCCAGCCAAGGTGAGGTGACGGGTGAGTGGACCGTGGCACGCCACTGACCGCAAGCCCAGACAGACCATGACAACCGGGCTGCAGCACAGGTGCCCGTGGTCAGGGAGTCTGGTGGTGACAGCAGGGGCAAGGGCTGCCAGCAGGCCGCAGGGCGACAGACCTTCTGAAGAGAAGTCCTGCAGGGCCTGGTCAGAAAGTGTCGGAAGAGCCTCTGCCAACGGGCGTCCCAGGCTCCTGGGGCCACTGAAGTGTGGCTCTCTCTGCCTCCGCCTCCCGCTCTGCCAAGTCTCTGCCCCCAGCTCACAGGCCTGGAGCCTGGACCTGCCGGCTCCCGGGTGTTGGGCTGCTTCCTGGTGGGCACGCGGGTCCTTCCCGCTGCAGGCCAGGGCACAGTGTGAGAAGGCTCGACTGCTCGCCCCAGGATTCCCCTCGGGAGGAAAGTCCTGGGAAGTTGGAAGGAAATCAGAGGTCCCCATGTGGGTAATGGTGACCCCACTCACTCCCTTGGTGGGACACTCCTGATGACCTCCTCTGAGTATCTGACCCAGGACAGGGTTCTGGCAAGGTCCTGGGGCGCTTAGCACTGTGGGAAGCCTGGGGTCTGGGGACTCTGCCAGTTCGCCAGCTGTCCTCTGGCCCTCTTGCTGGCCACCCCTGGGTTGAGGCCTCTGCTGCTGCTCCTGGGCTCTGGGCAGCAGGTGGCCCTTCCTGTCTCTAAGTGCTGGGGAGGGTGGGTCCCCTGCCTCGTTGCTGCCAGAGGCCTCAGCTTCCTGGCCTTGGCCAGTCCCTCTGTGGGCTGGTCCCAGGTGCCACCCCTGCCCAGTGGCAGGCAGGGTGCAGCAGGACCAGGGACTCGGAGCCCACCTCACTCCTGGGAGTCCTGCCTGTGGCCCGGGTGGTGCAGGCCCCTTGGGCCTTTCTGCTCCTCTGTCCAGTTGTCTCTTTGGGACAAGTGCTCTGGCCTCCAGCTTTGGGGAAACACCAGGGCTGTCGGGCTGGAGAGGGGTGGGGCTGGGGGTTGGTGGGGGCTACCCCTGGGAGCTGCCTTGGGGGTTCAGGGCAGGGTTGTGGGCAGATGGCGAGGTGGTGACTGGGGTTTGATCTGCCCTGGCCATGTCCTCTGGGAGGGGTGAGGGCTCCTGACCTTCCCCTCAGGGCTGCTGTCCGCCCTCCCCAGCCCCCTCCTCTCCTCTGCCCAGCTCTGAGCCCTGCTGGTCAGGGCTCCCTTCACCCCAAGCAGCCTCCCCATCCCAGAGACGCTGACACGGGGCCTCCTGGACCAGGGCTCGCAGCGGCTCTTTGTCTAGGCACCTGGTCGGGGGACTTGGCCTCTACTAGGGCTCAGCGTCCTGTGGGGAGGGGCCTGGGCGTCCAGCAGGAGGATCTGTGTGGCCTGGGGTCAGGCAGCCCCTCTGACGGGCACAGAGGTCGCATTCGGGGATGTGGCTGAGTGTCCCAGACTCGCGGTCCCTGACCTGGTGCCTGCTCCTGGTCACAGGGTGGTGGCTGCTGGGGAGGGAAGCTTGTGGCTCTGACGCCTGCCTGGCTCTCTCCAGCTCTGTCACCTTGCTGTCACCTGGCTCCGTCCATTTCCTGGGAGAGCATACGGTGGTAAGGGAGGCCACTCTTCCTGAGCAGAGAGCCGGGGCCCAAGAGAGGTCTGCTGCAGCGAGCACTTGGAACCTTCCGTGGGGGCTGAGCCTTGGTCAGGGTGGGGCCCCCGGGATCTGGAGATTTGGGGGTGAGAGGGGCAGGGCACCTGCACCAGGAGGACCCATGACCAGCTGGTGGCCCTCTGAGGTGGGCTTCCCAGGAGAGTGGCCGCCCTCTCTCTTAGGAGAAAGGGTGAGGTATGCAGGGCTGGGCTTGTAGGGCTGATCCAGGGTGCAGGGGCACCTCTTCTCCCACCCAAACCTCCCACGTTTCCCGCCTCGCTCCCCAGCTGGGGCTTGGGCACCGCAGACCTGGGCTCAGGCCCAGTCGGGAGTATTTAACTAACCCCACAATTATAATTGGTTCCAGTTTTGAAAGTAAAAACCATATTTTTCTGGTTCCCCCAAATTCTTTCATTTGGACCAAATTGTGGGGGAGGGAGGAGGGGTCTCCGTTGGTGACTGTGGGGAGTAGGCAGGGAGGGAGCCCTGGCACCCTCCCCTGCAAGCTCAGTGCCCCTCCTTCTCCCAACCCAAGTCAGGCCTCGCTGGGTGGACCCACCCACTGCCCGGAGGCCATCGATGCGCAGGAGGCCTCTGGAGCACAAAGCAGAGCCTGTGCCGGGTGGTCAGATGCCGGGCACGGCCTGCAGCAGAGCTCCCCCCAGGAGGAGGTGGGGGGACAGCCCCGGGCACGGCCTGCAGCAGAGCTCCCCCCAGGAGGAGGTGGGGGGACAGCCCCGGGCACGGCCTGCAGCAGAGCTCCCCCAGGAGGAGGTGGGGGGACAGCCCCGGGCACGGCCTGCAGCAGAGCTCCCCCAGGAGGAGGTGGGGGGACAGCCCCGGGCATGGCCTGCAGCTCAGTTGTCCAGGACTAGCTCTGGTGCCTGGGTGACAGGGTGGCCTACTCAGCCTCAGAGGTCATGGGTGGAGATGAGCCCAGTGCTGGCTGGTGGAAGGGTCAGGAAAGGGTCTGTGGCTCTGACCGTGACAGTGATGAGGAAGTTCTAGGTGGGCCACCGAGGTGGACCCAGGGCTGAGCTGGTTCTTGGGATGACCACACACGGGACCCTGCCCCGGGGTGAGGCACAGCTCCCTTGCGGCCTCTCTGCAGGACAGCCAGCCTGTACTCCGCAGGTTAGCCCCTTGGTTGTCAAATGGGACACCCTGCCCCTCCTAGGCCTCCAGGATCCCCTCCGACCCGCCGGAGGGTCTTCACTAGCCAGAAATCCGGCTTTGTCCTGCCTCCACCCTGGAGCCCTGCCGTGTGCCACCCGAGAGCAGGCAGGTGCCCCAGCCCCACCCCAGAACCTGCAGGTGAGCCGTGCTGCAGGGCTGCTGCGTTGAGTCTTCAAGGACAGGCCAGGCCGACGCGCTTCAGGTCACAGTCCTGCTGTCACGGTGGTCTTTTGGCTACAAGTTGTGACCGTGACGAAGGGTCATCCCCCATGTCTGTCTCGGCCGACCTTGTGGGATGTAGGCAGGCTGTGCCTCAGTGTCCTCCCCTGTAAATCGGGCAGGCAGTGTGGGGCTCTGAGGCGGTTCTACACGGGAGTGCTGGCCCCTCATTCCTGGGCCCAGGAGGCTGGTCAGTGTGGCAGCATGGTCAGGAGGACTTCCTGGAGGAGGTGGGCCTGTGGAAGGGAAGGGAAGGTGGGGGGTGGGGATCAGGCCAAGTTCCAGATGGGGGCAGGAGCGGGGGGATGGGAGAGAGAAGTGGTTTGGACTTGGAGGGCTGGGCAGGAGGGGCAGGGTCAGTCAGGAATCTGGGGTCCCAGCCACTCTGGGTGGGATGTGGCAGGGGCCACCTCTGCTGGCCTGGCAAGTGCCCTGGGTGCTGCTTCCTCTGTCCCACTGCACCCCCCAGCAGGAGCCGTCCTGCCTGCAGCCTCTGCTCCCAGTCTGTCCTGGGGCCTTGATCCTCCTGCCCTTGGGGAGCTGGCTTCCCTGCCCGAGCAGGAAGCGGGTGGTGGGCACCCTGTGGCAGGGGCTAGGGGTGGCTGTGGTAGCTGGTGGGGCCCTGCAGCCAGGCCAGGAGCAGAGCCCCAGAGGGTGAGGGGTGGGAGCACCTGGCCTTGACTCGGCTGTTCCTGGGCTGGAATAATGGCTGGGTGGGGAGAAAGCCTCCCGCCAGCTCCCTCAGTGCTGTCCTGCGTCTGAGGGTGAGTCCCACCTCGCCCGGGTGCAGACGGCACCAGTGCTGCTCCTGGCCACCAGCCTCCACCAGGCCTGGAGCAGACCCTGCCACCCCGGGACTGTGGCCCTCGGTGAGGGTGGGAAGGGCCTCCCCTGGTGTCTCCTGTAGGGGTGGGCCCTGGGCAGGGCCTCTCTGTCCAGCATGTGAAAGGAGCCCTGCCTTGGAGGAGCTGAGGCTGGCCCTCCTGAGCCCCTCTCCACCTGCCGCCCGCCTGGGGGGGCTCTTCTGAGGCCCTCAGCTGCAGAGGCCCCAGCCTGGGCCGGTTCCTCGGGAGCCACTTAGCTCCTGTCCTGAGGAGGTGAACAGGGACCCTGGCCCTGGGCTCTGGTTCCCAGCATCCTCGCTGTTCCCTGCGCTTGTCCCCAGGCTCCCGTGAGCAGGAGGTGTCCCGCTTGGGGCCGAAGCTGGCTGTGAGGAGGCCCGTCCAGGGAGGCTTTGTGTTTGGCTGGGGAGGGGTCCCAGCATGCACTGGGAGGGCCGGAGCACCTGGGAGGACTCGGCCCACCTGGGGTCTTGCTCCCTGGCTCCCAGGCAGGGGGCCCGGGCCTGGGCGATTCCTGCCCCCAGTCTCTGTTGAAGGCTAGGTTCCCGGAGCAGAGTGCCCAGCGCATCTGCAGTGGCCAGGTGGGCACTTGGAGGGGCTGACAGTGGTCCTGGCCCACCTCCTGTCAGGGCTCAGAGCTGGACGTTTTGTGCTGGGGAGGGTGGGCCAGGCCACAGTGTGCAGTCGTGGGCTGCTGGGGAATGGGTGACGGGCATCTCGAGGACTGGGGCGTCGTGTGGTGCAGGACCCTGAGAGAGGGGTGGCAGTGGGCAGAGGAGACCAGCTCTGGACTCAGGTGTTGGGCTCTGCTCCTCGGAGTACCTGGCCCCTGGCCCTGACCCCTCCTGGTCAGCCTCAGTCTGGCGGCCCTCAGGTCAAGGCCTTCCTGGGTGATGTAAACCCCCACAGAGCCACAGCCCACTGTGTCCCCCTCTGCTACAGAGAAGCTAGAGCTGCCCCTCGCTCGCCCGCCTGCCCGGGGGGACAGTGGCCATGGCCCCTGCTTATCCACACACGGCTGTCCTCTAGTCTCCTCACCCCGGAGGGGCCTCCGTGGCCCCTGCTGCCTGGGACGGCAGCCGTGTGTGCCTGAGGTGGAGTGGCGTGGAGGGACGGTGGCTTTGACTCTGGCCTTGGTCCCTCCTGGTGGGAGGGTGGGTTAGGCAGGTGTGGCTGCTCCAGGTCCCCCTGGCTGGCAGGTGGCCGGCAGGCAGCCTGGGAGAATGGAGGCCTCCCGCAGAGCTCCAAGCTCTCTCCAGGGCCTGACTGTGGGAGGACATTCACGTTGGTCCAGCGAATCGTTTAATTACCAGGTTTGTCCCCGCCACCTGCCACCCACAAAGCGCCTCTGTCTGTCTCCAGAATGGCGAGGTCCAGCCTGGCCTGGCTCTGTGCACAGTGGGGCTGTGTGGCCTCTCCCGGGCCGGCTTCAGGGATGGGTGGCCTTTTAATGACATAATTACAGCAGGGGCACTGAGAAGCAGGTCTCCCAGGCGTGGCGGGTAGGGGTGTCTGTGAGCTCATCCCACTTACTGGGCATTGGTGAGTGGGCGTCTCTGGTGGCCGGTCCAGCAGCAGTCGAGGCTCGGGGGTAGACGGCTCTGTCTTCAGAGGAGGTTGAGCCTCCTTGGTTCTGGGGCTGCCCCGGGCTCGGGTCCCCCTGGGCCTCAGCCTCTCCTCCAGGTGATCTGACGGGACAGTTCTCCCCCAGCTGGGCCTTGGCCTCCTGAGTCCCCTGCCTCGGCCACAGCATCCTGTCCATGGCCCTTGGGGCCAGCAACCCTCCCTGGATGACAGGGCAGCCTGGTTGTGTGCCAGTGGGACAGGCTCTCGTTCCGTTTCACAGCTGGGGACACCGAGCCCCCTGCTGCCTGGGTGTCATGGGGTCTCGATGACGTGTTCGACTCCCCAGTGCTGGGCTGGGGGCTTGTGGAGGGGCGAGGAGTCTGGAGAGTCGGGAGCACTGCGTGGCCGGGTCCTGGTGCCGGGTCCTGGTGCCGGGTCCCGGCCCGTCCTGCCCTATCAGGTGGCGTGGCTGCAGGGGCGCTCTCTGGAGAGTTTGGGGCACAGGGGCCACACCCAGGCCTCTGGCCTCTGGCAGACCTTTTCCTGGCCGCCCTGGCCATGAAGCCCAGCCTCTGCCCACCCACCAAGAAGCCGTGGAGCCGGATTTAGCAGCCCCCGCTGGCCAGGCTGAGGGAGGGCACTTTCTATTCTGAGCAGAGGAAAGGCTGGGCACAGCCTAGGGGCCCGGAGGCGGCCGGGCGCCGTGTGGAGATGCCTCGGCTGCTCTCCCTGCCGGCTCTCAACCTCGAGGCTCGGGCTTCCTCTGTGGCAGAGGGTCCAGCCCCAGCCGTGGGCTTTAGAAGGCACCGAGGACAGTGTTCCCGAGGTGCTGGCAGCTGGTGCTGGTCAACACGGGGAAGCCTGCTGTCACGGGGGCCGAAGGACACTGACGTCACAGGGCACAGGCAGGCAGGCATCCAGGTCAGGGCAGGGTGGCTGGAAGGGCTAGGGAGGGGACGGTGGTGTGCGTCTTCCTCACCTGGAGTCGGCCCCTCAGGTGTGGCAATGACCTCGGGAGTCAGGTGTGTCCAAGGCTCCTCCAAGGACCCCCCAGCCACGTGTGAGCCCACCTGCTGGTCTGAGCCAACGCTCTTTGGGCTCCACTGTGCCGCTCCAGCCAGAGGGGTGGCCCCTTCAGCACCCCCTGAGGTGCCTGGGCCGGCTGCTGAACCCCAGCAAGAGGGCCTCTGGAGGTTTGAGCCCCTGTGGTCACTTCTCGCCCCTCACCCTGGCTGTGCCAGGCAGGCACCTTAGAGGTCAGCAGGGTGCAGCCCATTGCAGAGCCAGCGTGGAGGGGGCTGCCTGGTCCCAGGCCTGGGGATCCTCATCTGAGCAGCCCCTGTCCTGCATCATGGCGGTGCCGGTGAGGGGGCCTCGGGCAGCAGCCTCAGGCGAGATGAGCCCAGGCCGGTCTGCTGGAGGGTCTCAGCTGCCAGTAGAATTGGCCCCCACCAGGGAAGACCAGGGGCCTCATCACCCGAACCTGCTGTGTGCACCACAGAGGCCCCGAGTCCAGCTGCAGCAGACCCCAGAGGGCAGTCGCTGGGGGTGTCACCTAGGTCCCTGTAGTCCCAGCCCTTGGCCTTCCTTGAGTCCACTTTGGTGCCAGTCCTGGGCAGGGGACTCAGGGGCCCTGTGAAGGGACCAGTTCTGGGCTGGGTGAGTCCTGTAGATGGGGAGGGCTCTGCCCTGTGTGCCTGGGCTTCAAGATGCGTTGTGGCAGGTCCTGCTCATGTCTCTGACCCTCGGCCCTGGTGGGATGCTAGGTGTGAGGTTGGCACAGCCTGCCAGCTGTCACAGGACAGCAACAGGTCCCAGGTGCCCCAGCTGCTGGTGTGGCATCCCTGGCTGAGGTGACACTAAATCCTGCCCAGGACCTGGGTGTGGGGGATGGCCTTGCCATGCCTCTCTTTCCTCCCTGGGAAACAGGAGGCCATTGTGAGCGTCAGAGGGGACGTCGTATGGAGCAAGCTCAGTGAGCACTGAGTAGTGACTGAGCCCAAGCTGCTTCCCAGCTCTGCAGGCCCCTCAGCCCTGAAGCTGAGGCCCCTACCCAGGGCTCTGGGCCTGCCTGCACCTGCTTGCGGCTGACCCTCAGGCAGGGCTGCCACCTCCAGCCACTATGGTTGGCCAGGGCTCACGGCTGCAGGATCCTTCCAGAAAGAAGATGCCAGCGATTTCCAGAACGGCCTGTGAGCTGCTCCTGTTGTTGGCCTTGGCTCGAGTTTGGCTGGCATCTCCTGTCCACTCTACCCAAGTGATGGCCACCCAGAGCTGTAGCTGTTCAGGGAGGCAAATTCCAGGCAGCCTGCTGACCGCTGGCTTTTAGGATTCCGGGGGCGCGTGCTGTGCTCCGGCCTCCAGCAGGATAATTAACGAGGGGCGGCGGGGAGGGAGCTGGCGTGCACGTCCCACTCTGCTCCTGGTCCTGGCTCCAGGCATTCCAGAGCAGGGCCTGGCCTTCGGTGCCCGGCTGCGCCCGGGTCTGTGCAACATCACGAGGAGAGGCCAGCTGATAACAGCCTGGTACGGTGAGGGGCGGAGGTGGCAGCCAGGGGCCCGTGGCCTCCCAGATGGCCTCCAGCTGTTGCCAGCTGCAGGGGAGCTGCTGCCCAGGGGCAGCGTGGGAGCCAGGAGCAGCAGGGGAAGCTTGCCCCTCCACGGTATCCACATCAGGGCCATCCGGCAGCCAACCCTCTGGCCAGAGGCCTCAGGAGGGAGGCCCGGTCTCCACAGAGTATTCTGAAGACTCCCTGCCGGGTGTCAGGTTTCCGTGATGCTGGCCCTGAGGCCAGGATGGAGTGACTGGACATTACTGGGGCAGAGGGGATACAGCTTAGCATCCCTGTCCCCTCAATGGACGTGGCCATCTTGGTTTGGGGATCCTCAGGAGACCACAGTGCTTGGGCCTAGAGCAGAGACCTGGGCAGGTCACTCGGTTTAACCGGGCGGTTCAGAAGGCTCTCGGGCACTAGGTGCCTTGTGCTGAGCCCAAGAGGACTGTCCAGCGTGGGGTTCCATCCCAGGCCTGGCCTGCTGACCTCTCCACTCCCTGGGGATGGCGGACTCGGCTGCAGAGGGCTGTTGTGAGCTTTCTGCTCACAACAGAAAGGGAAAGGGAAGGGCGAGGCCTGGCTGCAGACCTGCGGAGGATGAGAGGACTGGACCTCCGTCCTTTCCACTGCGCTCAGCGGTGTGTCCCACGGACAGTCGCTTTCTTCACACAGGAGGAAGTGTCACTCGCCCCCGGAAGCTTCCCTTTGTGCGCTGGCTCACAGCCTGGGGAGGTGAGCTCAGGGCAGCAGGTCCCCTGAGGCTGGCTGGGCCACGAGGCCTGTTCCCAGCCCCATGCCGGCCAGTGGTGCCCAGGATCTCTAGCTCACGGTGGCCTCTGCCTTTCTGGGGGAACCCTGGGTGCAAGACTAGGGTCACAGCTGGGTCCATCTGGAGGTCTGGGCAGCAGCTATGTGTGCCTCTGTCCCCAGTCACATTGTCAAGGGGACAGGCAGGGGTGGCCTCTGCATCCCATTCTTGAGGGTTTTCACACCTGTGCCCTGTGCTGGCCTGCCCACCCCAGCCCTCTCCAGCTGCATGGCCCCTGGGTGGGGTCTCTGAGTGCCCCTGGTGATGAGGAGCAGGATCTGTAGCTCATGAGGCGGCAGGATGCAGGGTGAGACGCAGCCTGAGGGTGGAAGGACAGGCCAGCCAGGGCAGGTCTGGGCTGTGTCCCTCTGTCCTGTGATGTGCACTGGCCACAGTCAGGGTTATGTTAGGATGAGTGTGGTGACGTCCCCAAGAGCTAGGAGGGCTGTCCTGGGAGGGAGAGGAGACAGGTTGTGATGGAGCCAGACTGAGCACACGGGGAGGGAGGGGTCTCTGTGTCCAGTGGGCAGCCTCTGAGCTCCATCTTCAGGAGAGGGCTTGGGCATGTGGTCCCCGTGGCCTGAGGGGCCAGGGCTGTTAGAGAGTTGGGGATAGCATCAGGGTGGCTGGGGACTGAGCCTGGACAGTGTTGTCCCCAGCAGCAGCAGGTGCCTGCTGAGCGCCACGTGAACACTGTCTTGTCACCTGTTTGGGAGCCGTGGCCAGCCTGGCACACAGACAGGACGGAGCCACTCGGCTCCAGGCAGGTGAGAGAGGGGCCATCATCTGAAGGCCTGTGAAGCTGGGGCTGCAGCCTCCTGGCCAGGCCTGGCCCTCCCAGGGCGGTGTCCTCTCCCCACAGGTGGGCACTGGTCTCCCCCAGGCCTGAGATGGCACTTCTGTCAAGGGGGCTGCCCAGACACGCAGCCACAGAGGGGCTCAGGGGGCTGTCTGGCCAAAGCCCCTCCTGGACTGTTGCCTATGGGGCACATTTGCCTGAGGGCCCTTGGAAGGCCTGGAAGATGCCCTGGCAGTCAGCTGCCCTGGGGCACAGGCCTGCAGAGCAGGAGGGCACTGCCCCGTCTACTAAACCGTGTCCAACTGGGCTGTCCCAGTGAGGCAGGTGTGGTCCATCATGGCCCTGTGCGCCATGTGCCTCTCCATGTGGGGCGGGGGGCCTGAGCCCCCCGCCCTGTGGTGGCCCTAGCTGGTGCTCTTGGTGCCCTGGAGGGGCGGGTGGACAAGGCAAGGGGCTGCCCAGAACCTGAAAGCCCACACAGCTTCCCCTCCTGGTGCCCTGTGTCCCCGCAATTCCAAACCTTTCCCTTGGTGGCAGGGAGGGTTGAGAAGGGCCCCCTGGCAGCAGGCCCAGCACGGGGCAGGTTGAGGGCCTCAGACCCCCTCCTGGGAGGGGCGCTTGCTGCACGTGGTCCTCAGGGGCAGTCCAGTCTCAGGTCCAGGGCAGGGTGTCAGCGCCCCCTGGTGGCAGTGAGATGCCACTGCAGGTGCTGAGTGTGTTCTTAGCTTGGGGACAGGGGTCTGAGGTCCGTGCCCTCTCCCTGCCAGCCTCCATTCCTGTATTTATCACTCACTCCTGACACCATCTCCATGACAGTTTGACACATGAGCACTGTGGGGACACCTGACTGCCTGTGCCCCAGGGGCAGCTGCAGAGAGGACCCCCAGGCAGAGGGTCCTGGATAAGAAGAGGGTGAGGGGGCCCTGGTGTTTATTTGTTCATCCGTGTATCCATCCAGCCAGCTGTCCATTGCTGGACCCCACTGTGTGCCAGGCTCCATGCTGGGGTTTGGCCACCAAGGCCCACGACCCCTGTTCTGTGGGTCTACATCCCGGGGGGGCTGCAGGAGACAGGTCAGGATCAGAGCTGCCTGCTGTGAGGTCCGCAGACCAGAACAGGCGGGTGGCGTGGCAGGAGGAGCTGACATTGGTCTGACTTTCGAAGGACCTGGGGCAGGTCCAGGTGGAGACGCTGCAGCCTGGAGGGAGTGGCTGGCATGGTGGGAGGGCCAGTCACAAGGACTGTGACCCCACCAGGGTTGCAGACTTCACTCCTGTTGGATGGCTGAGAGTCGAACTGGGGACACAGGGTCCAACCTCTGCTTTAGGGGCTCCCTCTGGCTGCTGGAGGCCGAGGTGGAGGCAGGAGGCCCAGGGAGGAGGCCGCGGGCTGCCTGTGGGATAGTGGCTGGTAGCCAGAGAGACATTAGACTGGGACAGAGACAGAGCCTGGTGACGTGGAGGGGAGAGCGGGTGTCCATCGCTGAGCGGCTCTGCAGGGTGAGAGGAAGAGAGGGCTCTGGGGTGCTGGGGGCTCACGTGTCTGTCAGGCAGACATGCTGCCAGGAGCTCCCGAGTCCTGTCTAGGAAGGGCCGGTCAAGGTCACAGCCTTCCCTTCCCAGAGGCAGATGGCCGGGCACAGAGCCTGCAGGGCCAACCTCACCCTGTCTCAGTGTTCCCATCTGAAGAACGGGTGGAACCCGCTGACCCCCAAGGTCCCTTGTTCTTACAACATGAACGTCAGCCTCACGGCTCCTCTGTGGGGGGCTCTTGGCATAAAACAGAGAGCTGACACTCACACCCCAGTCACACTCAGAGTAGCGCCAGGTCTGCTGCTGTCCATCCTGCAGCCAGCATTCTCCCAGTGGCTATCCGCTGGCCTTTCCTGGGCACCAGACACAGCCGGGGACTTGACTCTGAGATGTGGCCTATTCTCAGGGACCTGCAGCCCAGTGGTGAGGCAGATGGGACCGGCCACCTGCAGAGGTGACACATAAGCAAGGCCAGGGGCCGCAGGGAGCTGAGCTGGTCAGAGAGGAAGATTTAAGAGGGGCTGCAGATGGACGTCAGGCCAAGGGAGGGCAGAAGCCTTGGGGGCCCTGGGGCTGCCTTTGGAGAGCTCCTCCGCCAGGTCCTGGGCTGCAGGGACAGCCAGGACAGTGGGCCAGCTCCTCACCTCCACTCTCACCATGGTCCTGTCCCTGAGTGGCCAGAAGGAGGCGATGCCACCTGGCTGTGTTCTGGACAGGGTGGGGAAGGTGCTTGGCTGGCCGGGGACTCAAGCCTGCCCAACCCTTGATTCAAACCAGGGAGCCGTGAGCAGTGGCCGGCCAAGCCCGGGCAAGTGCTCTCCCCGCAGGGCGAGCTTCCAGCAGGGGCCCAGACCCTCCCTGCAGGGCTCCAGCGCCTGTTGTCAGCTGGAGGGTGACACCTGTGTCAGACCCTCCTAAGCCTGGGGGACCCAAGCCAGTGCAGAAGTCAGTCCTGCAGCTGCAACGAGAGGGACAGACAGGCAGGAGAGGAACAGAGGCAGCCGTGTGCACGCAGGGGAGGGTCCCGGCGCCCGCCTGGCCGGGCCACCCAGCCCTGCTGGCGCTGGCTTGGCGCTGGCCCCCTGCAGCCGGGCCAGCTCTGCCAGAGAACTGGAAGGTCCCAGGACCTCGGCCACGCGGGGGAGTGAGACCTGGATATTGGGGGGAGCAGAGGAATGTTCTTGGCGTCCTCTGGGCCTTTTACATCTTGTCTTGTTTTCTGAGAAACAAACGGAAAAAAAAAATCCCATTCCCACATTTTTGGAGACTGTGTCTAAACAGGCGGACCTGGGCCTGGGAGCGAGCAGAGAACAGGTCAGGAGAGCCCAGGCCGCCCTGGCCCTGCACACACTGTTCTGCGTCACGTCCCCAGGGTTCTGCTGCTGCCCAGGGTCGAGGGGTCATTTCCTGGGTGGCCACAGGGTGCGAGAGGGAGCGGGCTGTCCCCCGGAGTACCTGACTGAATGCAGGTGACCCCCGGCTCCTGGAGCCCCGTGCCTCCTCTCAAGGGGTGTCGGTGTCTGCATGAACGAAACCTCCCTGTCCTCGGCACTTGGTGGCTTTTGCCCAGGACAGCAGCTATCAGTCACTGCCTCCTGCTGGGAATGGGGTGCTGGCTCCTGGGTGATGGGAAAAGGTGATGGATCCCTCTGTCCATCGGACACCTTCAGTGACGTCTTTGCTCTGACAGCCCCGGGCCCTGCTGGGGACACTTTGTTTCCGGTCCTGACCCCATGGCCCTTGGGCCCACTTCTGTGGTGTCTGGCCCCACCTGTCTTGGGTCCACTCAGCTCCTGGCTGGATAGGAGGCCTCGGGTCTCCCTTGACCCCCATGCCTGAGCAGAGTGTGACGTGCCCCGCCCTCCGCTGCCCCCCAAGGCCTGGCCCAGAGCCTGTTTCCTCCTTCCACGTCTTTTGGCCACAGCCAGTGGCGGCCTCCACCCGGCAGGACCACGCTGTCCTTTTGAGATGTCTTTCCCACCAGGCAGGGCCTTCCCTTTGTAGCCACCCCTGCTGGGAACAGTGGACGTGGTAGGTGCCCAGAGCCATCTCTGCCAGGGGCTGACTCCTGCCCTGCAGAGCCCCTGGAGCACTGAGACTTTCAGGTGGACAGCTGGACCATCCTGGGAGTCCAGAGCCGCTGAGGCCCGGCTGACTGTCTCTGGAGCACCAGGAGCGGGCTGTCCCATTGTGAGGTTGGTTGCACACGCGGGGCAGTAGGGTCCAGGGGAAGGCCATGGTTTTGGAAGGACTTCTCTGCTGTGTCACCCAGACCTCTCTGATGCAGAAGGGGTGGGAGGGGCCCTGGGTGCTGGGCACCTGCCTCTGGGACAAGTATGGGAGCCTGTGAGGTTGTTCCTGGAGATGCCACTAGGCGGCGATGGTGGGCTAGGACTGCCGGGTACTGTGGGGTAGGCCCCAGGTGCCTGAGTCTCTGCACAGTGCCAGAGGCCTGAAGGACAGCTGCTGGCCAGCAGGAGGGTGGGCCAGTCGCTCTGCAGAGGGTCTCGGTGCTGCTCGTAGAGACCCAGCGGTCGCCTGCTGTCCCTACCTGTGGAGCTGTCTCCTCCGAGAGCTCGCGAGGGGGACCCCTCAGGAATCCTTCCCTGGGGTGCACTTCCGAGCTTCGCCCAGTTCCCACCCAGTGGCCCTGCTTCCTGGCTTCTTGTCCCCTCTGGGATTCTTGTCCCCGCCTGGCTTTCCTTGTGTGGGGCTGGGCAGGTCCTCGGCTCCGTGAAGCCCGCTGTGGGAGTGAGTGTGGAGTGGCCCTGGTGGGTCCCGGTGGGCAGGGTCTGGTGGGAATGAGGCTGGAATGTTCTGGATGCCTCCTGCCGACCCGGGGATCAAGGGCAAGCTGCGGCTGGGGCAGCCTATGCCCGAGTGCTGGGTCATTTTTCCATTTTGAAGGTGACCCCTGCTTTTCTTGGGCTGCTGTAAGACATCACCAGACCATGGTTTGAAACCACAGACTCGTTACCTTCCAGAACTCCTACGGGTCTCCCGGGTCTCCTTGGTTTAGAGGCGCGGTCCTCAGGCCGGTTCCTCTGGGGGCCCCGGGGCAGGACTTTCCTGGCCTTCCCCAGCGGCCACACGTGGGGCGCATGCCCTGGCTGGTGGCCTTTCCTCCGTCCCTGAAGCCTGCAGTGAGCAGCCGGTGAGCGTCTCTCCCGTGTCCTTGCCTCTTTCTGTCACTGACTTTCCTCTGCGTGTGTGTCCACATCCTTCTGTCTGCTGCTAGACACAGGGAGCCGGGGCGAGGGGCCGTCACTGCGCCTCACCCCATCGGGGTTTCTGGGAGCACTGCCTGTGGTCCCGGGGCTCCTCACTGGGGGGCTGCTCGCTGCTCTGCCGGTTTTGGGCCACTCGGCCCTGCTCCCTTGGTGTGGTCCAGTCAAGGTCAGGTGGTGTGGTCTGAGGGTTCCCCTACCTGGGGCCGTGGGCTGAGCTGCAGGCTGCTGGGTGCAGGTGCTGCACCTGCTGGACCCGCCCCTGAGCTCCACGGCAGGGCGCCGGGGGTGGATTTTCCCCTCTCAAGCCCCCGCCCTGCGAGGAGGTAACTGCACTCTGGATCCTGACGGACCCACCGCCTGCACCTGGCAGTCACCATAGACTGAGAGTGGCTTCTCTGCCCTAGGAGGCTCAGAGGGGTCTTTGGGCCAAGGTGGTGGGCCTCACCTAGGGCTCCAGGTTACCCAGCGCCACCCGGCTCCCTCACATCCAGAGGAGTCCACTGGGGGCTGTAGAAGCATCCTGCGGACTCTCGGATGTCCCGTGGCCATGGCTGAAGTCATTCTGTGCCTGGGTCATGGTGGCTGCTCCTGTGACAGGCAGGGCCCACAGACCTGCTAGGCCACTCTGGTTCTGGCCTGGCTGGTGTCCTATCCATCCTGGGCACAGGGTGAGACACAGCCAGTCATGGGTGGGCACTCAGGGTTCCCGAGGACCAGGCTGCCTGTGCCAAGGCCCTTCACTAGGTGGCGGAGGGACGGCTTTTGAACTGGGGCTTGCTCTGGGTAACTTTTGCCCCAAGTTGGGAGGGCTCTACCTAGGTCATCCATCACAGCTCAGTTCCTGGCCAGGGGCAGGGTGGGTCGGCCTTGGGCTGTGGATGGGGTCCCTGCCTCACCTGGGAACCAGAAAACTCAGCCTTGGCCTGAAACCCCGGGAGACGTCTGGCACACGCTGAGGCGGGGTCCTCATCCCACTGGGCCCTGTTGGAGCCGAGGTTCCGCGCAGCCCTGTGGGTGCCAGCGTGGTCCTGTAGGCCCAGCTCCCTGGGGTCTCCTGCAGGTACAGACAAGGACTGGGGGCCTTGGTTCCAGAGGCTGTCCCAGGCTGGCCCCAGGGCGGTGCTGCCCCGGGCTCTTGTTTTGATCTAAACAGATTAGACAGCCTGCTGGATGCGGTGCCTGGGGTTCCGCGTGGCCGTTCTTATCTCCTCCCAAGGTGAGGAATTGAAGGCGCAGAGGACTGGGGGAGACCGTGCTCCAGAACCCATGCTTGCAGGACCCTGCTCGGCGGGTGGGCACCTGGCTTCCAGGGGGGTGGGGCACAGGTGAAGAGGGAGGGGTCCCTCAGCCTCAGGGGAATCGGCGCCAACTCTGGTGGGAGATGGCAGGACACAGGAGGACACGGGGTCTCCTCTCCTCCAGGTGAGGCCTGAGGGCGTGTTCAGAGACCAAGGGTCCAGTCTCTGTGCTCAACTCCAGGGCTCGCAGCGTGGCACCTCACCTGGAAGGCTGCTTCCTGCAGGCCGGCCACTGGTCCTGGGCGCAGCCTGGGGACCTTTTCAGTTGGGCCCTGGTGGCTTTGCCATGGAAGGAGTTGGGAAAATGGGTGACCTCTGCCCTCTGCTGCTGCCTCCCTGGCCTCCTTTGTGTGGCCACCGGTGGGTCTTGGCCGGCGTCTCTGCAGCCCCTAGAACCCGTGCCTGGCAAGAACCGGGCCTGAGTCCCTTCTGCCTCTCCCCTCCCAGGACAGGAGAGGGTGGACGGAACGGCCACTTTCTCTGCTCTGAAGAGGCTGGTAAAGGCCGAGACGTGGGGACCCGCAGCTCCTGGGCCAGTGGCCTAGGCTGCCACCACCCGGCCATCAGCAAAGCGTCTATGTCCTAATCTCGCGACTGTGACTCCCACCTGTGTGGTGAAGGCGGAGAGGATGACCAGCTTGAGGGGCTTGCGATGGGGAGACTGTATTGTCCAGAGGTCCTAAGTGCCATCACGGATGTCCCTATCAGAGGAGGGACATGTGACACAGAAGGAAAGGTGGTGGGACCCTGGAGGGAAAAGCTGGAGTGACTTCTCACCGCCAAAGCAGGTCGGCTGTGGAGGAGGCCCGGAGGACCTGCCCTGGGGCCTCTGGGGGAGCGCGGCCCTGAGCGTGTCTTGGTTTGTGCCCACTATGTGAGTCTGGACTTCCGGCTTCCAGAGCCGAGACAGATGGTCCTGCTGCTTGAGCCTCCCGGGCGCAGTGTTACGGCAGCTGCAGGACGAGCCCCGCTGCAGCTCTGCCCCCAGCTCTCCCCGGCACCCTGAGCTCACTGCTGTCCTGCAGCCTGGCCTGGGCAGGGTCCTCACCCCCCTTTTCAGTGCCCTGCTGGCACTGTGCCAGGCAGTAGTGCTTCCGGCCTGGCCCACCCTGTGCTCCTGAGGCTGGCTGAGCCTCAACGTCCCCTTAAGAGGCCTGTGCACCCTTGGGGCCAAACACCTGCCCCCCAGCATGCAGGGTGCAGGGGAAGGGTGACGGGCTTCCTGGGGTGGGGGCGGGCCCTGAGCCTGTTCTGCCCGGGGTGCTGACCGGGCACGCCGGCCTGCAGAGCAAGCTCGCACAGGGAGCCTCAATTGTCCCGTGGCCCCCGGAGGGAAGGAGGGGCCCACCCAGGCCGAGGCAGAACATTCCGGGGAGGAACATTCCTGGGGAGGTAGACAAGGAGGCCCCAGTCACGCGTCCTGCCCACACGGCAGCCTCTGGAGGGTGGGCTGAGCGACGCTCGCGGGCACCCTCTGTTCCTTTCCACAGCAGGTGAGGGGCTGCCAGCCGCTCCGGGGTGGCTCCTGGTGAGCCCCTGTTGCCTGCAGCTCCCGGCCTGCCCTGGCTGCAGCCCCTGTGCCGACTCTGGTCTGGCTGGTTCCTGTCAGCCTCCTCCTGGCTGAGATCTAGGGAGCAGCCCTGGCCTGTCTGGGTGACACCTGGTTAGGGAAGGGGGATTCTTGGCCTCCGGGGCAGGCAGGCTTCATAAATCCTGGCTCCCGACAGGTAGCCTGAGGCCTCAGGTGGGCGGATGGATCAGGGACAGCATTTCCCAGACCCAGCAAGTCGAGGCTTGGCCGGCCCTTGCCTGGTGGGCTTGGGCAGCCCTCGTTGGGTGCCCAGCCTTGGTTCTGCTGCAAGAACACCCACCCCCACACCCTGGGCTGCTCTTCTTTGTCACCAGATAGAGTGGTGGGCCTGCCGGGCGCCTCCTGACAACTCCCAGGAAGGGAGTCCCCACGTGCTAAGGGGTCCATCAGGGGCCCCAGGTCATCAGGTCACCCACAGTGGCCTGGTGAGAGGAGCCAGGGGCCAGCCTTGGCCCCAGGCAGGAAAGTCCAGCCAGCTGTGGGTCCTGTTGCTCAGGCCGGGAGGAGGGCTGGAGGAAAGAGGTCAGGGGAGCGGGCAGCCTGGGAGGGCGGCCTGGGTCGGGGATGGGAAGCCTAGTCTCGGGCGGAGGGCTGGGCCTTCCCCGGTACCGTGGGAATGGGCTGGGCTCCCTCTCTGAGGTCCTCAGCGCCCTGGCCCTGCGTGGCATTTGGGTTGGTCTGAGGTGGCTGGGGTGGGGGCCTGCAGGTTTCCCTCGGGCCTGGCCGGCACCCATCCTTCGGCTGAGCCTGAGTGGTGGAGGGCAGCTGGGCCTCTGCCTCTGCTCTGTTCCCCCCTGGGCCTGGGGAAGGGGCATCCCTGCCTGTGGGGACTGCAGGGATGCCAAGCTCCTGGGGGGAAGAGCTGCCGGGGGAGTGGTGCCTGGTGGGTGGAGAAGGCTGCCTGGTCCCCTGGGCCACTTCGCAGGCCATGGCCACCCTGCCAAGGGAGTCTCCAGGGTTTCTTTACGGGATTCCTCTGCCTTTGGGGGCTCAGTCCTGGCCTGCCGTCCCACTGCCCTCCTGGTGTCAGACCCAGCAGCAGGAGCCTCGGTGCTCTGGCCCTCTGTGGGGCCTGGGTGTCTGTCCTCGTCCCCAGAGCCTGGAGAGCACAGAACATCTGCTGGCAGCCAGGGGGCCCCAGCTCAGGCTGAGTGGCCAGGCTTGGAGTCACAGAAGTAGGGGTCCCAAGGAAGGAGCTGCAGACCCGTCCAGAGAAGGGTCCCTGACGGTGGCCGGCTCAGAGCCCAGTGCTGCTGTGTGGCGTGTGGACCTAGAAGGGAGCTTGGCTCTCGGGACCTGCCTTACAAGGAGTGGGGGGTGAGGATGATCCCCAGCTCCCGGCCCGGCCTCCGGAGAAGGCTTGTCTCCTGGAGGGAGCTGCAGCCTTTGGGGCTCTGGCCACGGCCCCTTCGAGTTCCCCGAGTGGCTCTCAGCCTGGCCTGCAGGTCCAGGTGCCTGGGAGGGCTGCCTCCTGCCCTGAGGGAAGGGGGTACGAGGGGAGGGTGGGAGCCACTGTGCCCCATCCTGGGTGGGCCATGGTGATGCAGGTCCCCCGGAATTGGGGTGTCAGGGCACAGGGAAGGGGGGACTCTAGCTGTCCCTGATCCTTGCTGGCCTCTGTTCTGAGGAAACACTGCTCAGCGCAGAGGCCCATGCAGAGTGCCCCACCCAGGGCCTGATCCTGCCTCTTGACTCCTGGGGACTCCCATGTCACACCTCTTCCAGGCCCTGCCACTCCTGGTATCCCTCCCCTGGCAGTTCACCACGGCTGAGGGGGACCAGCCTCTTTCCTGTCCCCAGGGTCTGGACTGGCCCTGGCTGGCCCTGACTGTTCATCTCAGGCTGTTTGCCTTGGAGACGTCTCTGCCACCAGCACAGGGGGAGGGGTGTACCCCAACAGGAGCCTTGTGGCATCTAACAGTGTGGAGGGGCTTGCAGGGCATGGCGGGCTTGAGTCTGGGCTCACTGCCAGGAGGGGGTACTACCTGGTGGGGCTCCAGCCCTGCTACTGGGCAGTGGCTCTTTGAGGTGGGTCCTGCGGGCTCTTCCTCATCTGCCTCACCCCTGCGGGCTCCGAGGCTCACAGCGCCTGCCAAGGCCGTGGCGGGCCCCTCAAATCCCGGCCCCCATTCATACCAGGTAGCTGACCTGAGGACCCCATCGTGGTACCCACTTTGAGTGGACCCCCTGACCTTGGGTATGGGCCTCCTCCTGCCCCTCAGGATGCCCGTGGCTGCCAGGTTGGCTGAGGGCATGGTCTTTGGGGCCCTGGCCCAGGCTGCTGGTGGCTGGTACTAATGACATTTGTGGAGTTGCTGCCTCTGAGCAAGGACCCCTGGGATGGGGCCAGAGCGGGCCTGCAGGGTCTGGGCAGCCCTCCCTCTGTACCGAGGCCCCTGGAGACGCGGGGTGTGGCTCTGTCTGAGGGCTGCTGTTGGTGGACATGGAGGTGAAAGTCACGGTGGCACACGTGCTTCGGTGGTGTTGGCACATCCTCTGTGCAGTGTCACCGTCCCCTCCGTCTACTCCCAGAGTGTTTGCATGGTGCAGACCCCGCCCATCACCCTCACTCCCAGCCTGGGCCAGCGCTCACCATGGACTCGTTCCTTCTGGACACTCGCTGAAGAGTCGTGCGGTGTGTGATCTTCTGGGACTGGCTTCGTGCACTTGGCGTGATCTGAGGGATTCTCAGTGGTGGGGAACATGCTCTGTGCTGGGGACACGGGGCTCTGCCGGGGGCTGAGTGTGCGTTCAGGGAGGCGGAGGTGAGGGAGCGCCTAGAGGCAGCTGGCGAGGGCAGCTTGAGGGTCTCTGGGCTGTAACCCTTGGCCACGGGATGAACAAGGCCAGTCCAGCCTGAGGTCTGGGAGGGTAGTCACTGGGCAGCGGGCCTGTGCGGGGGCCTCTTCTTGTTGTTATCTGGCCCTCTCCATGACCACCCCTAGCTGTGTGTTTTAGGGCTTGACACAAGCAACTCCATTTTGTTGGAGTTAAGCCAAAGAAGATGGAAATCTTGCCCTCCAGGGGCCCACGTTCTGGGGGGATCAGGCGATGGACAGACCGCGTGCCTAGGTGCCCCAGGGGGAAGGATGGGTCTCCAAAGGTGTGTGGGGTTGGGGTGCAGGTGGCAAACCCCACTGAGCAGGGAACTTTGAACCTGAAGTGCAGTGTGGGTCCTTCCATGACCGACCCCCACGCACGCCTGCTCTCCCTCTCTGTTCCTTCCCCGTGCCCTGATGGCAGCTGGGCTTCCTTCTGTGTCCCCACCCTGCCAGCCCAGTGCTTGGCTCTGCCTGCTCCCTGGCCCCCAGCGTGGGCTGAGGACTGCCACTTCCTGGGGTGAGGCTCCTCCGGGAAGGCTGTTCTGGCTCCTGTCCTGGAGGATTTCCTGTGGCCCCGCGGCCTGGGCCGGGCACCAGCCCATCCCTGCCCTGGGGCTTGCAGGCACATCTGGGCACATCACCCAGCGCAGAGTCACAGGGCTGTGGGCTCTCAGAGCAGGGCTCAGCCCGTCCCAGGAGTGGGGGTGCCCAGCGTGGATACGCCTAGGCAGGGGGAGAGGGGGACCCCAGCAGCTCTGGCGGTGACAGGGCAGAAGGTTTCATCCTGAGTACCAGTCCTGTGGCCCCAATGGTGCTGTGCCAGGCTGAGGACTTCTCCTGTGGGTGAGGGGAACCCTGAGCTGTGGCCTGCAGCCTCTCACCCTGGTGCCCCCCAGGATCGTGGCAGGGCCCCGTGAGGTTGTCCTGCCCTGATGGAGTGGCCCAGTGCTCCTGTGGCCTGTAGGAGCCCAGCCGTGCCAGCGCTGTGAGATGACTTTCGGGGTCCCTGACATCGCCCACCTGGCCACTTGCCTTCTGTGGCTCCTGAATGTCAGGACAGGCCCCTCCCAGGCTGCTGGGCTGGCCTCTGGGCTGCCTCCCCAGGCGGGCCCGGAACCCTCCCTGAGCACCCGCTCTGACCTCTGTGCCGAAGGCCTCGGTCTCGCCCTGTGGAACTCTCTAGGAATTCCCAGGAATTCCCACTGTCAACCTCTGAGGCCGGGCTGGCGGCTTGTCTCAGCCTCCAGAGACTGCTGCCTGCTGTCGGGCCACAGCTTTTCTCACGGGATTGTGGCCATCCCTGAGACCCTGAGCCCAGCCGGGGGGCTTCCAGGGACCCTTCTGAGGAGGTGCAGAGAGAGATGCCAGGCCCGGGGGAGCCTGGGGCTGGGTCAGGCCTGGGACCCAGCTGGTACCCAGCTCCGTGAGCTTCTCACATGTGTCCAGGAGGGGTCTGGCTCCCCCCACCAGCAGCATCTGGCCATCTGGCCATCTGTGCTTGGGGCGAGTCAGGGTCCCCACTTGCTCTGAGCCCCACTCCAGGTTCTGTTTCCCATAGAGCCAGGGGGAACCGGGGACTCTGGCATCTAGATGTGGGTGGACAGGAGTACCTGGACCTTGTGTTGGGCAGGTCTACACAGATGTGAGGTCGACACAGGTGTGAAGTGTCCCAGGGACAGCTGACTTTCCCTGAGAGCAGCCTTGGTCCCCTGGCCCCTGACTGGCTGAGTCAGAGGTGTGGGGAGGCAGTGGTGCTGCCCCTGCCCAGGACTGAGTCCCTGCGTCCCTGTCGGCCAGGGGCCTGCTGCGGAGGCTCTGCCCACCTGCACGGGCAGGAAGAGTGGGGGTTCTGCAGCGGGCGGCCGGGCTGCGTGTCACGGCTCTTGGCCTGCCCCAGGTCTGACCCAAGGCCCCATGAGTCTAACTGGCCCATGAGGGGAGGCTGGGCCTGGAGCTCTCACGATGGGTCCCAGGCAGCTGTGAGAGTGGCTGTGGGGGACCCTGCTGGCCTCCGAGATGAAGGCAGCTTGGTCTCCCTGGAGAACCTGAAGCTGCAGCCGACAGCTTGAGCTGCCTTCTGGGCTTCAGACCCCGTGTGTCTGCTCTCATGGAGCAGACCCCCTCTGCCAAGCTGCCCAGATGGCATCTGCAAACATGTGGCATCCGAGTGTGTTCCCTGTTGGGCAGCGTGGCTCAGGCCGCACAGTGGGTCTCCCGTGAGGCCTACCTCGCTGGACAATTGTGCTCCGAGGCCCGGGGACCCTGAGCGTCTTTGGCTTCTCCCTTTGCAGATGTAGACGAGTGCACCAGTGCCAACGGAGGCTGTGAGGGCCTGTGCTGCAACACGGTGGGCGGCTTCTACTGCCGCTGCCCCCCTGGCCACCAGCTGCAGGGTGACGGCAAGACCTGCCAAGGTAGGGAGGACTCGTCCCACTGCCAGCTACCCCGTTCCTGCCCCACCTCACCGGCGAGGCTCCGCCTTCCCAGCCCCAGGCTGCTCTGGTGGGGGGACTTGAGGTCCTTGAGGTACCCAGACCCTCAGGGTGTTCCTTACCCCCGTGTGCACCTCACAGTCTAATCTCCACCCCCCAAACTGCCTCAGAGGACTCAGAACCTGATGTTGGCGGGAGGCACCCTGGGGTTGTGCAGGGGGAGGGAGGGGCTGCACAGGGAGCCCCGTGCCCGGCTGTGCTGGGAGGCACGGGGGGCGCCTTGCCTGGCAAGGATCTCAGAGGCCCAGGGCGGAAGTGCTCGCCAGCACTGGGCGGGCTGCAACCCCACCCCACCAGCGCTGGCAATCTGTCAGTAAGATCCAGACCAGACAGAAAGATCCCTGAGAGACAGCGGCCTTGAGGACGGAGGCAGGGAGAGGGGCCCCGAGCTCCCGCTCCCCTCCTGCCGTGGCCCGCTCTAGCTTGACCCTGGGAGGCGTGGGGCAGCTTGGCCTTCGCAGAGGGTCTCTGAGCACAGGTCAGCGCGCCCCAGCTCTGCTCTCCCCGGCAGGCAGGCGGTCTCTAGAACATCCTCAGCTGAGCTCCACACTGTCTCCAGCTGTGCTCCCACAAGCTGCCTGTCCAAGGGTGGGGGCCAGGCTGATGGACTGGGGGTCGGGGGAGACAGGAGAGGAGGAGGGGAGACAGGAGGGGAGACAGGAGGGGAGACAGGAGAGGAGGAGGGGAGACAGGAGGGGAGACAGGAGAGGCTGCCTTCTGGGATGTTCTGGGATCGTGGACTTCTGGGTGCTCCTTGATGTCACGTTCTGGTGGCCGGCAGGGCTGGGGAAGGGGAGAAGCTGCTGTGACCTCCCTGCTCACACTCCAGCCCTGGGGACCCGCTGGGCCTTGGGGAACCCAGGGCTCTGGACACAGTGAGGAAAGGAGGTGGCCTCAGCCAGGCATTCTCCACCAGCTCCCAGAAACCCGCCTGCCCCGGCCTGTGTCTCGGTTTCCCCTTCTTGAAATGGACACCATTGGGGTGACATTAAAGCCCCCAAAGTCCAAACCTCAGGATAGGGGGGGTGCTGGTGGAGTTGTCCAGGAGCATCTCCCCCCAAATCCAGGGCGAGGAGGGGTTGCCTGGCTGCCGTGCCCCAAGTTTGGCTTGTCCACCTGGCGCCCCTGCATGTAGCAGGTCTGAAGGGGGCTACAGCCCTGGGCGGGAGGTTCCAGGACAGGGGGGAGGCGGGAGGGGGGTGGGTTTCAGGATGGTGCTTGTGTTTCTCCACCTGGACTGACCAGGCAGCCAGCCCGTCCAGGATGATGTCCTCCTCGAGGAGACTCTGCCTGTCCCCTCATCTCCCAGAGTTTCTCCCTCTCTCTGGGCTTAGGGCCAAACCCTGGCCTGACTCTGGCATTGTGGGTGGTGGCTCATAATTTGAGCGGATCTCACACCCACCCAGGGAGCAGCCCTCCCCTCCTCGCCTGGTGTTGCCCGGCAGGCCTGGGCCAGGGGCTGGGAGTCACTGTTGGGGGCAGCACCCAGGACCCCAGTGGGCATGGACTCCTCTGGTGTAACTGACGGACACTCTGTGGGGTCAGGGATAACCAGCTCCCACCAGCCAGAGGGCTGGGCAATTTCCCACACCTGCCAAGGGCTTTGAATGCTCCGTTTGATGTGGTAAGAGCCTGGCCCTGGGTGGGCTCCCTCCTGGCTCTGCGGTGAACTGGGGAGTGTCGGTACTGCTCCACCACTGCCTCCCAGCTGGGGGTGGAATCGGGCCCTGGCCCTGCAGCCTCCCAGGTCCGGCTGGCCTGGTTCCCCTAGGGCCTGCTCACTGCACCTGGGCCGAGGGGCTCTGACACCTGGATTCTTGATGGTGCCCAGGAAGCTAGACTGGGGCTGAGCCAGGCCTGGGGCAGGGGTTGCCCAAGGTGTCCTCATACCCTTGGTGAGAAACCAGGCAGAGCATGAGGCGCAGGCCCTGCGGGAGGGTGAGAGGGCCTGGACCCTGGGAAGCTCCACTCTGCAGCAGGGTCAGGTTCCTGGCTGGCTCCAGGGCTGGGGGCCTGCCAGGCCTGGGTGTGGCCCACCGATCCTTCCCTGGCCCACCGATCCTTCCCTGCAGCCGGTGCCTGTCACAGGCAGATACTTGGGCTCTTGCTGTCTCCCAGGTGTGGCAGTTACTGGGCTGCTGTCTGGGGTCCCTCCTGGGAAGAGCTCCTGGCCTGGCCTCGGCTGGCCCATCACAGTGGGTGCAGGGGCCTCAGACCCTACACAGGGACCTTGCTCTGGGCTTGAGAGTCCATGTCAAGGATGAAGGTGGTTCCCAGGGGCCAGGGCCTGCCGGTCCCGAGCTGGGCTCCAGGCTCCAGGATGTTCTGCAGGGCTGAGGTGGTGAACCTGTGCCTCTGCCTTCCCTGATTCTCTGGCGGGTTCCTGGGCAGGTGTGTTGAGGCCTGGGAAAGGGGGTCCCGAGGGCCTGTGGCACCCCAGACGCAGAGCTGCTCTCTTTCCAGCCTGCCTGTGTCTATTTCCTGATTCTGCGAGGCGGGTGGCGATGAGGCTCTCCTAGAACAGAGCTGTTCCCGTGGTGGGTAGGCTTCCCCAGACCCTGCTCTCAGAAGCTGGGGGATGGTGACCTGCTCTGGGGCTGCTGTCCTATGTTGATGGTCATTCAGACGTGGTTGGCTATGGCTGTAGCTCCACCAGGGCTGAGCGCAGTGTCAGCAAGCAGATCCACCCTGGCTTCCGCCTGAGCTGCTCAGGAGGCCTCGGTGTCTCTGTTGGGGGTCCCTAAGGACAGGCTGGTTCTCGCCACCCCGCAGAGTTGGCTGGAGGCAGGGTCATGGACCAGGTGGCCAGGGGCCCAGGTGGGAGGCTGCTTGGTGTCAGCCAGGGATCTGGCCTCAGTCCCCGCACTGGCCTCCCACGCCCACGGCTGCCCCTTGCCTGGCCCCGATCCCCTGAGAGTCTGCTGCCCCAGCTCTGCGTGTTTGGGATGGCTGTGGCTCCGAGTCACCATGTGGCTGAGGGGGCCCTGCTGAGAGCCAAGAGCCTGCTGTTTTCTCTGTCCCCCTGCCAGCTTCCCTCCCCTGAAATCGCGGCTCTGGAGAGCAAGTGCGAAGGAGGCTGGGGACGGCCGCTGCCTGTGTGAGGGCAGGCCCTGGGAAACGGAGACGACTCCAGAGGGCTCAGCTCACACGTAGGGCCGTGTGCACGAGTTGGTGGCGGGGCCCAGAAACTGCTCCGCGTGATGGATTGACTCTGTAAACCCCGAGTGCTGGCACGGCAGCCTGGGTGTCTGGGTCCTCGCCCGGGACCCTCTCCAGGCCCTGTGTCATGTTCTAGGAGACCATCCTGGAGCCAGAGTGAGTTCACTTGGCTGGACTGGGTGACCTGAGTGGGCGCATCTCCCAGCTAGGTGGACGCCAGCTGTGGCCTCTGACCCGAGCCAGCCCTGATGAGCAGATGGACTCTGGCTGGCACCTGAGAGGACAGGCAGGCTCTGGGGAGAAACGTAGGCTCTGCTGTGAAGGTCCTTTCCGGGTTGCCCCAGGGCCGGAGTGGCTTTGGCTTCCTGTTTAAGTCCCTCTAGAAAGACCACCCCAGGGGTAGCTGAGTTTGAGGCTCCACATCGGTCCTCACTATGTGGCCTTGGGTGAATAACTCCACTACTCTGAACCTCAGTCTCCATCTGTAGAGTAGGACAAACGATGCTGTCACCTCTTGGTGCTCCAGAGGATTTGGAGGAACTTCCCCGAGGCCTGTGGCCCTGCACCTGCTAGTGGCAATACTCCCTGGAGTGGGCAGTGGGTGGACAGAAGAGCTGCCCCTCCTGAGCCAGGCCCCCCACCAGCCTTGGCATTCCCTTGGCTGAGACTCTTGGGAGCAGGATCCTCCAGGGACCTGGATCCCTCACAGGGGTGGTCAGTACCTTTCCTGGGACCCCAGCAGGTCTCTGGGCAAGCCCCAGGCCCTCGGGCTCCCTCGGGTCACTCCCTTCCCCCTCTGCCTCTGGTCTGTAGTCCTGTCCGTCTGAGAAATCCACGTTTCCAGGTGGGAGAAACCAGGGTCGGCCCGTGGAGGGAACAGGAGTCTCAGGGGCCCTTGGTCTCCACGGCTGGGTGGGATTCTGCCCTGAGACTGCCCTGCTGTTCCAGCCCCCGCTGACCTTGCTCCTGCCGGGAGATAAGGAGGCCTGGGAGGGGACAGCCAGTGGCTGCGGTGTGGGGGCTGGGCAGGGGCTTTCTCACGGGAAATTGCCAGCTCTTCTGGGGGAGTCCAGGTCTGCTGACCCCTGCCCCTCTACAGCTCAGCTGCAAGGGCTTCCTGGGTAAAGCTGTGGTCCTCACTGGAGTGAAGAGCCCAGAGGACACTGTGACGTCCTCCTCGAGGGGACTTGGCCTCGCAGTGTTCCCAGGGAGTCAGGCCCTGGGCTGTCGCTGGGCTCTATCCCGGCTCCCTCACACCCGCCAGGCCTCGCTGTCCCCAGGGACGGAAAAGAATGTGGGAAGGGACCTGAGCCTCTGATTAGGAAGCCCCAGGGCTGGCCAGCAGCTGACCCAGGCCAGCTGTGCTGTCCTCCGCCATGCCTGGGTAGGAGGGAGGCAAGAGAAGCCAATCAAACCCTCGTCCTGCCACCGGGGCAGGGCTCTGGCACCTCGGGTGGCCAGGTGTCTGCAGCTCAGGGCCCTGGAGGGGAGCTCTCTCTGCCTGCCTGCTGGGAAGAGACCCATCTCCCGGCACCGCAGCTCTCCTGCAGGAGCCTCCAACGCCTCCTGCCGGGAGGACTTTCACCCTCCCTGGGGTACGCTGGCCGTGATGGACCCAAAGGGCCGTCTTCATGACCAAGAGAGAGCCCGCTGTGCCGAGCTCCTGGCTGCTGGGTGGCTCCCATGTTTTCAAGTGGCCCAGAGAAGGGCGGCAGTGGATACAGAGGTCCAGGCAGGGGACGGGGAAGGACAGCACCCACAGCCCGTGGGGAAGTCCAGAGCAGCCTCGAGGGCTCCACCAGCTCCAGGCCTCACTGGGCTCCTGCTCAGCTGCTGGCGTTTGGGCCCAGCCCCCATCTGGGGAGCATCTCCCTGCCCCTCTGCACCCTGGGGCTGCTGGTCCACTCTTACCCCTCCTGCTGGCGGTGCCTGGACGTCGGGGGCCTTCAGCTTCACCTTTGACATGGTCTGAATGTTGGGCCCTAAATTCTTGGGTTCCACTGAATGCCCAGAGTGGTACTGGTAAGAGGTGGGGCCTTTAGGAGAGACTGAGGGACAGCGTCATCATCAGACACTGAATCTTGGGCGTCCAACATCTAGAACTCGGAGAAATAAACTCGGCTGTTTCTAAATTACACAGATGAAAGGATTTTGTTACAGTAGCTTGACAGACGTCAGTTACGTGGCCTGTCGCTACAGAGACTGAGGTTGCAGACCAGGCTCGGCCAGCCTCGGAGCCACACACCTGCAGGCCCTGGTCTTCCCGTAGCAAAGCCTCCTTCCTCTGGGGCCAAGCCTGGCCTTCCTGGGCCAGCGTCCTCTGGCTGGCTGCCCTCTGGATGGCAGCGAGGAAGCCGGCTGCTTCCAGGAGGATGGCAGTGTTTCCGCCGAGGCCTCCTCCACACAGGTGCCGAGACTTGAAAGCCCCTGTCCCTCTGCTGGCTCCCCTGCGTTCCTGTGGTGGCCAACTCTGGCAGGTGTGGTCTGGTTGAGGCCAGCGCAAGAAAATGACAGCTTCTAATGTCAGCAGTTAGAGCCAGCCCAGTGGCAGGACAGGAGGCCTGCACCACCCTCCCAAGGTCTAGGACCCTGGCTCCGTGTCTGGAGGACCCCAGGTGCACAGCTGCTGCCTCTGGGTGTTCACCCCTGGACACCCGTGGCTGGCACAGGGACCTGCAGGTAGGTGTAGGTGGGAAGTGCTGGATGCTGGGGCCCGGAAGCCCAGGTTTGAATCCCTGAGCACTGACTAGGACAGGGGTGACCTGGGACACATCCTCAGACTCAGGGTCCAGGGAGTGCAGGTCGACACCAAATGGCAAACCCCAGCACATCCTGGTGGACCAGTCTCCCTGGAGAGGATACGCCCTGGGGCAGCAGATGACCTGGGGGGATCTCGCCCGGGGCCTGGAAGCTCCACCACTGAACCAGCAGCCTCGTGGACTGGGAAAGGGGAGGTCCAGGCCCCCGTCCCTCCTGTCCTCTTGGGACCTGGACTGGTCGTTTTGCTGCCGAGTGGTTTAGGATCTCCTTCTTGGAAGGCAGGGTGACTGGAGGGCAGGGGGCAGTGGCTGAGCTGGCAGGAGTCCCCAGGAGGCCTTGAGGCTGGGTGCATCATGCCGGACCTGGAGCTACTCACGTCCATCTCTGTGCCCCTTGAGAGTGGACACCACAGGCCCCTGTTGGGAGGGCCGAGGCCCAGGGCTGCCCCTCATGGCCAGTTCCCAGGGCAGGCCTCGGCTCAGCCAGCCTGTGTCTTCCCCTCCTCGTTTGTCATCTGCCTCTGGTCTTCTTCCCTTCCCTGGCCTCTTCTCGTCCAGCCTGGCCTCTGTCTGGAGTTCTGACCTCTGTCTGGGTCCTCGTGTGGCCTGAGTCTTGGCTGCCGCTCTTCTCTGTGCCTCTGGTTTGTAATGACGATGCTCAGCAGCCCCCTGGGCCACCTTCCCTGCCACACCGTCTCTTTCCCAGGGCATCCTGAGAACTGGCCTGGGCCCAGACCCCCACCCTCCATCCTCTCACCCCCTTTCTCTGGGCCCTGGGCTGTGGCTGGGCTTCTGACTGCACCGAGCCCTCAGCCAAAAGCCAGAATCCTCACCCTCCCATCCCCCTCCTCACTTCTCGATGGAGGCGGCTCCAGGGGCAGGAGGTGGGGAGCTGGAATGAGAGGGGCAGCGTCCTTCCTCCTGACGGGCCATGTGATGTCACCTGTGGGCCCCGAGTGTCTTCCAGTGTAAAGGTTGGAGGGCAGGGTGTGGATGCTCAGAGCCCAGGGGAAGCCCCTGCAGTTTAGTGGTGGCTGCCGTGTGTCTTACGTGGACATGAGCTGTTCTCCAGCTCAGCCTGTGCAGCGGGTGGCCTGGGGACTCCCGGGTGGAGCAGGAGCTGGCAGACTGCAGCAAATCCCACGTGTGGGGCAGGGAGGGTGGCGTCTGGGGTGTTAGAGGTGAGAGGGTGCCTCAGAAGGCAGTAGGTGCTAGCTGGGCCTCAGGCAGTGGGCAGGAGCTGGGGGCCAACCCTCTGACCCTGAAGTCCCCAGGTATGGCGGAGGGCAGCCAGAGGAGTGAAGGACAGATCCCCGGGCTGTGTGAATTGCTGGTGAAGTCCTGGTGATGCTCTCTAGTCCACTCTGGCCAGCTGGTGCCTGTTGTGACCCAGGGGCTGGGTTCCATGTGGTGGTGTGCCCAGGTGCCCTCCATAGCCAGTCCTCCCTGGAGTCCGCCTCTTGGCCCTGACTGCCTCTTGGCCCAGCAACCCTGAGCCTGCCCCACATCCTCATCAGTCTCCTTCTGTCCCTGAAAATGCCCAAAGGCCAGGTCAGGCCTGCCTCTCCAGGGAGCCTCCCTGGTCACTGTCCCTGACCTGTCTCCGTATCTGGGTGTAGTTTGACACCCTGCGGTCACTACTCCCTGGCAGCGCTCATATCCCTATGAGTTGGCACCAGGGGGTGGCTGGCCTCCCCTGTGGAGGGACCACGTTCCTGAGGTGCTTGTCCACACTCATGGCTCCCGTGTCGGGCCTTGCACCACTGGGGAGAGTCCGGCTGGCCCCACGCCCACTGTGCACACAAGCAGAGGCCCTTGCCATCGCTCTGCTGTGGCCTGGGCCTCCCTGGGGCAGCTGGGGTTGAGTCCTCAGGTGCTGTGCCAGGTCGGATGCCCCCTGAGCTGTGGGGTCCCTGGTGGAGGGGCGTGGTCACAGCTGCGGGGGCTGGGCTCTCCCAGCTGGCCCACATCTGTAATGGGAAGCAGCTCCTGGTTTCTGCCGGCCCCAGGCACGGCTGCCATCAGGAAGGGTGTTTGGCCTGGCAGGGTCTGGGTTTCATTCTCCTTCCAGGGGCCTGGGCAAGGGACAAGGTGGGTAACCGTTTACCAGGAGGTGGAGCCAGGCCTCCTGCGCTCGGGCCTGGTGGGGGCCCCGGTGCCCTCTGCTCCTGAAGTAGACCACGCTGCAGTGGACGAGGCCTTGGAGCCTGGAGGCGGGTCTCTGGGGAGGGGCAGGTGGGACTGAGTTTGACCCCATACTGCAGATTGACCCAGGGTGGCGTGGGGTGGCAAGGGAGGGCTCCTGGGCAGAGAGGCCCTGGGCTCCCCTTCCTTGGGCAGGTGGTGGAGGAGTGTCCCCCAGCCCCTTCCTGGCCCTTCTCCCCGCAGGTGGGGGCCCAGCGGGTGCCGCCTGTCCTGTCCTGTCCTGTCCTGCCTGGGTTCCATTTTCTCTCCTCCACTGTCCTCCAGCCTGGGGCTCGACTCCTCCCAGCCTGGCCAGGCTGGGGCACGCCCGTGCCTTCTTGTGTCCATCTCATCCAGACCTCAGACCATGGCCCCCATGGGTGTCCAGAGCCACGGGGGTCAGGCTGGGGAAAGGCCTAGGGTCTCGTGCCTGCTTCTCGGGGCTTTCACTAGAAGCCACAGCACGGCCTGCTCACGCGTCGCAGCTGACACCAGTCACGTGACCGACGGTGCCTCCTGGGTGGGTGGAGAGAGGAGAACCTGCAGGGTAGCGCCCTGGGCCCAGTGCCCCCCACCTGCTCACGGGAGGTCCTCCTGTCCTCCTGTCAGTGCACAGGCTGGCCAGCACAGAGGGCACAGGCAGATACTGGTAGATACTCATGGATTGCTGCTTCCTGGGGAGCTGTGCTGAGCCTCACCCCTAACGTGGGGCACCTGGGGATCTTGAGTGGGGGTCTCTAGAGGCCTCTCTCACTGCCTCCATCCCACCCCTGCCAGCCAAGGGCTTAGCTCCCTCCCCTGTCCCTCTCCAGGTGTGAAGTAGGAGGTTCCACCCTGGGAAGGCGCATGGCCAGCACATGGACGTGTGGACAGGGAGCCTGTGCTTTGGCCTCCTGCCGTCTCCCTATCGGCCCCCACCCCAGGCCTTAACTTCTAGGAGTCTGGGGGAGGGGTGGGGCAGAACCTAATGACCAGGGGTGTCCAGCCCTCCCAGCCCAGCCACCCTTGCCCTCGCTGCTCTGTGCCCAGAGGCCGAGGTAGCCCGGACCACCTGGGCCCTGCTGCCTTCTTGGGGAATTAGCAGCATGTGCTCAGGTGCCTGAACTGCGGGTTGGAGTTGGCGTGAGGTCTCAGGGAGGACTTTACAGAGGGGGTGTCAGAAGAGGATGCTAAGGGACAGACACCACACAGCAGCAGCCGGCCGGGCCCTGTCCCGCCTTCCCGGCTCCCACTGGCCCAGGAAGTGGGAGTTCTGCCCCACAATCCTGGCACTGGGCCTCCTGTGGGACTGGCCCAGCCCTGAGGGGACACTGTGGCATTTGGGAGGTGGCATTGGGCCCTTGTCCCCCCATGCCAGCTCTCCCACCCTGGCAAAGGGGCCTGGTGGCCGCCCAGCCCGGGGAGGAAGCCGGAGCTGGCTGGGCCTGGGGAGCAGGCCCCTTCTGCTGACACAGACATTCCGGCGGGCAGAGACGCCCAGCTGCGCTTCCGCATCGGAAAAGCATTTCCCAGACGGCAGCCAGACCCACGGCCCTGGCCTGAGTGTGCCTGGAGGCACCGAGCAGGGACGTGGGGGCCAGTACCCACCGGGGCTCTGGGTACTGCTAGGCTGTGGCAGCGTTCTGCACAGGCGGGCGGCTGCCCCCTAGTTCCCGGACCAGGCCAAGGGGATGCAGGGCCCAGAGCCCTCCACTCCCCCGGACCCTTACAGAGGTGCTGTGGGCTTACAAACCACGAGTTGCCCTGGGCTGTGGACTGGGGTGTACATCTCCATAGTGGGGGCTCTCAGGCCCCCCAGAGCCATGTCCTGCTCATGGTGGGCACAGGCATCACTGTAGAGGGCAAGATGAGGGAGTGAGAGGGAATGAAGGGACGTGGAGGCAGGAGGGCCAGGGGCAGCCGAGCAGCGTGGGGTGGGCGTGGGCCGGCTCTCCGAAGGGTGCACTGGAAGTCATGGCCCCTCAGGCAGGAGGCAGGGGGCCGTGTAGAGCCCTGCAGGAGCCGAGGCCCAGGGAGAGCGGGTCAGCAGAGGCAGGACTGAAGCCAGAGCAGCCTCTCTGGGTGCTGCCCGTGGCTACCACCCTGAGCTCTGGTGGCAGTGTGTGGGGCACCTGTGTGGATGGTGGTCCCGGTGGCACGGGAGGCATCTGCTGCGTCCTCTTCTGAGGGAGGAGGCCAAAGGTGGTGGCTTGGTGAGGACAGGAGTGGCACCGGGGTTAGACCTCCCCCGTGTGACCTTGAGCATCTCACTTCACCTCTGGGAGCGGTCCTGGGAGCTCCTGTTCAGAGCACAGGGTTCGGGGCCTTCTGGCAGAATGGAGGGCGGAGGGGAGAGCTGAGGTGCTGGGCAGGGTGAGGGAGGACAGGAAGCACGGGGGTCCAGGGCTGTGGGGCTGGCAGGGTAGACACGGGGTGTGGTATGGGCAGAGAGTGGGCAGCAGGGGGCGACCCTCTGCAGAGTGACCAGGTCCACCCTGAGGGGGGGTGGGGTGTGAGCCCTGGGACCTCACAGAGCTCTTGGAGGTGTCCAGGGCAAGGCTCCGCTCAGTGTGTCCCCTGCCCAGATGTGGTCACCAAGTGCCCCAGGCCTGGCTGTGCCTGAGGAGTGACCCCTGGAGCTGGGCACATGGCTGTGCCTGGGGCCTTGCTCCTCCTTCCTGAACAACATGTCCAGGAGCCTCAGGCCTCCGCGTCCTCCGCAGCGGTGAGGACACAGTCCCGAGGGTCCCCGCCCATCACCTGCTGCTGAGGTGACCTGGTTGGCAGTCTCCTTCCCATGTCTCTCCCCACTTCTCTGTGACACACCTGTTGTCTCCCTGCGGGCCTGGACCCACTGGACCCTCTCAGCCCCAGCATCCCGTGGCCAGAGGATGGGACCCTGTCTCTGAGGGCCTTCACTCAGGAGGTGCACACTGTGATACTAAGCTGCCCTGGAGGGGCTCTGTGCACACAGCGGCCTGTCCACCTGGGAGTTTGTGGGGGCGCCCCCAGGCCAGGGTTGTGTCTCTCAGGGAAGGGGGCCTCGCCCAGGAGAACAGGCAGGACCATAGCCACCCTGCTGGGTACCAGTGGGCAGGACCTGGCAGGCTGCGCCCTGGATTGCAGACAGGACTGGACCAGGTGGGAAACCTTAAGCCCATGGGGGAGGCTGTCTCTCTCCCATGGGCTTAAGGTTGCTGGGTGAGACCACTGGCCAGTAGAGAATGCCCTCAGCCACATCTCGGCAGGGTGTTGGGCTCCCGAGATGGGGTCCTCTTAGGGAGGAAGAGGCTTTTGGGGGCTCTTAGGGATGGGCTCATTCTCACCTGAATCCGGGCTGGGGTTCTGCTCGAGTCGTGTCATGAGGACAGTCTCCTAAGCGGTCCTGGCCTCGATTTCCTCATCTCTAAAGTGGGGACAGTGGCCCTCACCTCCAGGGACATGGTGAGAGGGTGGGTGTGTCCTTAGAGCCCAGGGCTGGCACCCACAGGGCACTGAGTAGTTGTTTCTCATTCTTCACCACCAGCCCAGTGCCTGAGGGTCCTGCACGATTCTAGGCTCTACATAACCCAGTGACTATGCGGCCGTCCCCCCTCTCCAATCCATGGTCTGGGGGGCCAGGGAACATGAATCCTCTTCCTTTCCTGGTGGGTGGATGGTGTCCCCAAGCTATACGCCTCTGAGTTACCCCAGTCATGGGCCTTGTGCCCACTCACCACTTGTGGTCTTCAGAGGGGAGACGTCCATCCTAAGGGGCTGGCTGCTCCGGAGATGCCGCAGCGAGAAGAGTGGGATCTTTCTGGAGGGGCCTGGGGCAGCTGTGGGCTGGCGGGTCACCCCACCACCCCCGCCACCCAGTGCAGGAGCTCAGCCTGATTCTGGAGTCTTCCAGTCAGCACAGGTCAGTCCCAGGAGCCTCAGGCCTCCGCGTCCTCCGCAGTGGTGAGGAGACAGTCCCGAGGGTCCCCGCCCATCACCTGCTGATGGTCACCAGACATGGAGCGCCCCAGCTGGCTGGGCACAGTTATTCCATCCTCACGGAGCCTGGGCAGAGGGCAAATCTGGTAACCCCCAAGTGTGAGAGAGGGGTTTCAGGAGTCTCCCATCTCATTGCAAAGGTGAGATGCGTGGGGGCAGGTCAAGTGCCCACAAGGCCTGATTGTAGAGTTCCCCAGATGACAGCTACTGCCCACCCTGGGAGGGCTGTTTCCCACACAGCTGGGGGGGAGGCTGTGTCCCTGAGCAGAGAGACTTCTGCCTGGACACCTGTGTGTGTGGGGGTGTTGCAATACCCCTTCCTGCTGGGGGGATTCTTTCCCAGGCTCCCTCTGTACGGGTCCCTGGTCCAGTGGAGAGTGATATACTGCTGGACACTGGGCCCTGTGCTTGGGGGGCAGGGGAGTCTTCGCCTCAGGATCCACATTGTCCGCCTTCCTGTTCTCCCCACCAAGCCTCCTCTGCAGGGCCTCCGCCTTGCACAATGTCTTCCTTTTCGCTTTGGTTTCTCTTCTGTTGTTGGCGCCGGCCCCTGTTGGTGCGTGTGTCTGTGCATATGTTTGCATGTGCCAGTGTGTGCGCCTCTCTGTGTCTGAGTTTGCGCGTCTGGGTATCGTGCGTGCGTGTTCACACCCGTACTGTTTGTGCACGTGGGTCCGTGTGCGTGTGGGTGCCTGCGTTGGTGCGTGGGTCTGGGTCCGGGTCCGGTCTGGTCTGTGAGCGCGCGCCTAGGAATGCACGGGGCGGGCGTTGGCGGACCCAACGCGGCCCCCTGGGGGAGCGGGGGGCGGGGCCGGGGGCGGGGGCGACTCCCTCGGGCGTCTGAGGATTTGGCCTTTACCTGCAGGGGGCGGAGGGAAAACTGAGAACATAAAGGCGCGGGGCGGGGCGCGCCGGATCCCGAGCTGCTCCCCGGAGGCTCAGGGCACAGCCGTGTGGAGCGGGTGGCGGGGCTGCGAGTGCGCTCCTGGAGCACGGAGCCTCAACCCTGAGCCTGGTCTGAGCCCCGAGCCGCCTGCTCCGCTCCCGGCGCACGCTGGTCAGCGGACCAGGCATGGAGGCGTCCCGGGGCTGCGGCGGCCTGGCAGCGCTCTGGTGCCTGGGGCTCCTGGGGGGCTTGGCGCGCGTCGCTGGCACGCACTACCGCTACCTCTGGAGGAACTGCTACCCGTGCCACCTGGGCCAGGCCGGCTACCCCGTAAGCGCTGGTGACCAGAGGCCAGGTGGGCGCGGGCGAGCTGCGGCAGGGGCGGGCGGGACCAGGGTGCCCGCTCTGGCGCGTGCTCCTTTTGTTTCCTCTGATTTTCAAAGTTTGCGCCAGGCCGCTGACAGCGCAGAGGCTGAAGGGAGCAGGTTGGGGCAGTGTCAGGCAGGCAGCCCCTGCCTTTGGGACAGGGCCCTCTGTCCTGAGGACGCATACATTCTCATCCCTCTGGTTGCTGACAGCAGGGACAGACGTCACTTGGCCAGAGGGAAGAAAAACACCCTGCCTTTGCTTGGGTCCCAGGAGTTCCCCTCCCCAGCAGCTCTGAGAGTCAAGTGAGAAGGCAGAGAGAGAGGTCCTCAGGGACTCTGAGCTCTCTCCTGTCCAGGGTCCCAAGTGGCCGGGACCCTCCTGGCCGGGTGTGGGTGTGTGGCAGGTGCCATCCTTTCTGCCCTCACCCTACAGGCCAGCAGAGGGGGGCGGCACCCTTCCGGGAGGCCCTGGGTTTGCAGTCCCAGCAGCTTGTGAGGCAGGGGGCATCCTGTCCAAGCCATCCTGCCTCTCTGCAGCTGGCATCTGCCACACTGGACCGGCCTCCTTCCCTGTGGCTCCACAGAGCCTGGAGGTGGGCACCCTGAGGACTGCGAGGTGGAAGGTGTGGCGTGTGGCCCCCAGTGAGGCAGCACCTGGAGAGGCAGGGGCCACCAGCGCTGCCTACCAAGCCCTCAGGCCCTCACAGTCTCCTGGGTATGGCTCCTTAGAGGACTCCCTTGGGGCAGGTCTCACCTCTCATGCCCAAAGTACCTGAGCACTGAGCAGAGCCGGCCCATCTCCCTTGATGTGGCCACTTGGCCCAGCTGGGGCCCAGATCCCCCACTCCCCACCCCTCAGGAAGCCCCCCTCCTGCTTGGTGGCACAGACAAGACTAGGCTGGCATGTCAGTGCACCACCAGGGGCGTCTTGAGCTGAGTGTGGCTGAGCTCTGGGGAGCCGGGGCTCCTGCCCTGCTGCATGGCCTTCAGAGGGGCAGGGAGAGAAGGGCCTGTGGGCAGCCGTGTGCCTGTGAGAACCCGTGGCATGCGCGGGGCAAAGCTTGCTGGCAGGGCCCCAGGGGCTCGTTTTCCCTGGAGGCTCTGAGAAAGCTCTGGAAGGGTCTTGGGGTGGTCTCTGCAGAGGCAGCTCTCTGCCTGGTGTGTGCTGTGGGGTCTGGAGCTGGCAGCACCTGGGTGAGGGCTGGTGGGCGCCCCACAGGTTCCCAACAGCACCGCCCTGGGCTTGCTGTGGTACTCCCAGCCCCAGCTTGGCAGGCACTGCAGTTCTCACTCAGCCAGCCTGGGTTGTCACCGTGATGTCACCATGTGCCAGTGTGTGCTACTGATCCTGTCATGAGGCTGCCAAGTCCTCAGTCACTTGTAGCCACTGAGGGCTGCAGCAAGACCACAGGGCATCTCTGTGGGCCCTGGCCTGGCTGTGCCGAGACCTCACCAGTTCGCCCCTCCAGATGGTGCTTCCTGGGTTTTCCCTGGGCTGCTCTGAGGGAGATGGGGCAGAGTGGGTTTGCCCCTGGGCCAGCCTGGCGTCCCTGGAGTGAGCAGCTCCATCCGACTTGAAGGTAAACATGGGGACATCTGTGTCCTTGCTCCTTTCAGCCCTCACCCTCCTTTCAGCTTGGGCCCCTTGTGCTGCAGGAGGATGCTCCTGCTAGAGTCACAGGGCCCGAGGTGCCCACGCTCTGCTGGCCCTGCTGGGGCATCTCAGAGTTGGTCCCTCTGCATGACCCCATCTGCACTGCGTGTGTGTTGGCAGAGTGGCAGGTACCTAGGGTGCAGGCCTGTGGGACCAGAGAGTCGAGGGAGCCAAGCGTCAGCAGGTGCTGGGGGCAGGCAGCTCCTGTGGGCCCGGCCACATGGATGCTGCTTGAAAGGACACAGTGGGCCTCCGTGTGGGAGCTGGTGAGTCCGCCCAGAGCTGACCTTTGGGAACTGTGGGTCGCCAGCTTGCGGGGTCTGAGCTAACAGTCTGTGCTCTGTGCCCTCCAGTGGCCACGTCGGGTTTCCCCACACGGTGTTTAAAACAACAGATGTTTCCTGACAGCTCTGAAGTCAGAGTCCAAAAAGGACTAAAATCAAGGCAGGCAGGACTGGTCCCTTTGGAGGCTACAGGGAAGGGTAGCCCCTCCTGCACCCTCAGAGCCGCAGCCAAGGGCCTTCTGGTCTTCTGGCCTCTGCTCCTGTTGCCACAGGCCCTCCTCCGGCTCAGCCTTCCTTCCTCCCTCTCATCTTTGGGTTGCTTTGTCCCACCTGGGAAACCCAGGATGCTCTCAGTCCCAACTGCAAAGTCTCTCTAAGGTTCTGGGGATGAGGCTCTTTGGTTTTCTTTCTTTGGTGCTGGGGATTGAATCCCGGGGTGCTCTCCTGCTGAGCCACCTCCCCAGCCCTTTTAATTTTTTAAACCTCAGACTTGCGGTCTTCCTGCCCAGCCCCAGAGTCTGTGGGACTGCAGGTCTGTGCTACGTGCAGCACACACTGCACGAAGGCCCTGTGCCTGTGGCTGCCCAGGTACAGCCAGAGCCGTGGCAGGCTCAGCAATCTGGGGGTGGCTCTGCTCTGCCACAGTGTCGGCCCACCTTGGAAGTTCAGGGTAGGGGGACACACAGGGGCCCATGGAGTGGAGAGCCCTGCCTGGCTGACCCAATGCCCACCTTCCTGTAAGGGGGATTGTCTCCGTTCACAGGGTCCTGGTTCTCAGAGCTGGGGGACCCCAGCAAATCATCTGGCCCATGCCATCCCGTGGGGAGACCCCAAACCCTCTAGCCTTGGACTGACTTTCTGGGTCTAGACGCTGACTCTGGGGCCAGAAGCCATGTGCTATTTCAGGGTGCCCTGTGTGTGCCCTGTCATGGACTCCTGGCATGGCAGTTCCGAATCCCCACACAAAAGTTTCATGACCAGGAAGGGCTTGGGGCTGGGCCCATGAGCCAGGCAGGCGTGGGTCTGTGTACTTCAGGAGGGAGCCGGGGCTAGGAGAGGGGAGTGCCGGGGTGGGGGACTGGGAGCTGAGTGTTCCTGTCTGCACTGCAGGAGGCTGCGGCCAGCCATCCCATGCAGGTGGGTGTGAGCAGGGAGGCCACTGCTGTGCAGGGTCAGTGCAGCCCAGGAGTGGGGAGCCAGCCAACGGCCCTACTGACCTTACCTTTGCAGCCAGCAGGACCCAGTCCTGGGCCGGCCCTGGGGCTCCAGGGAACCCTGTGGCTGAGTGCAGGCTGACAGCCTCCAGGGCTGGCCAGCTCTTAATAAGCCCCTACTGTTTGCCTGGCCAAGCGCTGCTGTGTGATTCACCATCACCTTTTAGGGATCTGGGCTAGGGGAGCCCTGAGCTGTGGGTGGGGTGGGTGCTGTTGCCCACCCCCACAACTGACTCTCCCATCATGGGGGTCAGGGTCCTGACCCCACTATGCCCTGGGTCCCTCTGTGTCTTTGGGGTCCTGCTGGGGGCCACTTTGTTTTTAAGCTTCCCAAGAGTCCTCCTGGCCTCCCTCTGACTTCCTGGTAGGCAGCCTCGGGGCCTAGGAGGGACCCTGGAGTCTGTCCAGAGCAACTGTGGCCTGTGCGTGGAGCAGATGGTCCTGGAGCCCCAGGCAGAGACGCAGGCCTGCTGGGGTTCTTCTGCATTGTCTGGTGGCCAGGCAAGTTCTGAAGGGGTGGGCAGCAGCCTCTCTGCAGCCTGCTGAGTGGCCAGGCCTGGGGCCAGCTTGGGGACGGGACGCTCTTGCTCTGGCCATGCTTTAGGCTCTCGGCACCTTCACAACCGGGCTCAGGTGGCTGGGGTTGGGGTGGGAGACTCTGGGGCTGGCGTTTGAATAGGGAGGGCAGCAGATGGGAGGCAGAAGGTGGGGAAGGCCTGGGTGGTCACAGCGGAGAAGGGGACCTGCCCGAGCATCGGGTGGAATTAGAGCCCTCGCTTCCCGGCAGCCCTCGGGCCAGGCCCCTGCCAGCCAGCTGCCCGCTTTCTCCTGGTGTGACCTCCATGAGGAAATCCTGCAGCACTTCAGCCACGCTGAGTTCCTCTTCCCTCGAGACTCGCCAGAGGTTGGGGTCGCTGTCGTGCCTGGCCTGGGGGCCCCCGCCACGGGGCTGTGGCTCACACACAGGGCGTATGGCCCCTGCTCCAGCAGTCCACACTGCCCTTTCTTTCTCATTGGGGACACTGGTCTGGGTGGGTGAGGCTGGCAGATGAAGGGTCACCTTGCCTGAGCAATAGGTGTGGACTTCAGTCCTGTGTCTGCTGCTCCGGGGGCTGTTTCTGTCCCTACCCAGGGGCAGTTGCTCTCTGTCACTTGGGCAGTCAGGCCTTACATGGCCTTTCTCTCAGGTTTCTTTAGCCTCTGCCAGAAGGCTGCCCCTCAGCTGTGCCCAGGGCATGGCTGGCACTTCAAAGCCTCCACCATGTCCAGAGGCCCAGGACCTCCAGGAGAGAACTCCTGAATTATTATTTTTTTTTTCCTTTTTGGTTCTGGGACTGAACCCAGGTCTGCTCTACCACTGACCCACATCCTCAGCCCTTTTTTATTTTTGTTTTGAGACAGGGTCGCTCTAAGTTGCTGAGGGTGGCCTCAAACTTGGAATTTTCCGGCCTCAGCCTCCTGAGTCCCTGGGATTACAGTCGTGCCCCACTTCACAAGCCTCCCCTGGAATTCTTCTGGATTTCTTAGCATTAAAGGGGTCACTGGAGTGCTCTGGGCAGTGCTGGGCAGGGGGTCCACCAGGAGGTGTGCACACTGGTGTTGGGGATGACCCCACTTTCTGTGCTGTTTCACCTTCCTCCCTTCCTGGCTGGAAGTTCGTCCTTCTGGACAGAAGGAAGGCCGGAGGGCAGGGCAGGAGGGCAGGGCACCCTGAGCCTTCTGCACACGTGTGCTTTCCTGATGCAGTCCTGACAGGGTGACGAGGCCTGGGGGCAGCATCCTGGCCTCCAGCCCTGGAGAAGGGCCCCAGGAAAGCTCTTTCCCAAGCCTCCAGTTCACATCCTGCCCTGTCTGCTTGCCCTTTGGCCTGAGCCATGGTGCTGGGGTGCTGGGGTGCCGGGGTGGGCGGCCATTGAGCAGCAGGTGGACGGCACAGGGGGCGTGTGTGCTGGGCTGCCGTCTGCTGCCCTGTTCTCTGTGGCTAGCAGAGACCCCACCCATCAGCCCCCAGGTGTGGAAGTCGAGGCTGCCCTCTTCCTCCTTCCTGACCTCCCTTCCTGCCCCTTGGCCCAGGATCTCTAGATCTGAGCCCTGCTGGAGGTGCTGCCCGAGGCGCTGGGAGGCCTGAGAGGGCCGGGTGGCTCAGGTGGCATGTGGCAGGGGCAAGGTAGGAGGGGCCGCAGGGCGGGCACTGCTCAGGGGCTACTGTCCTGGGGATGTGGCCCTGCTGTCCTCCTGGCCCAGCAGGGGAGAGGGGCCGGGAGGGGGCACCCAGTCTGAATCGCTGCATTAAGTCCTGGGGCTGTTGTAATAAGTCGCCAGGTGGCTCGAGACCCCCGGAGCCAGGAGGCCAGGATTCCCAGGGCCTCTCGGAGTGTGTGGGGTCCTTCCTGCCTCCTCCTTCCCACCCCTGGTGGCGGCCTCCTCACTGCGTTCTGCTGGGTGTCCACTCGTCCTTTCCCATCATGACCCCCACCCTCCCCTTAGTGCACCTGCAAAGCACAGGCCGTGTTCTGAGGTGCCAGAGGGACGTGTACTGGGCGTGCTTAGCCCAGGTCACCACCCCCACCCTGCTGTGGCTTCGCCTCAGCCTGGGGGAGGGGTTGGGGGGCATCTCAAGGTCATCAGCTTCTGGGCTCGTGGGCCACGGTGGAGTGGACCTGGGCTCAAGGGGACAGGCTGTGCTCCCTGCTCAGCCTTGAGGTGCTGGGGCCTCACCTCCCCAGCCTGCTCCCCTCTGCTGTACCCCACCTCCCATCGGCCGGAGGGGGTAGCTCTTCCTGCCCACACATGCCAGCCGTGGGGAGGATGGCCCTGCCTCTGCACTCTGGCTCTGCAAGCACGGGCTGGGGCTCGGAGGCTCTTCTGGCCTGGTGGGTCCCTGGCTGGTAATCCTGCCCCTCCCTGCCCAGATGTGGACGAGTGCCGTGTGCACAACGGAGGCTGCCAGCACAGGTGTGTCAACACGCCCGGGTCCTACCTCTGCGAGTGCAAGCCCGGTTTCCGGCTCCACGCCGACGGCAGGACCTGCCTGGGTAAGTGCTCCCAGGGGACCCTGTCCTCCTCTGCCCTCGGCTGCCCTGTGCTCCTGGGTGTGCCAGGTCTGGGGAAGGCCCGGTCCCTGCCCCCAGGGACTGAGGCCTGACTGGGCTCTCACTGGGCATGGCCTCGGTGGCCTCAGCTTCGCTGTAGAGGGAGTGTGGCTGCCACTGAGTGTGGCCCTGTCCTGCTGTGGGGCATGACGGCTCCCCCCGGGTGAGGTGAGGCCAGCAGGTGAAGAGTGTGTCCCGAGGCGCTGACTCGGGTCCCTGAGACCCCAGGCTGCCCTCCCTCTGCAGCGTGCCCAGTTCCATTGGAGAGCCGAAGCTGTCTGTGGTGGTCACTCAGCAGGACGCAGGCCAGGCTGTGCTGCCCTCGGGCTGCTGTCCAGCGGTCGGGGAGGCTGCCTGGGTCCCGCGGAAGGTGGGCTTGTGAGCCGTGCCTGGCCTGCCGAGCTGGCTTCTCGGGGACTCGGAGTGTGCGCGGCGGTAGGTGGGGAGTGGGGCCTGAGCCCCTGGCGCCCAGGGTCCTCTCGGCATCTACTGTGAGCTCAGTGGCGCCTGAGGACACAGACTTGGCCTCTGCCCACTAGGGGAGGCAAAGGGAGGCCAGGAGCAGTGAGCAAGGGAGCTGCGCAGGAGTCTGGAGAAGAGCAGGGCTGCCCTGCACTCTGCCCCGGCTCTGGACGCAGTGCTCTGGGGATGGCCTCCAGGGGGCACGTGGAGTTGTCCTCTAGGGGACTGAATGAGACGCCCCTTCTTTCCACCCTGCAGATCCAGAGTGGAGCCCGCGCTCCCTCCTGGTCCTGGCTCCTGTGGCTGGCAGCCTGCCAGCCCCAGGGGGGCGCTCCCCCACACGCAGCACATGTCCTTCGCTGCTCTGGGAGCCAGGCAGCTGCCCTGGGCGGGAGAGCAGAAGCAGCTGCGGGAATGTTGTGACGTGCTTCAGGGCAGATGAGCTGGGCCCGACCGGCTGCCTGCTGCCGCTCCTGGGAGCCCTGGCAGGGGCTCAGTGGCCTGGGGTCCCCTGGTCCCCTGCAGCCTCCTGGAAGAGTGGCTTTGGGAGGGACATGTCCTCCCACTCCCCTTCAGATAGGGTCATCTTTGGGGTCTGAGGTGGGGTCCCCTGCTGCTGGCTCCCTGCTGTCGTGGGGGGGGGGGACACTCACTCCCATCCCGGTTCCCACTGCCAGATGGTCACCTTCCCTGAGTGTGCTCCCAAAGGGACCAGGACCAGGGTGGGAGGAGACCTGCAGAAATGAGGGACGCTCCTGAGGTCTGCAGTGAGCTGCTGGCCTCAGGCAGCCCAGGAAGCATGCCCCTCAGCCTGGCCTGTCCCCTGCCCCCTCTGCCCACTGCTGTCTGGGCCATCCTGGAGCTAGGCCATCTGGGATCTGCGCACTGGGGCCAGAAGTCTTCCTAGGCACAGGTGTGTTTTAAAGGGTCTCTGCGGGGTCAGATGCCAGGGCTGCTGGCTGTGGGGAGCCTCTGGGACCCCCAGCCCTCCTGGCTGTCCCTACACTCCGCCTGTTTGTGTGGTTGGGCTCTCCAGAGCTTCAGCACCTTCCGGGTACTGGTGCCCACCTCCAGGCCTCTCCCAGCTGAAGGTCCAGCTGGGACTCAGGAACTTCGGTGGGCTGCAGGGTAGTGACCTCAGATTCTCCTTGGACTGCAACTCTCAGCGGGGGGTTTGGCCGAAGCTTCACGCGGTGGAATGTCCCTGTGTGATATATCTGAGGGCTGTTGAGCGAGGACTGTCCTCGTGACTCGGGGCTGACGGCCTCTGCCGTGGTGAGCTGGGAAACACCTTCCTCTCCTGGCCAGACTCTGGTAATGACCTGGGGACACATGAGATGGGCCCTGTTCTCCAGCCACCTCTGCCGGGGCACACCCAGACCCCTTTCCCAGGGCTTTCTGGGACACTGGAACTTGTCCCCATCTGGTGGCCTCCCTTTCCGCAGTCCATGCATCTGGCTGTTGGTGGCTTCCTGGATCTGGAATTCCCGAGAGTCTGGGCCTCCCATGGGCTTGCTGGCCTGGGCCTACCGATAGCTGTCTTCCCTGTGGGCAACTGAGGGGCTGTCAGAGTGGACGTGGGGTCTTCTGGGGACTTCTGGGAATTTCAGGGTGTCTCTGAGTCCCTTCTTGTTGACAAGGGACTTGTTCCTGGCTGCCATTTTCCCGAGATGCTGGCCCGGGGGTGGGGGTATTTGCACAGTCAGGTCCTGGGTGAGGGACTTCCCTTCAGAAGTTAGGGATCTCCCCATCCATTGTCCTGGCCCCTAAAGGGCACTGCCCAGGCCATGCCAGGCTCGAGGGGGATGGGGGAGACTTCCTGCCCTTCCTCGGCCCTCCCTTCTCCCAGGGCGCTTGGGTGGGGCGGAGCTGTGGGCCTCCATCTGGTTCACAGTGGCACCCTCTGCCTGAATCGCAGCAGGTCCTCAGTGGACGTGTACAGGAAGAATCAACACAGGCGCCCGCTGCGCTCTCCCCCCGGGGCCAGCTGCCGGCAGGCTACACAGCTGGAGCTCAGCTGCGGCCGCGGGCTCCTCCTGGCAGGAGGGTGCTGTGAGCTCTCCTGGGGCTTGCCAGGAGGCAGGGGCTCACCCACAGCCCAGGCCCCCCTGGCTTGGGCTCCCCTCTCCCCAGCAGCTCAGAGTGGGGGCTTGAGGCTGGGGGCGGAAGGTGCGGGAGGCTCGGCCCCCTTCCTGCAGCATGAGTGGGAGTCTCAGGGTGGGCCCCTCGAGGGCTGAGGGGCCTGGGAAGACCTCAGAGGGGCGGCTTTTGAGGGGGGCCTAGAAACACACTTGAACTCACCTCCGGGGCAGGGGGACGGGACGGGAGGTGCATGAGCTGCGGACCCCTGATTCCAGATGATCTTACAGGAAGAAAATGCAGAAGGTTCCGTTTCCCTTCTGAACAACAGACGCCTGTGAGGACCTTGCTAGTCAGCCCCCGGCGTGGGGAAACCTTGTTCCTGCCCAGGAGCCAGCATCCTGGGGGACTGCGTGGCCCAGGGTGCCTCCTGGGGTGCCCCATTTCTGCGACGGGGAGAGCAGGGCCCCGCCAAGCCCCAGGGCTGGTCCAGGCTTTCCAACCACAGAGGCCTGAGCCAGCGCCTGCTCTCCCCAGTGACGGGAAGGGGCAGGCGGCGGTTTGGCTGAGGGTCTGGGACTGTCATTCTTGTTTTCCATGACATCTTGCAGAGCACCAGTGTGCAAAACAGCCCCAGATCTTTAACACTTTGCTCAGGGGACCTCCTGCCTCTGTGTGGCTGGGACGCTCTGAGCCGGCACGCCCCCTGCCTGGTGGCCCAGGGCCCAGCCTCTCTGACCTTCTAGACTCTGGCCTAGACCTGTCTGTCTCCTCCTGTCCCCTGGGTTGAGCAGTGGGGCCAGTCTGAGGACCCACAGATGTCACTGGCTCAACCCACAGAGGTCCCCTTCAGGTGCAGTGCCCTGGCCAGGCCCACGACTTTGTCCTCCTCCTCCGGGATGGACGCCCCTGCGGAGGGCTCTGCTGTCAGCTTGCAGGCCCCTGGTGGCCTGGCTGCCCCTGCCCGTGTGCGCCACCCAAGAGTCAGATGCAGCCAGTGTGTGCATGGCTGGACGGGGTCCGCCATCCGCCTGGCTCTGCCACTCCCGCAGAGCCTGGGGCAGACCCCTCCGTCCCCAGGCCTGGGTCATCTGTGAGGACGGCGAGGGACTGCACTGGCCCTGCTTCCCCTTTGGCCCCTTCTCGGGGGCAGACTCCTCAGCACAGGCCCCGGGCTGGGTGCAGAACGAGTAGGGAAGGCGGGCAGCAGAGCCGGGGGTGCAAATGAGAAAGCTCCCAGGGTTAGAGTCAGCGAGCCCAGTGAGGACCAGAGTGGCGTGGGGAGGTCGAGGAATGACTGGGGCCTGCAGAGGCCCTCACAGATGCCAGGCACTGCCTGAGCCGTGGGCACAGTCCTGCCCCCTGGAACTTCATATCTGCTGGATGAGACCAAGATTGATTTAAATGACAAACCAGACATTTTCACCAATAAAAGAAAAAGAAAAAGGAATGTTGCTCGCAGGACTTCCCGCAGGATCAGGGAATGGAGGAGGGCTCTGGGCAGGGCGGTGGCTGGCACAGCTGGGTTGGCGGAGGGCGTGGGGGTGCGTGTGGCTCTCCCTCCAGGCCACACTGAAGGGTCCTGGTGCTGTCTGTGGCCAGGACAGAGGAGGACGGCATGACTGGTGGGGTCACGGGTGCCACCCTGCTGATCTCATGGTGCCCTTGGGAGGGCAGCAGTGGGCCGCCTGCAGGTGCCCCCATGGTGTGCTCAGTGTGCTCTGGCAGCCAGGAGGCCCCCTTTAGAGAGAGCTGGGGTGGGGGCAGGAGGCCCAAGGCAGGGGCTGCCCATGGGCAGAAGGGGTTGAAGGCCCATCCTCTCCTGCCTCCCTGGCTCTGCCCAGTGGAGGGCTTCCCAGAAGGAAGGGTGCGGTGGCTGGGTGGGGGGCCTTCTCTGGACCCCGAGACCACACTCCTCAGAGGGTAGTGACTACAGAACCTCGTGACATCAGGAGGACCAGAGCTGCCCTGGGTCAGCCCCAAACCACAGTGCTGGGCTGGAGCTCTGGCAGAGTGAGCTGGCGGGCACGGCATGCTGTAGGCAGAGGCCTCCTGTGGTGTGGCCCCTGGTGACCAGCTCCCGGTGGCCTGGAGGCCAAGACCTTGCCAGCAGAGCTGCCCCCAGTCCACCATGGACAGCCCCACCTGCTGAGCCTCCTGATGCTGGAACGGTGCCCTCTGTCCGGCAAGCTGGAGCAGGTCCTGGGCCTATAGGAAGCGAGTTTTCCAGGGTGTCCAGTTTCTTCCTCCTTTGGCAGGGGTGGGTGCCCACGTGTCCCCCAGTGGTGCCTGCTGGCCGAGGCGGATTTGCAGCTTGACTCTCGGGTCCTGCAGGCAGCCTGGCCAGAGGGCAGTGCCTCAGTCTGCAAGCCAGGAGTCAGGGAGGGCGGGTCAGTGTGGGCTTCCGTGCCGGGACGCCAGGGACTGGGTGACGCTGTCACAGCAGCTGGAGGTCAAGATGAAGGTGCTGGCAACTCTGGGTCCTGGAGGGATCAGGGCCCCACCTGCCTGACCTCACTCTACCTTCATCCCCTCCAGAAGGACCCTGGCTCCAGATGTGGTTGCACTGGGGTTAGGGCCTCGAGGGAGAAACCTCAAGTTCCTAACACGCTGGGTCCCCAGATGTATCCACTTGGGTCTTCTCTGGACATGGGCATGGACCTAAGCCAGGCCTTGGTGGGGAAGGCCCCAAGACGAGGGCCGAAGGCGGGCAGGACTGGCTCCGCTCCCCAGGACTGTGCACACAGCGGCAGACCCCGCTGCCTGTAGCTTTCCCTTTGAGATGAACCACTTCTGTGGTGTAGAGGTGGAAGGGAATCGGCGGCCATGGAGGCAGCTCCGTGAGCATGTGCCTGTGCACAGGGAGGCCAGTCCCCAGGCCCTGCCTTCTGATGAACGCACCTAGCTTTGCTTCAGGTCTGAGCTTGGCTGAGGCTTTGGTGTGGCTGGTGTAGGATCCCTGGGCTGTATGTCCCACAGCTGGGGCTCAGAGGCCAGACTGCCTGGGAACAGCCCCCAGGCTGGCCTCCGGCACTGGAGGATCTGCCTCTCAGCCTTCTGGGAATCCCCCACGCAGGATGAGCAGAGGACACTGGCTTGGCTCCCTGGTGTGCACAGCTTGAGAGCATCTGGGATGTCCCTATGCTGTGAAGCAGAGGACCAGAGGACAAGCTCTGTCCTGGGACTCTAGGCTGCACAGGGACCCCAGCTCCTCCCTTGCGTCTGCCCCTGGTGGGATCCTGCATGAGGACCCCAGGCCTGCCCCTGTGTCTGCCCCTGCTGGGCTCACCCTTGGGCCCACCTCAGGGGCTACGCCCCTTTGGGGCTACTGAGGAGAAGTCCCTTCCAGTCTTGCACTGCCCCTTGGGTCCTTGTTGTCCGTGGTCCGTGCTCCCTGCTCGCCTGCAGGCTCTGCCCCTCTGGGCCTGCTGCTCTGCCTGCTGCTCTGCCAGACGCGTCTGGTTCCCATTAGGCTCCTGAGGAGGGGTGCCGTTGGTGTGGTGAGCACAGATGAACAGAGTCCCCAGGAATGTGGGGCCAGCTCAGGCCATGTGTGCTCAGGAGCCCTGAAGGGAGGGCCAGGGCTGAGCAGAGCTGGAGAGGTGAGGTTGGCGGGGTGGGGGGCAGAGTTGGGGAGGGGGCTCCGGCTGACAGGCTTACCTCGGTTCTGCCCTGCTTGAGTGTGCCCCGGCCACAGAGTGACCACTGCCTCTCCTGCAACGGCTTTGCTCGGGTGCTCGTGGTGGGGGACCCTGGGCAGTGCTCTCCAGCACGGCCGCGGGGAGGCAGGCGCTTTGGCGAGGGCTGGTTTCTGAGCCACCTCGCTCCAGGGAAGCCCTGCTCTGGCCGACAGCTCCCCGGGTTCACGGAGCCCCAGCAGCTCAGGCGCTCCACACCGCACCAGAACCTCGGCCTCCAGCGCCTGCTCCTCCATGGTGCCAGCCCTGGCCCCCAGTCCTACATGCAATGACGGTCACTGGTTCCCAAACTCGGGCCAGGCTGGCTGCCCCTGGGGTTGGCAGCATCTCCACCCCAGGGAGCATCTTGGGGTGACACCTGGCCCCCACGCTCAGCGCTTCGGTAACGGGGCTCAGCTTGGCTCGGACAGCTCTGGCGCAGGCCGGCGGCAGACGGTCTCGCCCGCCCGGCCGGGGAGCAGCGCATATCTGTGGTTTCCCTGCTGAGCTTGGGGCCCATTCCTCTCTAACCACAAGGCGATGGCCAGAGACTTGATTGTAACCAAATCTGTACCAAGGAGCTGGCTGCTGCTTCTGGTGGAGGCACAGGGCCACCTGGGCCAGCCAAGGCCATGCCTGCTATCCATCCGTGGGGCACACAGCTCCCCACTGGGCCACTGTCGCCACGGGGCCTGTGCCTGAGGGGCTCAGGCATGAAGGATGGGGACGCGGCCTCTGCTTATGGCCTCACCTGGTACCCTCCTTGTGACCTCTGAGGGGACTGGGCACTGGGATCTGGTTCCAGTGAGGCGTGGCCCTTCTAGGGTGGGAAGGGGCGGCTCCGGTGTCCTAGGAGCTGGTGGCCAGGCCTGCGCGGCACAGTGGCCACCCACAGTGGCTCCACACCCGCCCCTCTGCCCCGTCCTCCAGGGAGCATGCTGGCTGTTCCTGGCCACTGTCCCTCTTGGGCCTCTCAGAGGCCCGGGGTTGGCGTCCTCTGGTGGGGAGGGCAGGGCTCTGTTGAGGCAGGACAGTCCGCAGTGCCTCTGTGTCCCGCCCTCAGGAGGGCAGAACTGGGGGGTCCTGAGCATGGCCACCGACCTCCAGACCTGAGGGTGGCTGAGAGCTCAGCCTGGGGCCTGCCGCGCCTGCTCCCAAGGCCCCAGGTCCAGGACCGGACACAAAGGCAGAGGCCCGGAGGCTGCAGGAGGTGGCCGCCTCCCTCGGCCTGCTCCTGCCAGCCTGGGGTGAGGTCTGGGAGCAGGCTGTCCCCTCAGCTGACTTGGGCTTCTTTCTGTGTCCCCAGCCGTCAACTCCTGTGCCTTGGGCCATGGCGGCTGCCAGCACCAGTGCGTCCAGCTCACGGTGACGCGGCACCGCTGCCAGTGCCGGCCGGGCTTCCAGCTGCAGGAGGACGGCAGGCGCTGTGCCCGTGAGTGCCACCCCCCTGGGGGGGCGGGGACTCTCCAGACACCCTGCCCTTCACAGGCCTGCCCAGGACCCGAAGCCTGGGCTGGAGAGCTGGGCGGAGACTGGAGGGGACCCTGGGGGACCTGGTCCAGGAGGGAGGGAGGGCCTGAGCGGGGCCTGGAGGCTGGGCTCTGGGGTGGACACCAGGGGCAGGAAGCCAGCAGGGGGATGGCACGCCAGACGCCCACCCGGAGCCCAGGCCCTGCGCAGAAGAGGCAGCCAGGCCCCCTCAGCCCGTGCCCGTGGGACCTCGAGCTGCCCGCTTGGGGGCTGTGCTGAGAAGGTGGGCAGAGCAGGAGAGGGACAGGTGCTGAGAGCCCTCTGCATCCTGGCCCCGGCACCTTCCCAGAAGGGCAGTGAGTGTGGCTCCAGGTCCACGCCAGCCGTGGGCACAGATGGGGCTGAGAGTCACGGTGCCAGGGGGTTAGAGCGCCATGGATGGCACAGGGCTGGGGGTGGCACAGGGTTAGGGATCACAGGATTGGTTGTCACAGGGCTGAGGCTGTCACAGGGCAGAGGGGGTCACAGGGTCAGTATAACAGGATGTGGGGGTCACGGCTGGGGTGTCACAGGGTTGGGGGTCATAGGACTAGGAGTCACAGGTGGGGATCACAGTGCTGAGGCTGTCACAGGGCAGAGGAGGTCACAGGGTCAGTGTAACCGGATGTGGGGGTCACGGCTGGGGTGTCACAGGGTTAGCGGTCACAGGGCAGAGGGGGTCACAGGGTCAGTGTAACAGGATGTGGGGGTCACGGCTGGGGGGTCACAGGGCTGAGGGCCACAGGGCAGAGGGTATCATAGCCAGGGTCCACAGCCCTGTGTCCACTCTGGCACCTCAGTGCTAAGATAGGACTTTGAAGGGGCTGGCTGGCCACTGCTGAAGGCCCTGGTCTGGTTGGGCCTCCCTTCCTGGTGTCCCCCGGCCTCCTGGGAAGCCCGCGACCGAGTGCTGGGGGTTCATGGGATGCAGGCAGCTGGTGTCCCGGTGGATGCTCAGGGGAGCCCTGGCCTTTCCTGGGGCCTTGGGCCTCCCACATCTGGGAGGGACCCTCGGCCCAGGCTGGAGCAGGAAGCGGCGGGAGGTCCCAGGGCTGGTGTCACCAATCTGCTGGTCCCACCCTGATCCCTCCCCTTCCCCATTCCTCTGCCCGCACTGCAGGGAGAAGCCCGTGTGCAGACGGGAATGGCGGCTGCATGCACACGTGCCAGGTGCTGCGGGGCCTGGCCCACTGTGGGTGCCGAGCGGGCTACCAGCTGGCTGCCGACCGCAAGGCCTGTGAAGGTGGGCCCCCGCTCCACCTGCCCATGTCACTGCAGTGTCCCTGGACACGTGGCTCACCTTGCCACCCTTGGGTGACCAGGATGGAGTGGTGGGAGGCCGGGTGAGGAGCACCCCGGGAGCTGCCTCCAGCAAGGCTCGTTGGGACGGGGGCAGCTGAGGTTTCACTCCGAGGTCTCTTGCAGTAGGCAGCCATAGCTGCTGTTGGGAAGTGGGCAGAGGGCAGCAGAGTGGGGCTGCCCCAGGAGCCCGACAGGAACTGCCGCCGTCCCTGGGGCTCCTAGTTAAATGGTGCTTCGTGTCAGGTCACGGTCGGGAGGTATTGGCTGATGGCCTTTCTGCTTCCCTGCTGCTGTCCAGCTGCAGGGCCCTGCTGTGCCTGGGCTTGACCACAGGCCTGGGTGTCCAGCATCCCTGGCTCTCACCCGTGGCCAGCACGGCTGGGAAGAGCAGCCTGTGGTGTGTGGCGGCTGTCCTTGGCCCGCGACCTTTGGGCCAGTGATAAGCCAAGGGGTGTCCAGAGAGGCAGTGGTCAGTTTCCATGGTGTCCCACCAGATGGCCAGCTGCCCATGCTTCCCCTCCCCATGAGGACCAGGAAGTGGCCGCTGGTGTGGAGGTTGAGCCTGTCACTCTGGGTGCAGGTGGCCGCCGCAGGCTCAGATGAGCCCAGCTCAGGGTCAGCCTCATCCTGAGGAGTCTGCTGGGGTGCGGCTGTTGCCTGGACAGCGGAGTTTGGTCCTGACCGCCAGTGTGTGTGGCCCCAGGCCAGCATTACTGTGCCCGGGGTGCCCGGGTCATGAGCTCCTCCTGTCCCTGGGGCGTGAAAAGACATCTCCCGTGCCCTTAGACCTGCCTTTGGTCTCTCCGCTCCAGACGTGGACGAGTGTGCCTCGGGGCTGGCCCAGTGTGCCCACGGCTGCCTCAACACTCAGGGCACCTTCAAATGCGTGTGCCACGCAGGCTACGAGCTGGGTGCTGACGGCCGGCAGTGCTACCGTGAGTGGGCAGCGAGCGGCCGCTGGGGTGCCGAGGGTGGCCGCGGGGCCCTCAGCCCTCAGCACCCTGGGCGGGCTTCTGGGCCCATGGGGCGGCCCTGGATTCCAGTCCCCGTCCCCCACCTGCTGGCCTGTCCCGTCACAGGGATCGAGATGGAGATTGTGAACAGCTGCGAGGCCGGCCGGGGCGGCTGCTCCCACGGCTGCAGCCACACCAGCGCAGGGCCCCTCTGCACCTGTCCCCATGGCTACGAGCTGGACGAGGACCAGAAGACCTGTGTTGGTAGGACGGGTTCCGTCCAGGGCAAGCCGCCTGCCCACTGGACACAGGCTGCCACCCGGGCCTGGGGCTCGGGTGACACCATGACTCGGGGGCCTCCCCTGCCTCCCCGTCCCTGCCCTGGCTGCTTGGGCTGGCCAGGGGGTGCTGACCTGGAGAGGGGCAGCGTCACAGTCCAGAAGGACCTGGCTGCCTGCAGGGCACCACCTGACACACTTGGCCCCACCTTGGCCCTGGCTGTGAAGTGTGCTCTGTGTGTGATTGTGAGCAGTGTGTGGTAGTGTGCAGGTATGTGGTTGTGTGCAGATATGTGTGGTTGTGTGCAGGTGTATGTGGTTGTGTGTGGTGTGTGAAATGTGGTTGTGTGCAGGTGTGTGAAATGTGGTTGTGTGCAGGTGTGTGTGGTCATGCAGGTGTATGGTCATGTGTGGTGTGTGGTAGTGTGCAGGTGTGTGTGGTTGTGTGTGGTGTGTGGTCATGTGCAGGTGTGTGGTAGTGTGTAGATGTCTGTGGTTGTGTGTGGTGTGTGGTCATGTGCAGTGTGTGTGGTAGTGTGCAGGTGTGTGTGGTCATCCAGGTGTGTGGTCGTGTGTAGTGTGTGGTAGTGTGCAGGTTGTGGTTGTGTGTGGTGTGTGGTCATGTGCTGTGTATGCGGTTGTGTGCAGTGTGTGGTCGAGTGCAGGTGCGTGGTTGTGTGTTGTGTGCGGAGCATGGTAGTGTGCAGGTGTATGTGGTTGTGTGTGGTGTGTGATATATGGTTGTGTGCAGGTGTGTGTGGTCATGCAGGTGTATGGTCGTGTGCGGTGTGTGGTAGTGTGCAGGTGTGTGTGGTTGTGTGTTGTGTGTGGTCGTGTGAGGTGTGTGGTAGTGTGCAGTTGTCTGTTGTGTGTGGTCGTGTGAGGTGTGTGGTAGTATGCAGATGTCTGTGGTTGTGTGTGGGGGTGTGGTCATGTGCAGGTGTGTGTGGTTGTGTGCAGGTGTGTGTGGTCATGCAGGTGTGTGGTAGTGTGCAGGTGTGTGGTAGTGTGCAGGTGTGTGTGGTTGTGTGTGGTATGTGGTTGTGTGTTGTGTGTGGTCGTGTGAGGTGTGTGGTAGTGTGCAGATGTCTGTGGTTGTGTGTGGGGGTGTGGTCATGTGCAGGTGTGTGTGGTTGTGTGCAGGTGTGTGTGGTCATGCAGGTGTGTGGTAGTGTGCAGGTGTGTGTGGTAGTGTGCAGGTGTGTGGTCGTGTGCAGTGTGTGGTAGTGTGCAGGTGTGTGTAGTTGTGTGCTGTGTGTGGCTTTGTGCAGGTGTGTGACTATGATTGTGTGTGCAGGTGCGTGCCCCTGGGTGTAGGCGTGAGGCACTGTGGCTGTCGCAGGTGTGTGTGGAGGTGACGTGGCCATGTGCACAGTGGTTGGAGGGCAGGAGGCTGAAGGCGTGTGTGGCTGTGTGGGCGTGTGGTGAGCGTGTGCAGGGCGGTCTGCGGGGCTGTGGGGCGGGTGTGGAGGCGCCGGGTGCCAGTGGCCTGCCGTGTGCCCTGCAGACGTTGACGACTGTGCCGACTCCCCGTGCTGCCAGCAGGTCTGCGCCAACAGCCCCGGCGGGTACGAGTGTGGCTGCTACGCCGGCTACCGGCTCAGCACCGATGGCTGCAGCTGTGAGGGTGAGCGCCTGCCGGCCGCGGGCAGCTGGGCGACTAGGGCAAGGACAGGCCAGCGCGGCCCTCCCATGGTGCCCGTCTTGTCCCCCCCCCCCCCGGCATTCATGGAGTGCCTGCCGACTGCAGCGTGCTGACCCGCCCTCCCTCCCTCTGGCCTGGGGTCCCTGGCCACTCTCCAGAGCTGGCCCTGCAGTCCTGGCTGCGCCCTGAGTTTCTCTCCCAGTGTGGCCGCCCTCAGGCGGTGTCTGCTGTCACTCTGCCCCTGAGGGTGAGGAGAGCAGGAGAGGCCGCAGCGGTGTTACCAGCCAGCTTAGGGAGACAGCTGCTCGGCTCCGTCCACCAGCAGGGCCAGGACTGGCATGGCCCCTGAGGTTCTGACCCAGGCGCACAGTCCAAGTGGTCCCCTTTCCCGCAGACGTTGACGAGTGCGCCTCGGGCCACGGAGGCTGTGAGCACCACTGCACCAACACGGCCGGCTCCTTCCAGTGCTCCTGCGAGGCCGGCTACCGGCTGGACGAGGACCGCAGAGGATGCACCCGTGAGCCTCCCCTCCCGGCACCCCTGCGCCACTGTGGCTGGCCCCACACCCTTGCCTCCTGGGCCTGCGTGGCCCCGCGTGGTGCTGCCCCCTACTGTAGGGGTGGGGAAGGGAGCTGGCCACACTGGCATCTCCCAGGGCCAAGTGCACGGGGTCTACCAGGTGAGGGGACATCAGGGGGCACATGGGACTCTGGGCCTCTGTGTCCCTCCCCAGCTCTGGAGGAGCTCACGGTGGACCTGGATGGCCAGCTGCCCTTCGTGCGGCCCCTGCCCCACATCGCGGTGCTGCGGGACGGGCTGCCGCAGCTCTTCCAGGACGACTCTGGGGCCGAGGAGGAGGAGGAGGAAGGAGGCAGAGCTGCGGGGGGAGCACACGCTCACTGAGAAGTTTGGTGAGGGGGCCGGCTTGGAGCTCCTGTCCTCAGGGACAGCCAACCAGGCTCCGTCACCCCGTGGCCTTGGGCATACGGAGGGAGCTGCGGGGCCCAGGGAAGTTCAGCTCCTGGCCTAGTTTGCACAGCCTGACGGGGGCTAGAGCAGGTCCCCGGCTCCCAGGTCGGCTCGCCCGGCCTCATCCCACCTCACGCTTGTGGATCCTCCGGGCTAAGGGTGTGCCTTGGTCCTCTTCCTGACCCTAGGGCCCGAGTCCAGCCCCTGTGCCTGCCAAGCCCAGGCAGGGAACGAGGCTGGGGCCAGGCTCTGAGTCCCTCTCTGTCCACCCCAGTCTGCCTGGGTGACACTTTCGGCCAGGACTGCAGCTTGACCTGCGACGACTGTGTGAACGGAGGGACCTGCCTCCCAGGCCTGGACGGCTGCGACTGCCCCGAGGGCTGGACCGGGCTCGTCTGCAATGAGAGTGAGGCCATGGGCAGGGCTGGGCGCCAGGCAGGGGGCCTCTGGGCCCAGACCTGAGGGCAGCCCACTCGGTGTTGCTCCTCCTGGGAGTCCTGGGCAGGGGGCTTGAGGGTCCGTCCATCTGTGCATTCTTTGTTTCTTGATAAGTTCTGCTGCCTGCGTCTGTGCCGGGCACTGCTTGGTGCTGCCCAGGGACAAGCCCCTGGCGTATGAGGCTCCGCGTCAGTCTCCAGGGGCTCAGCTGCAGCCATACCCCAAGGCGCCCGGGGCAGGGGCATCTGGGAAGGGAGTGGTGGGGGGCTTCTCTGGTGTAGGTAGCCAGGATGTCCTGCGTCCCCCAGGAGCAGGGACCTCGGGGCCACACGGCAAGCTAGTAGCTAAAGCACTTTCAAACTCCCTCGGTCCAGAGCCGTCCACTCCCTGCCCAGCACCCCAGAGCAGGGTGGCCCTGGAGGCCAGGGCTCTTCTCCAGGGCCATGGGCCATGCCTGGTTTGAAAGGGCTGGTTCAGAAGGACCCGAGTCTTTTCGTTGGAGGGAGAGGTTGGCGGTCGCAGGGGTCTCTGCCGCAGTGTGGTGGAGGCCTAGCACAGATGGCTCCAGCCACAGAGTGGCCGAGGTCAGGTCTGCTGAGTGTCCAGGGTGGGGCGGACTCTGGGTCAGGGTCCCTCTGGCCACTGACCCTGGTGCGTCCCTCTCCCCCGTAGCTTGTCCTCAGACACCTTTGGAAAGAACTGCAGCTCCCCCTGTGGCTGCCAGAACGGAGGGACCTGCGATCCTGTGACGGGTGCCTGCCGCTGTCCCCCAGGTGTCAGCGGGACTCACTGTGAGGACGGTGCGTGCAGCCCCTAGGGCAAGGGGGCAGGGGCAGGTGCCACCACCCTCCCCGCCTGATCCTCCTAGGCACTGCTGTGCTCAGGAGCCGTGAATGCAGTCCTTGCTCAGACCCCGGCCCCTGCCTCCAGGGCTGAGGCTGGGAGGGAAGGAGGCCATTCAGTGGGACAGCCTTCATTTCTCAGTGTGGCTCCTCTTCCAGGGCTTGACTCTAGATGGGATAGGCTTGAGGGATGATGTCTTTGCAGTGGGCACCGTGGGTAGGTAGTGAGCCTCCTGTTCCTGGAAGCATTCAAGTAGAGCTGGGTGTTGGCTGGCTGGGGTGTGCAAGAGGGTGTTCTGCCTGGGCTGGTGGCCGTGGGGTGATCTCGGCTATCTCAGTTTATGGAGAAACCAGGGTCCGTAGAAATACGTTTCCTAGGAGCTAACGCTTGTCTCTGGGCCTGCAGACCTTCCCGGCCTGCCCTTTGGGCTGGAGAGGAGGGGATGCCAGTTCAGCTTCCTGCCTGAGCGAGAGGAGGCACCGTCAACAGACACTGACCCCCACGCTCTTTGTGGCACATGCTGGGCTCTGTGGGCTGGTTGTTCGGGGGCAATAGAGTCCCCAGGCTGCCATGTGGCTTTCTAACTCTTCTCCGTGGTCAGCGTCCCTGCTGTCCTTTCCCCGTCCTCTGCCGTCACTGTCACGCAGAGGCTGACCATCCCATGACTTGGGGGCCGGAGTGCACAGGTGGGTGATGGCGGGGCACACCTGGCAGGTGAGGATCTGAATCTCAGTGCTTCTGCTTTGCGTTATCCACCTGGCCTCCCAGAGGCGGGTCTTGGGGTGTCCCTGTGGAGGGCCACCAGAGGCCCTGCTAGTAAGTGCTCCTGTGCAGGTCAGCGGAGGAGGGCTGTCCCCGGAGACAGGCAGGTGAGTTTCAGGGTGCTGTTGGTTTCCCAGGCCACAGGCTCCCCTTGGCTGTGGTCTCTGCTCGAGGGCCCTGCCTCTGCCCCGTGCCTTCCTCTTCCTGTCTCAAACCCGCCTGCCTGGACCCTGACGCTGGTCATTGGATTTAGGTCCACCTGGGCAGTGCAGGGCAGTCTCATCCTGAGAGCCTGGGGACGAGGACGTGGACAAGCTCTTGGGGGTCCACCTTTAACTCAAATAGCCACTTGAATGGGAGGAAGGACTGGGCAGGGCAGAGCCAGAGGGAAGTGCTTTGGGGAAGGACAGCGCTGCCCGGGGCCTCCTGAGGTTTGGGCTGGGCCTTGGCCTGGAGGGGCCTTGTGTCCTTCCTGCTTTGAGGCAGGGAGGTCGGGTTTGGTGCTCCAGGTGTGGTCAGGTGCTGGAGCACTGGACACAAGCTCCGGTCCCTCAGGGGTGTGCTGGGGGATGGACTTGGCCGCCCATTCTTGTCACGGACCCTGGGGGTCCTGGCTGGCCCAGCCGGTGGCCTCATCTAGGAGATCCATCTCATGCCCCTGGCAGATGCTGCTCCTGACTCTTACACTGGACTAGGCCTGCATGTCCCTTAGACAGGGGTCACTCTCTGAGTCTCACTGGGCCCCCACCCTCAGCTGCCCCAAGGGCTTCTATGGCAAACACTGTCGCAAGAAATGCCACTGTGCCAACCGGGGCCGATGTCACCGCCTCTACGGGGCCTGCCTCTGTGACCCGGGGCTCTATGGCCGCTTCTGCCACCTGGGTGAGTCCTGCTGCCCCTGCGATGTCTGAGCTGACTGCTGTGTGTGTGTGTGTGGGGGGGGGGCGGGCAGTCCTCGTCCTGTGCCAGCCACACACTGCCAGCTGGGCTCCAGGGTCTGTTCCTGATGGGGATGCCAGTCCACGTCCTCCACTGCAACTGGGCTGTCCCCAGCCTGTGGCACCCCCAGCCCCAGCCCAGAGAGGTGGGAGGGCAGAGGCCGGAGCGTCCTCCCAGGCCTGGTGGTCACACAGCCCCAGGGGCCACAGGCAGGCAGGAAAGGGACAAGGCTTGGCAGGAGAGGCAGAGAAGCTCCCTCCTTCATCTGCAAAGGAGTGTGTCCCCTGCCTTGGGGAAGTGGTGGGACCCGGGCAAGTCCCTGAACTTCAAAGACCCTGGGGCTCATCTGTCAAGTGGACACACGGGCTTCAGCCCCCTGGGCATGAGAAGAGGTGCTCCGAGAGGTGCCCCGATGCCCAGAACGTCCCCCAAGGGGCACAGCCACAGAGGCCCATCACCTTCACCCTGTGTTGGGGACGGGGGTGCCGTGGGCAGCCCTCTCATGGCTATGTGGGTGCAGCCTGCCCGCCCTGGGCCTTCGGGCCGGGCTGCTCCGAGGAGTGCCTCTGCGAACAGTCCCACACGCAGTCCTGTGACCGGAGAGATGGCACCTGCTCCTGCAAGGCTGGCTTCCGGGGCAAGCGGTGTCAGGCAGGTGAGCATGGGGGGCGGCTCCTGGGGCAGGTGGTGTCAGGCAGGTGATCATGGGAGAGTGGGGGGCTCCTGGGGCAGGTGGTGTCAGGCAGGTGAGCATAGGGGGGGCTCCTGGGGCAGGTGGTGTCAGGCAGGTGAGCATGGCGGGGTGGGGGGCTCCTGGGGCAGGCTGTGCCAGGCAGGTGAGCATGGGGGGGGCTCCTGGGGCAGGTGGTGTCAGGCAGGTGAGCATGGCAGGGTGGGGGGGGGCTCCTGGGGCAGGTGGTGTCAGGCAGGTGAGCATAGGGGGGGGCTCCTGGGGCAGGTGGTGTCAGGCAGGTGAGCATGGGGGGGGGCTCCTGGGGCAGGTGGTGTCAGGCAGGTGAGCATGGCAGGGTGGGGGGCTCCTGGGGCAGGTGGTGTCAGGCAGGTGAGCATGGCGGGGTGGGGGGCTCCTGGGGCAGGCTGTGCCAGGCAGGTGAGCATGGGGGGGGCTCCTGGGGCAGGTGGTGTCAGGCAGGTGAGCATGGCAGGGTGGGGGGGGGGCTCCTGGGGCAGGTGGTGTCAGGCAGGTGAGCATAGGGGGGGCTCCTGGGGCAGGTGGTGTCAGGCAGGTGAGCATGGGGGGGGGCTCCTGGGGCAGGTGGTGTCAGGCAGGTGAGCATGGCAGGGTGGGGGGGGGGCTCCTGGGGCAGGCGGTGCCAGGCAGGTGAGCATGGGGGGGCTCCTGGGGCAGGTGGTGTCAGGCAGGTGAGCATAGGGGGGGCTCCTGGGGCAGGTGGTGTCAGGCAGGTGAGCATGGGGGGGGGCTCCTGGGGCAGGTGGTGTCAGGCAGGTGAGAATGGCAGGGTGGGGGCTCCTGGGGCAGGCAGTGTCAGGCAGGTGAGCATAGGGGGGGCTCCTGGGGCAGGTGGTGTCAGGCAGGTGAGCATGGGGGGTGCTCCTGGGGCAGGTGGTGTCAGGCAGGTGAGCATGGGGGGGTGCTCCTGGGGCAGGTGGTGTCAGGCAGGTGAGCATGGCAGGGTGGGGGGCTCCTGGGGCAGGTGGTGTCAGGCAGGTGAGCATGGCAGGGTGGGGGGCTCCTGGGGCAGGTGGTGTCAGGCAGTGAGCATGGCAGGGTGGGGGGCTCCTGGGGCAGGTGGTGTCAGGCAGGTGAGCATGGCAGGGTGGGGGGCTCCTGGGGCAGGTGGTGTCAGGCAGGTGAGCATGGGGGGTGCTCCTGGGGCAGGCGGTGTCAGGCAGATGAGCATGGGGGGTGCTCCTGGGGCAGGTGGTGTCAGGCAGGTGAGCATGGCAGGGTGGGGGGCTCCTGGGGCAGGTGGTGTCAGGCAGGTGAGCATGGCGGGGTGGGGGGCTCCTGGGGCAGGTGGTGTCAGGCAGGTGAGCATGGGGGGAGGGGCTCCTGGGGCAGGTGGTGTCAGGCAGGTGAGCATGGCAGGGTGGGGGGCTCCTGGGGCAGGTGGTGTCAGGCAGGTGAGAATGGCAGGGTGGGGGGCTCCTGGGGCAGGTGGTGTCAGGCAGGTGAGCATGGGGGGATGCTCCTGGGGCAGGTGGTGTCAGGCAGGTGAGCATGGGGGGGTGCTCCTGGGGCAGGTGGTGTCAGGCAGGTGAGCATGGGGGGGTGCTCCTGGGCAGGTGGTGTCAGGCAGGTGAGAATGGCAGGGTGGGGGGCTCCTGGGGCAGGTGGTGTCAGGCAGGTGAGCATGGCGGGGTGCTCCTGGGGCAGGTGGTGTCAGGCAGGTGAGCATGGCAGGGTGGGGGGGGCTCCTGGGGCAGGCGGTGTCAGGCAGGTGAGCATGGGGGGGGCTCCTGGGGCAGGTGGTGTCAGGCAGGTGAGCATGGGGGGGTGGGGGGCTCCTGGGGCAGGTGGTGTCAGGCAGGTGAGCATGGCGGGGTGGGGTGCTCCTGGGGCAGGCGGTGTCAGGCAGGTGAGCATGGGGGGGTGCTCCTGGGCAGGCGGTGTCAGGCAGGTGAGCATGGCGGGGTGCTCCTGGGGCAGGCGGTGTCAGGCAGGTGAGCATGGCGGGGTGGGGGGGCTCCTGGGGCAGGCGGTGTCAGGCAGGTGAGCATGGGGGGGTCTCCTGGGGCAGGTGGTGTCAGGCAGGTGAGCATGGTGTGTGGGGGGCCCACTGAGAGGGCGGCCGAACCCATCCACCCCTCTGGTGCCCCTCACCCTGCAGAGTGCGAGCCAGGCTTCTTCGGGCCAGGATGCCAGCGTACGTGCACCTGTCCCCCAGGCGTGGCCTGTGATCCTGTGAGCGGCGAGTGTCGGGAGCAGTGTCCTGCTGGCTACCGGGGGCAGGACTGTGGTCAAGGTGAGGCTGGCCCCAGGGGAGCCAGTGCTGGAGGCCACCTGGCCCTTGCAGAGCTGACTCCCAGAAGTGCTGCTCAGCTGGAGGATGGCCGGCTGCGGCACCTTTACCCTTCCTCATCAGGCAGTGGCAGGCCACTGCTCTGTGTCTCAGGAGCTGCTCGGGGCAGCTGCCTGTCTGCCCAGGTCTGGCTCAGAGGAAGGGTCAGTGCCTCTGAGGAAGCACCCGGGCACTCCTCCCTTGTACCGGGACGGGGAGCGCCGTGCACGGGAGCCCGGGGCAGCAGGCTCGAGTGTGAGCAGCCACCAGGAGCAGAGGTGGCAGCTGTCCTGGGGGGTCTCCAAGGGCCTTCTCCCAGAGGGGCCACGGAGGCAGTGATGGAGGCCCCTCCCTGTGGGTCTTGTGGCCCAGGCACGTGAGGAACACTGAGCCTGGGGCCCCACATTATGTGGCAGCTAGATGAGGAGGTCACAATGGCCACCTGGGATATGGATCGTGACGCCGATTCTCAGGTGTCCCTGGGGGTCTGGCTGTCCAGCACCCTGGCCTGGACAGCATGCCTTGAGAGGGCACCATATTGACTTAAGGACCCTCAGCCACCTGGGCCAGGTGACCTGAGGCTCAATGTCTCCATCTGACCCAGGCCAGTTCCTCTGAGGCAAAGACGCTGTCCAAGGCTCTTTGGTCCTGTTGGTACAGGAGGGACAGCACAGGCTCAGAGCCCAGCCTGGAGTCCCCAGACCTGAGTGGACTCACAGGAACTCTGTGGTCTCAGGCCACAGTCAGCAGCTGAGTGTCCATTTCCCCACCTGATTGCAATTGCCACGGGAGCTCGGTCATGCTGAAGGACTGAGGTCCTCCAGACAACCTGACATGCGCGCACACACACACACACACACACACACGCCGGACGAGCAGGCATGTGCATGGGCACACTCCCTTGCGGCCTGCCATCCCTTGTACCCACCCCGTCTAGACTCACTGCCTGCCAGGGCCCAGTGAGGAGGCCTGTCCACCCACCCTGCTGGCCCATCTGCTAAGAGGCCCTTCTGGCCCTCCCTATCTCCCACCACTTTCTTTTTTTAACTTTTTAAATTTAAAAGCCTGCAGTGGCCTCAGGATGGCCACGGGAATGGACACACACTTTTGTAGAGTTGGCGTTCCCTCTGTGGGCCTGGAAACTTGCCGTCCACCACGTCTGCCCGTAGGAGCTGGGGAGGCTGCTTCCCCGGTAGCACTGGGCCCTCTCCTCTGGTCCAGGTGTGTGCTACCCCTGGTGCTTGCCTCGTGCACCCGGTCCTCTAGAGGGTGCCCAGATGCTGGGTGCACACCTGTGCCTTGGCCTGCAGTCCACCTCATCAGGGCTGCTGGCTCTCCAGGGCAGTGGGATGCCTCCCCCCGCCCGGACTTCCCACCCCAGACTCAGGCACTGTCCTCCTGGGCCAGGAAGCTGGACTTGGGCCCCGAGGGCAGGGCAGGTGTGGGGAGCAGCCATGCAGGCCTCCCTGGGCAGAGTTGGGCTCCAGGGTCCCACGCATCTCCTGAGACCCTGCTGGGGGCCTTGCAGGGTCCTGTCCAGGGTATAGGGGCTCTGCGTTGCTGCTCTCTGCTCCTACTGAGTGGTGGGGTGGGGGACCCGAGGCCTTCGGGCCCACTCTCAGTGTGCAGAGCATTCTGGCCACTGTTCTTTCCCACCCGGGTCACCAGGTGGATGCAAACCCTCCCCCAGCCCCTGGGGCTGAGGCCGTGGGGGTGTCCCCAGCTGGCTGGGGGGTGGGGAGACGGGACTGGCACACCCTGGGCAGGTCTCCATGGGGGAGGAGGAACGCAAGGTTGCCACGCTTCCCCGGGCACTGTCTGGGCCTGACGGCTGTGGCTTCCACTGACAGGCACCTTGCCCTCCTGCTGCCCTCCACCTGACCTGCCCCAGTCCTTTACCCCCAAGGTAAAGGACTGCTCCTGGGCCCGGCTCCCAGGGTCCAGCAGCCTCTGCTGGAGCTGGAGCAGGTGTCTGGGCCCCGGGCAGGGGGTATTGATGCCCGGAGCCTCAGAGGGCAGGGAAGTCTGCCTGGCTGGGCAGCCTCTCATGGGGTGGCTGAGGCCCTTACTGTCCCTCCTGCAGAGTGCCCAGAGGGGACATTTGGTGTGAACTGCTCAGGCTCCTGCTCCTGTGGGGGTGCCTCTTGCCACCGGGTCACAGGGCAGTGCCTGTGTCCACCAGGCCGGACCGGAGAGGACTGTGGGGCAGGTGAGTGGCGGCAGCACCTCAGACCACTCCTTCCTGGGCTGCAGGAGTTCAGGTGGGGGTCAGCTGGAGGCTGTGTTCAAAGATCCCTGCTGGACCCTACTTGAAGACCCCTGGGCCATCTTTGGGGACCCTGGCACAGGCCATACAGATCCCAGGCCCTCGACAGAAGCTTCAGGAACTGTGCTGGACTGAGCCTGGTGTGGGCAGGGAGCCTGGGGCCTGCAGTGTCCCCCCAGACAGGCAGCGCACTGCGTGGAGATCTGGCCTCTCCCTCTGGCTGCCCTCTTTGTCTGTTGAGCCGTCCCTGGAACTGGGGCTTCACTGCTGTGGGTGGTGCCCTGCAGCCCCAGGAGGTGCCCAGGGCTCTGAGGACGCAGCCCCTCCTCTCCCGGCAGCTCAGATGGGAAGCCTGCTTCCCCTCCTGGCCTGCTCCAGGGGGTCAGTGTGGTGCCAGGCACACGCTGACCTGCAGCCAGGGCAGGGCGGGAGACTGACTGGTGCTGGGGGCACTAGATTGTCCTGAGGGCCACTGGGGGCTCGGCTGCCAGGAGATGTGCCCTGTGTGTGAGCACGGTGCCCGCTGTGACCCCGCGACGGGAGCCTGCCTGTGCCTCCCCGGCTTCGTGGGCAGCCGCTGTCAGGATGGTGAGTGGCTGGCACCTGACCTCAGCCCCGGGTGGTGGCCTGGTGGGCGTGCTGGCCACCCCCTCACCCTCCTTCACTGCCCACAGCTTGCCCGGCAGGCTGGTTTGGACCCGGCTGCCAGACGAGGTGCTCCTGTGGCAACGATGGGCACTGCCACCCGGCTACTGGGCGCTGCAGCTGTGCCCCTGGCTGGACTGGCCTGCATTGTCAGAGAGGTACGGAGACCCTGCCTGTGCTCCCAGTTGTCCCTCCGCTTCCTGCTCCTGGGCCCCCACCTGGCTGCAGAGCCTGTGGACTCCACGGGGCCTGCGCAGGGCAATCTTGGGCTCTGTTACAGCCTGTGACAGTGGACACTGGGGGCCCGACTGCGGCTACCCCTGCGACTGCACCGCAGGCCACGGGAGCTGCGATGCCATCAGCGGCCTGTGCCTGTGTGAGGCTGGCTACGTGGGGCCACGGTGCGAGCAGCGTGAGTCCTGGGCTCCTGGCCCTGCCCCGGAGTGTGCACGGGTGTGCGGTGCACGGGCATGCTGGGAGGGGCACACATTGGCATGTGCACACAGTGCCTGCCTGCCTGCCCCCACCGAGCATGCCCAGCCCCACCTGCCCAGGTCAGGCAGAAGACCCAAGCAGGGCCTGCACAGGACACCTGGCGCCTGGGCGGTGGCGCTTGGCACTGTGTGTTTCCCAGGTGGGAGGGCCCAGGGAGCTGGGCGGGTTGTCCTAGGGGTGGCCCAGGTCTGAAGGTGACCTCTGGGTATCTCACCATCCCTGGGGGGGGGTGGGGAGGAACCACGTGAGGGAGACTGTCGGGAGGGCTTCCCTGGGAACCGGCCCTGCTGCCACTTCTGGGGGCCTGGTCAGGCCCTTGGCCCCCTGGCTGACAGTGGGCTGGGGCTGGGTGTCTCAGGGTGTCCCCCAGGATACTTTGGACCAGGCTGTGGGCACCAGTGCCAGTGTGAGCACGGGGCAGCCTGTGACCACGTCAGCGGGGCCTGCACCTGCCCAGCAGGCTGGAGGGGAAGCTTCTGTGAGCGAGGTGAGCTGGGCTCTGGCTGCTGGCCCAAGGAGTCTCCAGGGCAGGGCAGGGCGCGTCCCCTGACCTCTGGGCCCGCACCACCCTGCCTCTGTCTGCAGCCTGCCCAGCTGGCTTCTTTGGGTTGGACTGTCGTGGCGCCTGCAACTGCTCCGCGGGGGCCGCCTGCGACCACGTGAACGGCTCCTGCCTCTGCCCGCCAGGCCGCCAGGGACCCCGCTGCACCCAGAGTGCGTGAGGCCCTGCGCAGCCTGCAGGAGGCTCACCGTCCCCACCCTGGGTGTTCCCTGCAGGCAGGCTGTCACTCGCTCTTGAGGACCCAGTCTGAGAGGGAGTCCCAGGCCAGAGGGAGGGGGGTTACCAGACCTGCCCAGTGCCCGAGCCTCCTGCTGACGCCCTCTGGTGGCCCTCCTCAGCGCTGACCGCCCCTCTCCCTGGCAGCTTGCCCGGCCCTCACCTACGGCCTTAACTGCAGCCAGCCCTGCACCTGCTTTAATGGGGCCTCCTGTGACCCCGTCCACGGGCAGTGCCACTGTGCCCCCGGCTGGATGGGGCCCACCTGCCTGCAGGGTAAGCCCTGCCCAGGAGTCCAGTCTCTGGTCAAGCCCTGCGGGCTCACGGTGTGGGGTGCTGGCATCCAGGCAGGGGTGGGCCTGTTCACTCCCAGAAGCCCCTGGCCCCTATGGGAGAGAATAAGGGGTCGCTTCAGTGTTGTGCCCCCAAGACTGGGGGGTCCTGATGGGCCTGGGGTCAGTCGAGGTCCCCACCCCGGTCTGTTTGGGTTTGTGAGGGTGCCAGGAGCCTGCAGAGCCGGGGTGCTGCTAGCTGGACGGTAGACTGCTCCTTCTCCCCAACACCAGCCTGTCCCGCTGGCCAGTATGGCCAGGGCTGCCGACAAGCCTGCCTCTGCCAGAACGGAGGGAGCTGTGACCCCGTCTCAGGCCACTGCACGTGCGCAGAGGGCTGGTCCGGCCTGGCCTGTGAGAACGGTAAGCTTGGCTGGCCCAGGAGGACTCCCAGGCCAGAGGGCAGCACCTGGGGGTGGTCCTGGGTGCCTCTCCTGAGGTCGGTCCCCAAGGAGGTAGGAGCCTGGTCTTGGACACAGCCCTGCCCCAGGGCCAGGACCCTCACCCTCGCCCACTGCTGCAGAATGCCTCCCCGGACACTACGGAGCTGGCTGTCGGCTCAGCTGCGGCTGCCTCAATGGAGGCCTCTGTGACAGGCACACGGGCCGCTGCCTCTGCCCTGCTGGCTGGACTGGGGACAAGTGCCAGAGACGTGAGTGGGGCGGGAAGCTGGGAGCCTGCTGGGCTGCCAAGGGTCCTCTCAGCCTCACCCAGACGAGGACGAGTGGTCCTCACCACGGAGGTTGGGGGGCTACTGTCTGAGCTACAAGGCCCCGTGGGGGGTCTGGACCCGGGGGCCCAGGCTGACCGGGCTGGGGAGCCCCACTTTGCCCTGGGCTGGGGTGGGCCTGCTTGGCCTGTGCTCTCAGCTGGTCCAGTAGCTTCCCCCCCTGCCTTGGGCCCTGTGGCCGAGCCCGGGCTCCTGCATCCTGTCCACCCTTCTCTCCTGGGGCAGGGGGCACAGAGGGCTCCGCCTCCCACCTGTCTCCTTGCCCACAGCCTGTGCCGAGGGCACCTTCGGGGCTCGCTGTGAGGAGCGCTGCACCTGTCGTCGGGGAGCCTGCCACCATGTCACGGGGGCCTGCCGCTGCCCCCCAGGATGGAGGGGCTCACGGTGTGAAGAGGGTGAGTGCAGCCCCCAATGTGGCCGGCTCACGGGGCCCCTGGCTCAGGAGGGACGGTCCTGCCCAGGGTGGCTGCCTGCAGCCCAGTCTGGCCTCAGGGCTCCCCGCCGTGCCCTGGACGGGAGCCTTCCCAGCCCACGCCCTTCCCGCAGCCTGCCCACACGGCTGGTTCGGAGAGGCCTGTGTCCAGAGCTGCCGCTGCCCGCCTGGGGCCTCCTGCCACCACGTCACTGGGGAGTGTCACTGTCCTCCTGGCTTCACCGGGCCTGGCTGTGAGCAGGGTAGGTGCTGCCCGGCTTGGGGCGCCCCTGGACAGGCTGCCCATTCCTGAGGCTGGCCAGGACTGACCCCACCCCACCCCACTCACCCAGCCTGCTGGCCCGGCACTTTTGGAGAGGACTGTAGGCACCTGTGCCAGTGTCCTGGCAAGACCCAGGCCTGCCACCCTGCCACAGGGGCCTGCGTGTGCATGGCCGGCTACCACGGCACTGGCTGCCAGAAACGTGAGTGCCCCCTGAGGCCTGGTGGCCTGCCCGCCCTGGACGGCCTCTGCCTGAGGGGGTTGGAGGGGGCATGTGGGGGCTGCCATGCTCAGCTCAGGGCTGCTGGGGGTCAGCCTCCAGCTCCCAGCCCCTGGCAGTAGCTCCTGTCCCTACAGGATGCCCGCCTGGGCGCTACGGTCCAGGCTGTGGACAGGTGTGTGGGTGTCGGAACGGGGGCTCCTGTGACGCAGCCACAGGGGCCTGCCACTGTCCTGCCGGGTTCCTCGGAGCTGACTGCAGTCTGAGTGAGTGGCCAGCTACAGGCCTGGGGCTCTTCCGCATCTCTGGGGAGCAAGGCCCTGCCAGCCAGCCCACAGGAGGACCGCCTCCCAGGCACCACCCTGACCACCTCTCTGACCGTCTCTTGCTGGTCCAGGCTGAGCTAACCTGTGTGGCAGAGAGGCCAGCAACCCTCTCTGTAGGACAGCAGTGGGATCCTACTGTCCCCAGCTGCAGCTGTGGTCACTGCTGCCAAGGAGGGGCCTTTCTCCTGAGTCATGGAGACTCTCCCTGTCTGGGGCCGGGGGAGCTGGGGTGGGAGGGGTGGCGTGAGTCACTGCAGAGCCCAGCTCCCAGCAGAGCCTGCCGGTGACAGGGAGAGAAGGGCAGTCCCCAGGCAGGGCCCTGCTGGGGTCTGCCAACTCATCTGCCCCCTTCCTGGCAGCCTGTCCACCAGGCCACTTTGGCCTCAGCTGTGCCCATGTGTGTGCATGCGGGCAGGGGGCCACCTGTGACCCTGTGACCGGTACTTGCATCTGCCCACCGGGGAGGACTGGCACCCACTGTGAGCACGGTGAGTGTCCATGGGGGTGGCACAGGGGCACCACACCGATGTCCCTCCATTAGCCATGGGAGGTCAGTGAGGTGAACCCAGACTACTGTGCTGGAGGGACTGTCCTCCTGCCCTCTCCCAGCCTGTCCCCAAAGCCACCATGGGCTCCCAAAAGGACCCTGTGGGCGGAGGGCAGCACCCTTACTGTACGGCCAGCACTGCCCTGCTGGGTGGACAGGGCCCCGTCCCACCCCAGCCCCTGCCTCCCACTACTGGCTAGAGGCTCAGGCCACCTAGTGATTTGGCAGTGTCCCAGTGGCCGGTGGGGGCTTCAGGTCTGGCCAGAGCCCCCCTGGCAGGAGAGTGCTGGCCGCCTTCTGTGAGGGGGAGCCGGTCCCGGCCATGTCTCCAGGCCCAGGCGCAGGGCTCCCAGAGGGAGGCAGCCGAGCACAGGCCAGTGAGACAGGGGAAAGGGGGGCAGTGCGGTGGCTTGTGTTCTCCGCTATGTGCCCAGTCCCCAGGCCTGGCTCCCCTTAGTCCTCATTGAGGGGGCCTCCCATCCCAACTCCTCAGCCTCAGGGCTCCCTGGGATCCTGTGCAGCCAGAGGTCAGAACCCAGGGACCAGCTCCCGCCAGGAGGTGGCCTGGCCCTGCTTCTCCTCCAGGCCGGGCACCAGCCCCCTCGGCTGCGTTCTGCTCTGAACAGGAGGGCCACAGGGAGTGTCCCTTCCCAGGCCTGGAGGGTGTGCCCTGGCTCCCAGGCTGGCCACCACCTCCAGGAAGCCTTCCTGGCCCGCCCACTGCCTGGGAGGTGCTCCCAGCCTCTGGAGGGCGTGGCCCCTTGCTCACTGGTCCCTTCAGCCCTCAGCCAGTCCTGGTGTCTGCTGTCCCTCTGGCACCATGTGCCTGGCCAGTGAGGCTGGCACAGGATATCCAGGAAGCCTCCGTTGAAGGAATGGGAGCCTGTGCAGGGCGTGGCCTGGCCAGCGCTCTGGGCAGCACCTGTCTTCTGCCCCCAGGCTGCCCCCAGAACCGGTTTGGCGCGGGCTGTGAGCTCCAGTGTGACTGCAGACACGGAGCCCTGTGCCACAGCACCCATGGCAGCTGCTCCTGCCGCCCGGGCTGGACGGGGCCACACTGCGAGCAGGGTGAGTGAGGGGGCCAGAGGTGTCCCCAAGAGCCGTGGGCAGGAGGAAGGATCAGCTATGGCGGGGGGGTGGCCCTGTGTGCCCCTGAGGGAGCAGGGCTTGGGGCCCTTGTTGGGGGGCCTGGGCTGACAGAGGGCTGGCTGAGGGCTGGTCCCCTGAGTCTGTGCCTGAGGGGCTGTCCTCCTGCCCTCTCCCAGCCTGTCCCCCTGGGCACTACGGTGCCGCCTGCCTCCTGGAGTGCGCCTGTCAGAACAACGGCACCTGTGAGCCCGCCTCGGGCGCCTGCCGCTGTGGCCCTGGCTTCTATGGCCCGGCCTGCGAGCACTGTGAGTCCGGGGCTGGGGCCTCTGCCGGCTGGCCTGTGCCCAGTGGCTGTCCTCGGCCCTGAGTGGGCCATCGGGCTGGCCTTTGCTCGTGGGGTCCCGAAGTCGAGCCTGACCTGACTCGTGACTGAGGCTCTCATGTCAGAGGTGGCTCCTTGGGGTCACTCAGGGAGCAGGGTCTGGGCTGCCACCCAGTTGGACACCCCAGCTGTCCAGTGTGAGCCCTGCCGGGCTGTGAGACTGGGATGGGGACCTAGGGCGTGGGGCGTGAGGAGCAGGGGAGGGACTTCTCTCTGGGCCACTGGGAGCTTTCTGCTGCCCCTGCCTCTGGCTCCCTGTAACCGGGGTCCCCCCTCAGCCTGTCCCCCCGGGTTCCATGGAGCTGGGTGCCAGGAGTCCTGTGAGTGTCAACAGGGAGCCTCCTGTGACCCCGTCAGTGGCCAGTGCTTCTGCCCAGCCGGCTTCCACGGCCAGTTCTGTGAGAGGGGTGAGTGTCCGTGCCCCACAGGCTCCCCAGGCAGCCCCCACCCTGTGCCTGTCCAGTCTGGGTGCAGGACGAGAGGGGATGCTGAGCCCACTGTCCCCTCCAGGGTGTGAGCCGGGCTCCTTTGGAGAAGGCTGCCACCAACAGTGTGGCTGCAGTGGTGGGGCGCCCTGCCACCCCGTCAGCGGCCTCTGCCTGTGCCCACCAGGGCGCTCGGGAGCCACATGTGACCTGGGTGAGTGGGGGTCTGGCTGGAGGGTTGTGGAGTGGGTCTCCATATTGACTGTGGATTGAGCGCCACCTGTGCCGCCTGACTGACGTGCCCTTCTGCAACCTCTGGGCCCCAGCCTGGGCCCTCGAGGGGGCAGGCACCAGGGTGTGCTCACCAGAGCTGGAGCTGTAGAGGTCCTGCCCTGCCCCGCGGCTGCCAGAGCCCCAGGCCCCTCTCCTGGGGCCGGGACATTTGATCATGGGAGGAAGCCCCTGATAGGTGGAAGGTGGTCCCTATCTGCTGACTGGGGGTGGGGGCATTGAGAGGGTGGGAGGGCCACCCAAGGGTGGGGGCTGCCCTACTGGGGCTGCACAGTGGACTGACTGGAGGGTTCCTGGGCCTGACGAGCCTTGGGGGAGCCGCCTCGGCCACAGGTCCCCCCCTGGCCACCCGGAGCCTGGGCGGGAACACGGGTAGTGATTCTGGGAAGGCACCCGTCCCATGCAGGAGCCCTCAGATGCAGCACACTGTTGGGAAAGCAGGGCAGGGGCTGTCCTGCTCCCAGGGGACACGAGGCCCTCACTCGCGAGCTCTCTGCCCATAGCCCGGCAGAAGGGACCTGCTCAGGCCTCTCCCCTCCCCCCTTGCATTTAGATTGCAAACCAGGCCGCTTTGGGCCCGGCTGTGCCCTGCGCTGTGAGTGTTCAGCGGGGGCTGACTGTGACCCGGTCAGTGGGCAGTGCCACTGCGTGGATGGCTACATGGGGCCCACGTGCCGGGAAGGTGAGTTGTGCTCCTGGGGAGGGAGGGAAGACACTGGGCCCCCACGCTGGCTGAGGACCTGTCCCTGGCCTTGATATCACTGAGTGGGTGCAGCCAGCCAGAGAGACCACAGCCATCCCTGCCCAGTACCCACAGTGTCCACGCAGCTCCTGACAGGCCAGGTGTGAGCTCATAGCCACTTAACCATGGGGCAGGGTGGGCACTGCCAGCCAGCAGCCCCACCTTCCTGAGCCCAGCAGCTTCGAGGGCCAGCGCAAACCTAGTGGGAGCCCAGACAGCCCACCCTACAGCCCGGGCCGGGCGAGGCAGTGCAGGCAGGCAGAGCTGGGGGTGCCCACACCCCCTGGCTGGCCCAGGTTGGCTCCCGGGCCTGGGATGCTGCAGGTGTTGGGCAGGGTCTCTGCAGAGGGCATGAGGACAGAGGCGAGGCGCCCACCCCAGGGCTCCGGTATGGCTGAGCAGGGATCCCAGCTGGAGACCCCTGACATGAGTGCGTCTTGAACTCTCCAAGATGATCCTGGCCTGAGATCCTAAGAGCTGTGAAAGGAGGGAGGCATGGAGGAGGGAGCCGGCTCCACAGTCGGGTGGCTCCTGGGGACCAGGCCGCCACTTGCCTGCTGCTGCTGGCACACAATGCTGTCCACAGCGGCACCCAGTGGCCAGGTGTGGCGGTGCAGCCTGGGGCACCCTAGCCCAGACATTGAGCCTGAAGCTGGGCCCCTCTGGGCAGGGCCTCTTTGGCAGGTGGAGTCCTGGGCCCTGTTCCCTGCCCGGGAGTGGGCTTGGCTTAGCTCTGGGGGAAGGCCCTCCCCATCCGGCCCTGCCTCTCAGGCCTTCTGGAAAGGAGAGGCTGGGAGCGTGCGTTGGGAGGAGTCGGGCTTGGGCCGGAGTGAGATGGAGCAGGAGGCCGTGCCTGGGAGGGGGTCCCTGCAGGCAGGGGTGGGTGAGGCCTCACAGCCCCAGTACAGTGACATCCAAGAATGAGGGCACCCATGAGAACTGCTGTGTGTCCCCTCACAGGTGGGCCCTCCCAGTTCCTCGAGAGCCTGTCCCCAGCACGGGGCGCAGGTAAGGGGTGGGGAATGCCCCACGGGCTTTCCGGGAGGGTGTGTTGTGGCTAAGTCCAAAGGTCCAGGCTTGGCAGTAGACATCTCTGCTGCCCGGACCTCAGAATCTAGACCTGACGTGGAGCTGGGGAGGAGGGTGGGGACGGGCCAGCCAGGACCTGGCTGTTTCAAGAGCTGCCACCCCCAGGACTGACCCTCCTTTCTTCTCATGCCCCAGCGGCCACACGGCCAGTCTCCAGCGGACAGGTACCCAGCTCTGCAGGCACTAGCTGAGGCAGCCCCTGCCCTGGAGGCTCTGCCACAAAGCTCCAGCTGAGGGACCCGGCCTTGGTGATGCAAGAGAACACACGTGGACCTCTCTCCAGAGGCTGTGGACAGCTGTGGGTCCCAGGGGAGGGCTGTAGACAGCTGCCCAGCCTCTCCATCAGCCAGGGCCCTGTGGCTGCGAGGAGGGAGGCCTCACGTGGCCACAAGTAGCCCAGAGGAGTGGACCGGACCTCAGGCTGCATGGTCCACATCAGGCACCTGGCTAGCTGGGCTGAGGACGCCCTGACCCTCCCTGCAGCCTGGGTTGGGACCAAGGCAGCTGTGGGTGTGGGCCTCTGCCCTCCGAGCAGGCCCTCCTGGTGCTAGGCCCTGGACTGCTGCAGCCTGGCCGACTGACTCTTTACCTGCAGATGTGGTCTGGCCGGTTATGTATAGGTATTTATGGGCAGTGCTACACGCCCCGCTGCCCCGGGGCCGCTAGAAGCTGCCCGTCCCAGGAAGCCTGGACTCAGGCTGGCAGGGCCCTGGGGTCCCCAGCAGATGTGCTCAGGTTCCATGTAAAGCCCAGCGAGTTAAATTAATGTGGGCTTCTGCGGCCTGTGTCTTCGCTGCTTTCCGTCGGCTCTAATGGGCTCTCGTGGGCTCTGTGGGTTCTTATGGGTTCTGTGGGCTCTGATGGGCTCTCATGGGCTCTGCGTGGGCTCTGATGGGAGTGTTCACTGGCATCCCTCTAATGGTGATGGGAAAAGGGGAAGCTGTCGGCGTAAAGCCACCCACAGGAAGTTCTCAGGCCGAAGGGTGAATGATCCCAAAGGGAAGGCAAAAAGAAACCCCCGAGTCTAACAAATCCAAGACCATCAGGGGCAGAGAGAAACTCCAAGGTGCCTGGAGAAGAAAGGCCAGTGGGAACCAGGCCCGCGGTGGACTCTGTAAGAGAAACACCGAAGGCTGCAAACAGCGTTGTTCTGTAACTTCAAGAGACGAGGAATTCTGAAACCTGAATTTTTATGTCCAGCTAAACTATCAAGATCCATGAAGCCACCCATATAAGCCTGATTTGAAAACGCTCACTGGAAAATTTCCACAAGAGGGAGAGGATCCCAGGAGGGGGGTATTATTCACGTTCCCATGTGCCCTAGTGATTAAGAGAACCCGAATGGTCCTGTTAATCCACAAGGACCCCTGGACTCTGACACCATGGTGCGAGAGTGTAGGCAGGGACAGATGGAGGGGGAATGTCACCTGTCCTGGCTGGTGAAACCCAGTGATCAGCCACAGGAAGTGAGGGGCAGAGCCCCTCCAGAGAAGCAGGACCATCCAGTGGGAGGAAGGAAGGGACAGTAGAGCCTAGGAAGGAGACACAGGGTGCACGTGGTGAGAAGGGAGGACCCAAACAGGTCCTCTGAACTGTCAACAGATCCTGAGTAATGGGCCAGGTGTCGTGGTGCAGGCCTGTAATCCCAGCGACTCAGGAGGCTGAGGCAGGAGGATTGCAAGCTCAAAGCCAATCTCAGCAATTTAGTGAGACCCTAAGCAACTTAGTGAGGCTCTGTCTTAAAAAAAGGGGGGGTCTGGGGATGTGGCTCAGGGAGTAAGCACCCCTGGGTTCAATCTTCAGTACCTGCCCCCCACCAAAAAAAAAAAAAAAAGAGACCCTACTGATGGACTAATGAGGAGAGGAGAAAAAGGACCCAACTAATCCACTTCCATGCCGAGGAAGGCTGGGTAAGAGTTTTAGTATTTCAAGGTGACAAGACTGTACACACACACACACACACACACCACACACACGAGAGGTTCAGAATTCACAGAGCAATGGTGGGTAAAACAGGATGAAATAAATCATCTTACCTGGTGGTTTTACCGTGCTCTTTAAAAAAACCAATAGTTTAGGCAAATAAGATGGCGAGGATCGAACCTGAGTGAGCTAAGTGAGTCCGCACGTGCGTTTCATTCATGTGTCACACACACACATTCACCCTCACTCAGCATGGAGAGAAGTGGCACATTTAATAAAACCAGGCTTTCCTTCTTTGAAGACTAATAAGAAAAGAAAAGCATAGAAGACTGATGATTTTGAATATGAAACAAGAAAAACAACACAGAAGAAGGAGGGAGAATGAACCCACCTGCTGTAGAGAGCGAAACATAAAAAAAGATCAAGAGTCTTTGAAACAGGAAAGGGGTAAACTGGAGAACCAGCCAGGAGCACACCAGCCCCGGAGTGGACGCAAGTGGCCAGGAAGGTCTGCACCTCGCTCTGGCCCGGCGGTGCCTGATGCAGATGCTGGCAGGGGGCCAGGCTGTGAAGACACCGTGGACTAGTCTAATGTGACTGGTTCCGGGGACTTTAAATAGAGGAAAAGTGGCTTCCCTGGCCTGGGGTGGATACTGATGGCTAAAACCAGGCCGGCATGAAATAGAGAAGCGAACTCCCAAGTGAGAACAGGGTTCAGAACTAACGTCTGGCCTGGCAGGCGTGGCTCGGTGCAGAGCGCTGGCCCAGGCTGCGTGGGGCCCAGGGCTCTGTCCTCGGCGCCATCAAACAAACAAACCAAAACAGCTCATGTCCTCCTGGTCAAACGGAAGAGCGCCGGCAAGGGGAGAGGTCAGGCCGGAGGCGTTCGGATGCCAGGTCTCGGGAAACCGGGTACAGAAGGGGCACTGACCATGGTGGCCAAGTACCAGGGTCATGGTTAGTGGAGCCACAAGTGAATCTGGGTCTGTCCACTCCCTGCCATCCAAGGGCCTCCCACTCCTACCGCGTGCCCACGGCTTCTGCTCAGCTCCCAGCTCCCCCCTTCCCCACTAGAACGCGGGGTCTGGGGAGGCAGGGGCTTGCCAGCGCCCTGCTGGACACCCTGGAGCTGGAGCAAGAGTTGGAAAACAGTGCCTGCAGCCCCAGAGCTCAGAGGCCCCAACAGGGCTGTCCGGTGAGCACTAGGTGCCAGGGTCTGCCGTGAGACAACTTGCTGTGATTTTCAGGGGGTGGGATCATCTAGAAAAGCACCAGCCAAGGGCTGCAGTTAACAAGATTCACCAGGGTTGGCAATAAAGCCATGTGTCATATACATTATAAAGCCTACAGAGGTCACCAGGCCTTCAACATTAGCCAAATGGGAAGCAGTTTGAGACACTCTCACCAGGGCAACAAACCCACAGGCACATGGGCACGAGCCTGGCACAAGGATTTCTACTCTGAGTTTTTAAAGACCTAAACAGAAGCATATCTATACATGAATAAGGGACAACTGTGATGTGACAGAGGGGACCTGCCAGTCCTTGCACCTGACCTGATTCCAACCTGTTGAATCAAGGCCCGGCCATGGAGTGCACATGGCTCTGGGGAAGCCTCTGCCATGTCTAAAGTGGTCCAGGTCCGATGTCGAGTGGGTTGGCAGGCAGAGATGAGGACATGAGCAGGGTCACGGACATGCCAGCAGTGTGTGGGGTGGGACAGTCTTGCTACCACCGGACCTCTGCTGGGGCTGTGGGATCTGGGGGTCGTGTCCCAGGGTCCGGCAGCAATACCTCTGTTAGCCAGCAGAGGCGCCCAAGGGTACACTGTGGCTGGCAAGAGAGGGAGGGGCTGGAACCAGGGAGCCAGAGGTGCAGAGCAGCACCGGGGGTCCCACAGTGGGGCCGAGATGGGCAGGGCTCCTCCACGGGAGCCCTGCCCACAAGGGCACACAGGGCGGGGCGCCCCAGGGCTGGGAGGGGTCCTCACTGGCTGGGCTGGACACTGATGTTTGCAAGATGGACCACAGCCCTTGTCCCCACTCCCTGCAGACGCAGGCCCATGTGGCCCCAGGCTGGCACACCAGGCAGTGCCTGGTCCCACTCCGCCCGTCCTGAGACAGGTCTTGCTGGAGATGGCTGGTGTCATTAAAAGCCTTGAGGGTCCTCTGTAAGCCCAGTGACCCCAGGAGTGGGTAGAGAGATTTGGGGTCTCTGTTTCCCCGAGTGCAGTGGGGATTCCATGTAGGCTAGGGCCTCCCTGGATCACGCATCTGGACAGGAGGAAGGGTGGCTAGGCAGGCCTGCCCTGGGTGTGGCAGGATCCTCCACAGGACCCCCATTATCGGGAGGGGAGTACCTGACACAATGGGTGGGCTGAGGCAGAGGGTTCTCAGTGGGGGACCACGTTCCATCAGGCTGTCCCAGCTGTGGACTGGGACTGGCGGGGCCCGGCTGGGCCTGCCCTGCTGGCAGCCCTCATACCTTGGCGGTGGCCCCCATGCCTTGCTGGCAGCCCAGACCCTGTCCTTCCTCACTGCTAGGGAGGGTGGCCTATCCTGAGCAGACCTGGCTTGGGCTGGACCGAGGTGGCCCCAGCCACCCTCCAGCCCAGGGCTGTCCTTCCCCTGCTGATGAAGCCGTATTGCCCTAACCACAAGCAAGGACAGGCTTCAGAGGCAGAGCCCAGCCTGTGGCCACTTTGCTCCGCTGGCTGGACTGTGGTTGGGGGAGTCAAGTGCTAGGCCCACCTGCCCCTCCTGGACCCTGATCCTTGGGGTTCAGTGGTGAGGACTGGCAGGAGGACTAGACTATGGGGCAGTTGGGTTACCATGAAGACGAGGCCCGTCCTCCTGAGTAGGGCAGGCCACAGCACGTGAGCACTCAACACACACCCCCTGGTCAGCCTGCTTGTCCCACAGTAGCTGCAGGAAAGAGAAGAGGCCACCCGGTTCAAGCCTCAGGCAGGGACTGGAGGCTTGATGTGCCCACATGTCCAGGAGCAGGGGCAGCGGGGTCTCTCTCCAGTGGGTCACCCCCAGACCTAGCCTCTCTCTCCAAGACCTGCCCACCTCCTCGTGCAGTGCAGCCACTGACCACAGTCCCTGCCCAGGATGGTCCTACTTGGGCTGAACCTGGGCTCGGCCCTTCCAGCTGCCAGAGGCCACGAAGACCAGAGAGGAGCCAGCTCTCCCTCCGACTCAGTGCCCTCCCACAGGCCGTGCCCACCCCTCCTGGGCCGCCCCAGGGCCTGAAGGACCCGTGCGGCTCCATCACTGATGCTGGTTCGCACCCAGAGAAGATGCCCCCGACCTTCATGGCGGGTGGGCCTCTGCAGGTGCGGGGTCAGGGCAGACTCCTGCGTGTGTGGGCCCCCACCCAACAGCAGCAGCACCCAGGCCCAGAAAGGCTAGGGCGTCAGCACAGGATGCAGGAGGGCCAGCGCGGGCTTCCCACAGAGCTGGACCGTCCTCCCACCTGGGCAGCCCGGGTCGGCTCTGGGGCCTCTCCTACCTCTGTCCCCGAGGGCTCCCAGAGGGCTGGGGGATGCGTGAGGAAGGGGGCTCTTCACTGCAGGCCCCCAGAGGGGATCCCGTGGGATCTGGGTGCTCACCCCACCCCCCAGTGGCCAGGATGGGCCCTCCAAGGCCCTGTTGTCACTCCCCCTGGGCCCTCGCCACAGGAGCAGGGGCCACAGGCCTTGCCCAGGACACTCCAGCTGGTGGACAATGGCCAGAGCCAAGGACAAGCACGGGGTGACCTCACTCGGGGGCCAACCCCAATCCACAGCACTTTCAGAATTTCACCAGGACAAACGTGACCTTCGCCCGGACTCAGATTCACTGCAGAAATCCAAGTTCTGAAGAAACACTTTATTGTCATCTTAAACCTCAAAGTCACAGTATTCCTGCTGGCCCTTAGGTCTGGCAGCCCGCCTCTCAGGACAGGGCCCCTCAGCACTCAGGCCTGCCTGTCTCACCAGGGACAGGAGGGGCGTGGGCAGGTGGTGGCCTTCAGTCATCTCTATCACTGAGCCTGGGCGTGGCTGCCCCTCGGGTGCCCAGCAGGTGGGTGGCAGGTGGCCAGGGGCTGGGGGCGAGATGCTGCCTCCAGGCTCTTCCTTGGAGGGTGGGATCCTCAGGCAGGGTCTCAGCACAGGAGCATGTGGGGCCCCGGAGTGTCCCACCAGGCTCCCTGGAGCCAGGGCCACGTTCTGGCTGGGACTAGAAGCCACAGGTGGCTCTGGGCCACAGGGGGCCACAGGGGGCCGCAGGGGGCCGCCTACACGTCGGTCTCCACCCGCAGCCGCTCCATCCTGCGCACGTTGTCCTCCACGGCCACACGGCTGGTGATGCAGCGGGCAAAGTCCTCGGGGAACCAGCCCATCTCTCCGTCTCGCAGCCTCTCTCCAAAGAGCCACCCTGACAGAGAGAGTGGGCATGAGAGGCGGGCCGTGGGCACTCCCTGAGCCTGGGCAGTGCTGGGCACTGACCACCCCCAGGCCGCCCATTAAGAGGGACGTCAGGGCCGTGCTTGTCCCACTCTGCAGGCACACTCGGGCCCAGCTGAGTGGGGACCCCTAAGAGAGCAGAGCCTCTCCCCACCTAGGGCAGAGCGCGCAAGAGCTGGCTTTTGATCCCGTGACTTGGGGATCCATCTCCCGTTGACGAGATGCTCGAGGGAGGAGGCAGCAGGCCCTGAGCGCACGTCATCCTGCCACCCAGCCTGCTCCACACCCGCCTGGCCCCGCCCACCCGTGCTCACCGGCCTCCTCCTCCATGACCAGGACCACATCTGCCTGCTGCAGTGTGATTTCGTCCGCCTCCTTCGCAAAGTAGGCCTTGGTGACCTCCACCTGGGGCAGCTCTGGTGGAGAGGGGCATTGGCCATCAGAAGTCCAGGCGAGGCTCAGCCAGGAGCTCTGTGCAGCCTGAGGCAGCAGGGTCCCTCCACCCCGCCGACCGCCTCCACAGACCCCATGGTCTACAGGGCACAGGGGATCCCAGCACACGGACAGGGCAGTGTCCCTCAGGCCACAGGGGTCCCAGCACACGGACATGTCCCTCAGGCCAACACAGGCCCTCCAGAGGCTGCAGAACAGGACCCTGCCTTCAAGGTCAAAGCACCCAGCATGGGCAGAAGGCACTCCTTCCCCTCGGGGACAGGGCCGGGCCAGAACTGGGTGCCCGCCTGCTGTGTGGCCTGTGCTCCATCCCAGATATGGGGCAGGCCAAGGCCTCTGAAGGGGTGTGTGTGCTCAGGTCCGCACACACGCATGTGCACATGCAGACACGCCTGAGCACGCTGCCGGGGCGGGTGTGGTGTGCACCCCGGGCTGCACAGTGCCTCTCCTGTAGGCCGCTCCCACCCTGGGGCTGCGTCTGCAAGCCCCCGCTCACCTCCTTTGTTGGTCAGGCCCTTCCACTGCTTCTCCTTGTAGGTAAGCGCTGTGATCCACCGGGCCCGGTCACTCCTGGGGGCCACAGAACAAGAGTGGCCCACCCTTCAGGGGGATGCCATGAGCCCCCTGCGGCTGACCTGCCCACTGTCCCCAGCTCACGGGCTCCAGCCTCCGGCCATCCACCTCACTGCTCCAGGGCAGGGTGCTCCTGCCTCAGGGCCTTCGCACAGCCATGCCCCCTCCTGAGCACTCCCTGCTCCCCTCCTGGGGTCACCAACCCCCCCACACCCCACCCTGCCTGCTTTTCCCCTCCTACACTCCTCCTCCTGGTCACTGGACAGTTCAGTCCTCTATCTGCTGAGGTGCCCTCTGGGGGAACACAAGCACCGCGTGGCGGGCTGTGCGCCTGTCCAGGGTTCTGCACCCGTGGCAATGCCTACAGGTGTGGACCTCAGGCCGCCCCTCCCCAGGAAGCCCCCCAGTCTTACGCGGAGTCCGAGGACAGCAGGATCTGCTCCTGGCGGCCCTCACTGTTGCGCAGCAGGGTCACCTGGAAGGGGTGCGGCACGGAGGAGCTGCGGTTGCCACCCCCCGGCAGAGAGGCCTCCGAGGGCTCCAGCTTCCTGACCTGGATGTGGTCCATCTGGGCATAGTCCTGGACCGCGTAGCTGTCCTCGCTGTGGGACACGGGCAGTCAGGGCTGCCCTGCAACAGCTGGGCTGGGCTCCGACGGACACTCCGAGGTCTCCCTCCCTCCCCTGAGCTGAGAGGCCGCAGCCTTGGAGCCCTGCCCGGGGCAGCCACCCAGGCTGGAGGAGCCAAGGGCCACGCCACCTCGCGTGCAGCAGTGCTGAGCCTCGAGCCTGGGGGCTCGGCTGCCCTCGTCCTTCTGGCTCCCGCCATTCCCCGGCCCCACCTCTTCTTGGTCCTCTCACCCCTGTCATTCCCGACTCCCAAGGCTCATGGCCAGGCCCACCTCTTCTTCTTGGTGACCACCAGGACGTCGCTGAACAGGAACAGGTAGCACGTGGGCCGGCTGGCGAGCTTCCTGAAAAGCCCCGTCTCCTCCACCAGGAACAGCTCCCCGCGCTTCAGCAGCCAGCGGGAGGCGGAGATCAGGGGGAGGGACTAGGGACAGAGAGGACAGATGAACAAGGCCCCTGGGGGGACCGACGGGTAGTGTGGGGTGGGGGGCAAGCCGGCTGTCCAGCTGGCTGCCCCGTGGAGGCTGGGCAGGCTGGGGCGAGAGGTCCCTGGGCCTCGGATCAGGGCTGCCCAGTTGACCGACAGGTGCTGCGCTGGCAGGACGGCCCCATGCAACCTCCAGTCATGCCCACTGGACACTGGCTCAACGTTCAGCCTGCCCTGGGGACAGAGACCAGTCCCAGGGAGGGCGCACACCACTTCATCCAGGAATGGCAAAGCTGATGGCATTTACACCATGCTGTGCCCCTGGCATGAGGCCTGGTCAGGGGCCAGCTTGGGATGGCCACATGCTAGTACCTGGTGCTGACCTTGACTCAGCAACAGAGCTGCCTCCCACCCTGGGGGCCTGGGGCCAAGCTGGTGGAGAGGGATGGGGACCAAAGGACCCAAATAAGAGGGGGCAGGAAGATGGGCCTCTGCTGGGCTGGGGGCCCCGCTCCCGGGCTGGCTCCCACCCCCATCCAAATGCTCTCCTCCTGGACACCCAAAGACGCGCCAGTGACTCCCACCTCTGGGCCTTGGCTATGCGTCCCCTACCTGGACCAACCTGCCCTCCCCAACCCAGGCCCATGGCAGTGCTGGCTTCAAGACCAGGCTGGGGTAGAGCCCCACTCGCGGTCAGCCAGGCCTGGGACCAGGACCTTGCTGAGGCTGGGTGTGCCGTGGCCCAAACGTGACAGGATCAGGAGCCGAGCACATGAAGGGCAACGTCATCGGACGCCTCCTCCACAAAGTCCACCCCAAGCAGCCCAGGAGCCTGCTGCCCTGGTCAGGACCTCCGAGGCTCCACTGCATGGTCCTGACCTGGGGGGCCTGTGGCTTATCTCCCAAACTAGGGCACCTCTGAATGGACAAAGGGGTGCCAAGTGGACAAAACACCAGGACCACACTCTGGGGGGTGGCTGCTGAGCCTGGGCAATACAGGGGTGAGGCCAGCTGTGGGTGCTCAGGGGTGGTCTGTGGAGGCCTGGATCTGAGTCCTGCCTCCTGGGGAGGCTGCCCAGGCCCGGGAGGGCGATATCTGCCCCCTCCCCAGAATGCAAGCCCCATGGGAATCAGGTCTGGGCTGGCCTCTGGCCACTCCTGCCCCCCTGTCCTCAGTGTGGCCAACAGGGAGCCCTGGCCCAGGAGCAGCCACAGGCCAGGCCTGCTGCCCACTGCCTAGGTCAGTTCCCTGAGGGCTGGGCCTGCCCTCTGCCCACTCGGGGGGTCGGAGGAGTGCTGCGAGCTGAGCGGGTGGTGACAAGTTCCCACGGGGAAACTGCCCCAGGGACAGGGACGGGCACAGGCCCCAGGTCCCTCAGGCCAGGCCCCCAAGGCTTCTCTCCAGCTCAGGCCCCACAGGTTGGACCCCTGACCCCAGGCGGACGGCAGCAGGGAGAGGGGCCTGGGGTGCGCAGGGGTCTGACGGCGTCTGGGGCAGCCCCTACCTTGACCTTGCTGAAGTCCAGCTGCGTGTGCAGCGTGTACATCTGCTCCGTGCGCTGCATGGTGTGGGCCCCCTCGTTGCACTGCCTCACCAGCTGCAGGAGAGGCGGCGGTCAGCAGGGGAGCCAGCCTGCCCTCCATGCCTGGCTCTGCGGCTCTCGAGGCCCGCCCTCCCCTTCTGGTGGCGCTGGGTGGGCCTGGTTCGTCTTGGGGTCTCACTGACTGGGCAAGTCCCCTGGCCTCAGTGTCTCCACAGTTCTATGAAGAGCTCGGGACGGAGGACCCGCCCCCCCACGCTGCCCCAGGGTCTGTGCCACCAGGTGGGGTGGGGGCAGTCCCTGCCCTGACCCCTCACCTTGCTGATGGCCTTCAGTGCCCGGCTGGCGGCCTTGTATCTTTCAGGGTGGCCTTGGGTCTTGAGGCACAGCGTCTGAGGAAGACACCAGATGCTAGGGCCCTTCTGGGGGTCTGCAAGAAGGGAGGGCTCCCCTATTCCAGAGCCTGGGTGGGCTGCAGGGGGGTCGAGGGCTCCCGAGGGTCCCTTCTGATGTACACAGCCCCCAGGTGACCCCAGGCCCTGGGCTCAGCAAGCCAGGCTGATGGGAGGAGTGGAACCGCACAGCAGCCCTTCCCACCGGAGGCCATCTCCCCCCAGCCTGGGGAGCAGCCCCCGGAGGCCCGGTTTTACACGTCCAGGGGCCCAAGAGTCTGAGGTGCCACGCCTCAGTGGGGACACCTCCTTGAGCACTCCGTGTGCAGCCGGGAGGCTCAGCTGGGTCTCATGCAGCAGGTGGCACATGTGTGCTCTCTGGGTGGTCGTGACCAGGGTGCCGACCGCATGTGACCCCGACGGTTCACACCTTCTGGTAACCGCTGTCATAACTGACCAATTAACGCAGACCAGCAAGCGTGGAGGAGGGGTGTTGGGTGGGTTCCCGCGGGCGAGGGGACGGCTGTGCCCAGGCCATCTCCCGGCCGGCTGGCCTGGCTGCACACTCACGTCCGTCAGGAGTGGCAGCCGGGTCACCCTCTGCATGGGGAGGATGAGGAAGGAGATCATGGGCAGGCCCCCGCACGCAGGCTTCTTCTCGATCTCCCGCAGGACCTCGCGGAAGGAGCTGTTGCTGCTTCTGCAACAGAGGACACAGCTGTCCCTCCAGGGGCTGGCGGGAGCCTGGCGGTCTGCACAGATGGGGCGGCCACTCACGTCAGCCTCTGCAGGGTGCGCTGCTGGTAGACCTCGTTGGAGCAGTAGGCGACGTAGGGGTGGAAGTGCTGCTCGGCGTGCTCCTCCAGGATGTCGCTGATGTCCTCCACACACACCTGTGCCTTATGGCGCTGCTCCAGGGCCTCGAAGAACCTTCAGAGGGAGGCAGGGCGGAGGGCCCATCTTGGTGGGCCGCCCCGTGAACACACGTAACACGGACGAGCACAGGCACACAGAGGTGCACACACACGCGTGTGCACACGCAGGCTGCTCAGCAGGCCAGACCCCCAGCCCGACGGGCCGAGGTGGGAGAACTGGGTGTCCTGCGGCGAGCCTTTCAGCCCTGCCCGGGGAGCCCAGGACACACCAGCTCCTCACAGGCCTCCCTGGGCCGCTCCCTGAGCACCTGCAGCTCTGGGCCTGCCCCTGGGAATAAGCGACAGAGACGCAGCGTCCAGCCCCCTGGGCACACAGAGGGGCTGCACGTGGAGCCTGGAGGGACAAGGCAGGCCACCTCCGCCAGCCAAGCTCCCTAACTTGGCTGGAGGCCGCTTGGGGTGTGTGCATCAGGCTTCGGAAACGGTCCACCTTCATGGACACCCAGTTCTAAGTGGGCCGCCCAGGGCATAGCAGGGGGCCACACTTGGGCTCCTGAAAGACTCCTTGGAAGTGACCACCACCCCTGACCTCCTCCTTGAGGCAGACCCTGGCCCAGGATAATGAAGCTGAGCTCATCTGCTGTCACTAGGCCCCTGTCCCCCCTGGGTTCGGCTGGACCTGTGATGGCTGCCTGGCCGGTGGGGCCTTCAGTCCATCCTTTGGATGCTCACGGTGCCAGACCCCGAGCCCTGTCCACCGCTCCATGCCCTGGCCAAGGAGGTGGGTGTCCCCTCCCCACCAGACCTCTGTTCACCTGAGAAGCCCCCTCCTGGACCCTCCACTCACCCAGGGACCTCACTTCCCATGAGCGGGAACCCTCAGGAGGCATGGCCAGGGAGGCCGGGCAGAGAGGACAGTGGGTCAGGAGCAGATGGCCCCAGGTGAGCGGGTGGTGACCCTGAGGAGCGCGCTGCCTGGGTGAGGCGGACCAGTCAGCTGGGATGCTTCAGCGAGGTCTGGGAGATGCGGCCACCAGACACTGACCCCCAGTAGTGCCGAATTCCAGGGGAGGCCACTGTGAGTGGCCGGGGGAGGTGGCCAGGGAGTTCCACCCCAGCAATGGCCAGTCCAGAGCCTTCAGAGGCCAGAAGTAAACACGACGCCGCCTCACAGAGAGGGCTGCCCTGGGGGAAGGAGTCTGCGTGGGGGTGGGGTCAGCCTGAGGGGCAGCTGCCACCCAGACAGTTGGGGTTGGAGGTTCCCACAGCAGTAAGGGACGCTCTACAGGAAGTCCCCGTCTCCAGGGACAGGCCAGTGCCTGCTCTCTGACCCCTGAAACTCCTTGCGGGGGAGGGTGGCCCCAGGCAGCAGGCTCTGCGTGGGGCTCGGGAGGTCCAGGCTGCCTCTGACTGACGGAGCCGGCAGCCATTTCCAAGGCCCAACCCGAGGGCTCACCTGACCACCCACCCACCAGGTCAACCAGCCTGAGGCAGACAGTGGGAGGAGGCCCAGGGTCTCCCGGGCCGGGCCGGCCTCTGAGGGGTTCCACGTGGTCACGCACACACCCCACCACGGACCTGAGCCTGCACGGCCGGCCCTCCCTGCCCAGGCCTTGCAACCAGAGCCCAGCCTGGCCACCAGACACTCCTGGACAGAACCTGACCTGGGGCTGCAACTCGAGGCTGCTGGAGGCCGGGCACCACGGGCACTGCTGCCTGTGCCCTGCAGACCTCGGCACACGCTCTTGGAGGCCCTCCGTGCCCAGCACACATGGGAACCGGCACGGCGTGGGCCCGGGCTGTGCCCTAGGGGTGCCCCGGCTGGTGTGAGTCTAGGACTCCCACCACCCTGCTGTCCCCACGGTCAGCTCTCAGGGGCCTCACGGGCCCATGGGCTTCAGCTCTACCAGCCAGTGGCCGCTCAAACAGCCCCAGGGTCACAGGCCAGGTTTCAGCCGCCTCAGCTGGCCTCACAGTGACGACTGGCTAGGGCAAGGTGGCCTTCCCAGGGACCTGGGCGTGTGCGCGGCGCAAGCCATGGCCCACTGTGGGCGGCCGAGCCAGGTCTCACTTCTGGCTGGCGGCCAGCACGTCCAGGATGTTGGAGAAGAGGTGGTGGTGCTCGGTCTGCGTCATGGTTGCCCGCAGCTCCCTGGACTGCAGGAACTCGGCCACCAGGATGCCCAGGCTGTGCAGGTAGGAGAACTCGGACGTGAGGATCTCGAAGATGGCCTGTGGGGGGAGTGGACGGTGAGCTGCCCACCTGGAGGAGTGTGCCACTGAGGACGGGGTGGAGGAGGGGCAGGTGGGGCGGGGCCCTGGGTGACACGCTGGACAGGGCCGTCAGGACAGCCTTCCCCAGCTGCAAGGGACTTCCCCGGGTCTGCCTTCTGGTGCGGCCACTTGTGAGCTACGTGAAACAGGCCAGGGCTCCCATCCTCGTCCAAGCCCGAGGACCATGAGCTGACCTGAGGGGCTGACCGTGCCTGGCCTGGAGGTGGCCCATGGGGGTGAACATCTCCGTGGCTCTCCCCAGGGTGTTGGGTGGCCCACAGGGGTGGGCAGCACCCTCTGCCTTACCTCCTGCCTTTTGCGCTCCTCCGTGGACAGGCTGTCCAGCAGGCCCGACTCCACCACCTGGGGGGCACAGCAGGGGGAGCCAGGCTGCACCTCCTGGAGGCTGGAGCCAAAGTCCCCACTCTGTCCTCGCCCTGGACCACAGCCCGGGGAGGGTGGGCGCTGGGACAGTCACCCCACCGAAACACCCGCAGCCACCTGTGCCCAGCTCAGAGCCGAGCACGCCCCTCACCCCCTCTTCCTTTCTGGACACCGTCCTGGGGCAGGCACAGCCCCTGAGATCCACCAGGTCACCAGGGGGATGGCCAAGCGGGCAGGCTTCTCCTAAGCACCTGAGCTGGGGAGAGGGGCAGAGCCCAGGGGAGGGGCCACCAGGGGAAGGCGGTGACACTGAGGTGGGGCCACAGGAGCACTCCGCCCTCAGTGCCATGGCTCCAGCTGCCTTGGCTGGAGCCTGGCTCCCTCAAGTCACGGCACACCCTGTCCCTACGAGCATGCCAGGACAGGTGGCCTGCCACACGGCCTGAGGTGCTGCCTCTCAGGACCAGGGCTGCCCTGATTGGCACTCTCCTCCCACGGGGCTGGGCAGAGGCCATCGACAGTGCCCGGGCCCCATGCCCCATCCTGCCCAGCCTGGTCTGGGTATCCGGCCGTGCTGCTGGGTGCAGCGTGGCGGCCCCACCAAGGGGGGCCCAAGCTCAACTCCCAGCAGCCAGTAAACACGCACTTTGGGACCTTTCTGTCTGCCAGGGGGGTGTCGGGGGGGTGGGGAGGGCCCTGCCTTGCCCTTCTGCTGGGCCCCCAGGGGGTCCCACAGCAGGCACGGAAGGTCCCCCACAGGGACGGCAAACAGAAAGCCCACTGTTCTGAGAGGAAGGGAAGCCAGGCCCACCCTCGACAGCCACCACACCCATAGCCCTGGGGGACCAGGCTCATGAGCCTGTCCACAGCGGCCAGCTCTGCCCCCAGCACCCCTCAGGCCTCAAGACCACTTCCTGGACCTGCTCTCCAATGAGCCCAGGGCCCCGCGGAGCAGGGACGTCAGACGTGGGAGGGGAGTAGCCACGTCCTTACTCAGCCCTGGAGGGCTCTCCCAGCAGGACGGCCCCTGTATCCACAGTGCCCTGCAGGTCAGTCCCAGCAGGATGCCCCTCACGCATGATGACGGGAGATAAGCTCACGTGTCCCCAAGTGCTCTCCTCCCCCAGTGACCACCCCCAAGGTGCCCTCATGGAAAGGACAGCTCCAGGCTCTGGAGCCCCCGGTGGGCCTGGCACAGCAGGGGACCTGGCCACCTCCCTGTGAAGACCTGGCCGTCCTGGGAAATGCCAGGGGACCTCCTGTAGCCACCGGCTCGCCTCGGCCCGCCCTGGCCCTACCTCTGGGAGCTGGCTCCAGGTGATCTGGGCAGGCCGGTAACTCTTGACCACGATGGTGGTGTCCACCTTCCGGGTGCCCCCAGGGCTGGAGGGCTCGTCCAGGAGGTCATCGTCAGACTCGTGGGTGGTGTTCAGACCCCGCTCCCGGATCTCCTGGTAAAACCCGGGGTCTGGAGAGGGGAGCAGAGTTACCCCCGTGCCTGGGGGCTGGGAGCAGGCCAAGCCCTCCCCTGGACCCCCCAGCTCCCCTGAGAGCATCAGGCAGTGGGCACTCAAGACTGGCCTCCCTCTGGCCAGCTGGCTCCCATGCCTAGCAGGGACGGCCCTGGAGGCAGGTGGCAGCCGGGTGTGGAATGTGGCACCTCTGGGCCAGGGGCCAGCTGACAAACCGGAGCTCTTCAGGGTCTGCCGGGCCTGGCCTGGGGGGCAGGCTGGGCCTGGGGTGCTAGGTGCTGTTCTGAGCGCCTGTCTACACCGCATGCCCACATGGCCAGGCTGTTTCCCAGCTCAGGCTGCTGCCATCAACTCGCCCTGAGGCCCGGGCACTGCTGCTGCTCTCCTGGGGACAATCTTTCCCCAGGTGATCACACAGGAGGCCCAGGTCCTTGCTCCCAGGCTATGGCCATCCACAAAGCTTCCAGGGGTTGGGGGGTGGAATTCCTGGGGGCCACTGGGCCTTGGGACCTCTCAGGAGAGGCTGGGCCTGGGGCTCCGAGGCCCCTTTCTTTGCTGGGCCTCACTCTCTCAGCAGAGCAGGCAAAGCACCAGCCATCACCCCCCTCCTTAGCCCTGACACGCACCAGGCGGCCCTCAGACCTCACAGATCCCAGGCAGAGCACAGCGGGCAGAGTCTGTGCCTGGCAGGGCTGGTGCCCTCTGACTTGGTGGGGTGGGGTGCTTGGGTGAGCGTGGGACTATCTGTCCTGTCCTTGGGACTTTGTGGATCTATCAGGTGGCACAGTCACATCAGCCCTGGGACCTCCGTCTCTGGCCTGGTGCCCCCTCTGAGCCATCAAACCAGAGCCACCCCGACCCGCCCAGGAAAGTCCCAGTGAGTCTGGCTCCAGCTGCCTCAGGGCCACTTACCATCCTTGAAGGAGCCCTTGTGTGCTCGTTTCCGACCCAGAGTCCTCTGGCAAGAGAGGGGACACCCCAGTCAGCAGGGAAGGGGAGGGCGGGTCACAGGGACTCTGTTCTGGGGACCCAGAGACCCGGGCGAGACCTGCAAGGCCAAGCAACCAAGCTGAGGCCTGGACCGGCAGATCCAGGAGGACTGCCTGGGGGAAGGGCAGAGCTAGCCCCATGCCAGGGAAAGAGGGCATGGAGAGCCGGGCGCCCGGGGGACGGAGGGGAGCCGAGGGGGGCAGGGGTGGGCATCTAGGGGACAGAGGGGAGCTAAGGTAGGCAGGGGTGAAACCAGGGGGACGGAGGGGAGCCGAGGGGGGCAGGGGTGGGCATCTAGGGGACAGAGGGGAGCTGAGGTGGGCATGGGGAGTCGGGCGCCCGGGGGACGGAGGGGAGCCGAGGGGGGCAGGCTGGGCACCCAGGGGACGGAGGGGAGCTGAGGTGGGCATGGAGAGCCGGGCGCCCGGGGGACGGAGGGGAGCCGAGGGGGGCAGGGTGGGCACCCAGGGGATGGAGGGGAGCTGAGGTGGGCAGGGGTGAAACCAGGGGGACGGAGGGGAGCCGAGGGGGGCAGGGGTGGGCACCCAGGGGATGGAGGGGAGCTGAGGTGGGCATGGGGAGTCGGGCGCCTGAGGGACAGAGGGGAGCCGAGGGGGGCAGGCTGGGCACCCGGGGGACGGAGGGGAGGTGAAGTGGGCAGGGGTGGGCACCCAGGGGACAGAGGGGAGCCGAGGGGGGCAGGCTGGGCACCCAGGGGATGGAGGGGAGCTAAGGTAGGCAGGGGTGAAACCAGGGGGACGGAGGGGAGCCGAGGTGGGCAGGGGTGGGCACCTAGGGGACGGAGGGGAGCTGAGGGGGGCAGGCTGGGCACCCAGGGGACGGAGGGGAGCCGAGGTGGGCAGGGGTGGGCACCCAGGGGACAGAGGGGAGCCGAGGTGGGCAGGGGTGGGCACCCAGGGGACGGAGGGGAGCCGAGGTGGGCACCCAGGGGACAGAGGGAAGCTGAGGTGGGCAGGGGTGGGCACCCAGGGGACAGAGGGGAGTCAAGGTGGGCAGGGGTGGGCGCCTGGGAGGGACGGAGAGGAGCTGAGGGGTGCAGGGGTGGGCACCCAGCAGGTGGGCAGGCTGGGAGCCCGGGGTGACTGTGGGAAGCCGAGGTGGACAGGGGTGGCTGGCAGAGGGCAGAGCAGGAGCAGAGGGTGGGGTGGGACCTGGGCTGTCCCAGGCCTTGGAGAAGAGGACCTGGTGTGGCAGGAAGAGCAGGACTGGAATTGGCCATGATCCCAGGAGCCAAAGGAGGGATGGCAGAGGTGACCAGGGGACAAGGCTCTTAGGGAGTGCCCGCCCAGCTGCCCCTCAGAATCCATGCTTCTGCAGGGACACAGGGTCTCACAGGTGCACGGTTCCAGGGAAGCCAGCTGGTCTCTGGGTCCTCAGAAAGCCCCCTACTGCGGGGCGTGGTGCTCCCGGCCTGCTCCTCCCGCCCGGGCCTCCCCGTCCCTCCTCCTGTCCCCCCAGGCCCTCCTAACTGCTCTAGCCCTCCTGTGCTCCCGCAGCCCCTACCAGCCCTGGGGGTCTCACTGCGGCCCCTCTGTCCTATAAACTGGACAGGGCCAGGGACGGAGCTTGCTGTGTTCGGCTGAGAGCCCCAACAGTGGGGGGTCCTCAGGAAGTGGGTCTGGGGGCGGGCCATGGTGAGCAGATGAAGAGGCCCCTGCATGTGGGGCCTGGGGACGGCGTAGGGACATGTGGGGGACAGAGGGTAAGGGGCAGTGAGTGTGGGGGGCACAGAGTGTGGGCTGGGGGACAGTGTGGGACACATCATGTGGGTCTGGGGACTGTGTGGGGGCACACAGTGTGCCCCAGGAGCACCGACCGTGGCCAGAGCAACCCCTGCAGAGGTCCCGCAGGGTCTGGGGTCTGTCCACCTGGGAGGCACAGCAGGGGTGGCTGTGAGGGAGGACCGTGGCTGGCTCTGGGAGCACGAGGACCTGCCTTGGCCACCACAGGCCCACAGGGGAGGCTGGTGGCGGCCACTGCTCTGAGAGGTGGTCTTGGCTTCTGGGCTGCAGCCGGGAGCAGATGCCCCTGAGCGCACGTAGCCTTCCCACGGACACGGAGCCTGCTCCTCGCGCCCACATGCTGCTCTCTGGGGCACGCCACAGAGGAGGGCTGTCCCCTTCACTGACACACGGGTGCCGAGGCCCAGGAGGCCCAGGAACTTGCTCTACTTGCTTGAGGCCACACCGTGGCAGAGCCCCACCCCAGGACATTCACAAAGGCCTGCCTGCCCCTGAGCCTGGGTCCGCTTCTGGACAAGTCGGAGCAAAGCACCGGCCAGGACAGACCCCTGTTCTGCACAGGGAAGAGCTCTGAGTCAGCCATCTCGAGAACGGAGAAGGCCCCTCCCGCCCCCGCCCCGGGTGAGCAGACCAAGCAGACGGGCAGCGGGCTCGGGAGGCCCTCAGAGCCGGGTCAGGGCCAGGGCAGCTCGGCCAGAGCACGCGTCCTGCTCCGTGGCTGCCTGCAGCCGAGGCCTGGTCCTCTAGCCACGGGGGAATGATGACACAAAGGGCAAGGGATATGGGTCCAGGAGCCCCTCAGGTCCCTCTGTCCCCCGGGGCCACAGTGACCAGAGCAGCCTGGCCACACGACCGCCCAGGGAAGTGTGTGTGCTGGCCCAGGGCCACTGAGGCAGGCAGGGGGTGGGGGAGCAGCAGCAGGGGTCAGGCTGAGGACGTCGGGGCCGCAGGAGGCCTGCGCCAGGGTGGCCGCTGTTACAAAGCCATCAGACAGGTGGCAACTGCCAGGTTCGGAGGGGGTGGGTCCCTCGGGGCCTCTGCTGCCCACCCTGGGTGGGAGGAGGGACGCTACAGCCTGAGACCTGGCAAAACCGCCAGCCTTCGCGGCTCCGCTGCCCGACAGGACGGGACGCTCACGCTGAGGGTCTGACCACAAGTCTCGGCTCGGTGAGCTTGTCCAGAGCCGGCACACAGTAGGCTCTCGGTGACGCAGATGTGGGTGCAGGCGAGGGGGGCTAGAGCGTCAGGCCACCTTCCTGTCTGCGCCTGGAGGCAGGCCCCTACCTTATTTTTGGCCTGGCACCGGGCGGGAGGCTGGCTGGACTCCTCGGCCAGAGCCTGGAGCTTGGGGCTGAGATGGAGGGCGTCCTCTTTGCTGCGGGGGGCCTCCAGGCCCTTCATGGCCGCCCGGTAGGACTGGTTCCGCAGGTTTCGCTTCAGCATCCCCACGGGGCCCACGTCCACGTCCATGTCGTCCACGGAGAAGCTGGGGACCGAGAGGAGCTGGGGGTCCCTCCGTGCGGCCTCCTTGCTAAGCATAGCTGCCCCAAAGCTCTGGTGGCGGGCTGGGGCCTTGGCCCTGCTGGCCACGGCCAGGTTCCTGGGGATCATCTGCTGGGTGCCCTTCTTGAGGGCTGCGGGGCTCTGGGTGCTGAGGACGATGTGTGGGGGCTCCTGGTCCCCCGAGGGCGACGAGGCCTCGGGCTCGAAGGCAGCATCGGTCCTGGACCTCAGGGAGCCGCGGACTATAGGGAGCTGGGACGCGGGGTTCCCGTGGGCGTCCAGCCGCAGCTCGGAGTGGAAGCGGTGTTCCAGCAGTTTCTCCTCCAGAGCGCCGTCCGAGTGCCGCTGGGACATGCTGGGCGGCCACGGGTCCTGGAGTGGAGGGCAGAGAAGGGTCAGCAGGGCCTCCTCCCCAGGCATCTTGGGGGTCAGCCCTCCCACACCTGAGCATCTGCCCGATGCGCCAGAGCCCGGGTGCAGCCCCAGGGGGCAGCATGGGCAGGGTGGGGGCCAGAGGGGGCAGTGACGCAGGTTAGAGCGGAGCAGGGCAGGTCATCGGCAGATCCAGTCCCCAGGACCCCTGGCGGCCTGCACGGAGGCGGGACAGCCTCACACCTGCTCCTGTTCAGGGGCTCATCAGGATGGAGGCTGGGCCAGGCTCCGTGGTGGAGGGAAGGCCTGGAGTCCACCCTGTGTCCTCTGACCGCAGCACAGACCAAGTCCTGAGCTGGTGCGTTATGGGTACACAGGCCCTGGGGACTCCCACAGACCAGGATTAGAACCTGGCTCAGCCCTCGCTGCTGCTTGGGACACCTGGTGGCATGGCCACTGGGCCTCCCGGGGCCACTTCCACATGGTGGACCTAGGACAGCTCATCCTGGGAGCTGTCCCGAGGCTGCGTGGCAGTGGCACGGCCCCACCTGGCTCAGCGCCCCCAGGACCTGCCTGGGACACACACTGCTGCACAGAACCAGCACCGGGCCAGACCTGTGACGGCCGCCTCCCACCCTGCAGCCAGGCTGGCCGTCCACGAGCCCCTGCCACACAGGCCACGGGCTCTGCCATCCCACGTTTCCGATGGCAGAGGGGCGGGTGACCCCAGGCACAGGAGTTGGGCACGAGCCCGAGAGCCGGGGACACAGCCCAGGACTCACACCTCCTGTCCAGGGCAGAAGCCCCAGGAGCCGAGAGTCTGAGGCTGGACGGCACGTCCCTCCCCGGGACGCGCTGGCCTGTCCCTCTTGGCAGCTCACGTCCTCCCAGCCCCTCCATCCCTCTGTCCTCTCTCGTCCCCGACCTGCCTGTCGTCCTCCAGCCCTGGCCCAGCAGCTCCTGCGGCCACAGGCAGCACAGGCTCGATGCCGCCATGGGTGCTGGTCCCTGGCCTGGCCCTCGTCCTTCTCTGGGCACAAAGCAGGGCCAACTTCTACCCACTGGGGAGCAACACAGTCCCAAGACTGGCTTTGGCCAGCGAGGAGGGACGTGGTTAGAAAGACACACACCACTCGGGGGCAAACTCACAGCCCTGGACCCAGGAGCATGGAGCATGTCCAGGTGGAGCCCCAGTGGCCTGAGACCCTGGTGGCCAAGACGTGTGGTGCCGACTGACCCAGGAGCAGGAGGAGCCGGAAGGCCCATGTGGACGCTGTGTGAGGCTCGCCTGAGGGCCAGTGCACAGGCAGCCAGGTGGGCCCTCGTGCCCGGGCAGGTCGGGCCAGGCCAGGCTGCCTCGGGCCACTGACCATGCACTCAGAGGGCCTGCTCTCCACCCGTTCCCCCTGCACAGGGCCCACCCTGCAGAGGCCTGGAAACCCCACGTCCTCAGGGCCCAGACACTGCCTCTCCTCAGCTCCGAAGCCTGCACATGGGCACCGCAGGGCTGCTCCCACCTGCGGGCACCAAGGTGGACGGGGCTTTCAACAGGCTGCATGGAGCGTGGACGTGCCAGCTCCCCACACGACACCAACAGTAGGAGGCCCCCGTCTGGGAGGCCTGAGGATCCAAGGCCATGTGGAGACGTCACGGCTCTAACCAGGTCCCTTTAATTAAAAACAAAACAAACCAAGAAGCCTCCACCCAGAGGACCCCCTGTCCAGAGCCTCGAGTGTGAGAATTAATGCCCAGAGTCACTGAGGGCAGCCGTCCCCTGCCATCTGCCCATGCCTCTGGAGAGGGGTCTGCCCTGGGAGGCCAGCAGCACCTCCTTCCCGGGGGAGGTCACAGCCAGAGGTGCAGACGGTGAGCTCCCGGGAAGACGGCGCGGCCCAGAGCCACATCCCACACCGCCGTCCGCTGAGGCCAGGCTGTTCAGCCTCTGCGGGGACCCCTCCCTGATGGGCGGGCGGCAGGGCAGAGCTGGCCACAGGCTGACGCAACTGCAGGACGCCAGGAAGCTGGCTGTCCCCACAGCCCCAGAAGCCACCACCCCTCCCAGGACACAAATTCTCTACTTCAACCACCCAGGAAGCCAGTGCTGGGAGCTCCGGCTGCGAGGGGAGGGGTGGCCCTGGGAGCCCTGGCTGCCCGGGAGGGGGAGGGCACATTCCTCAGTGCATTCCCGGCCTCCCTGCAGCCTGGCCTCCCCCAGAGCTGGTGACTTCCCTGATGCATGATGAGGGGCAGACCTGGGCAGGGCTGTCCCAGGATCACACGCCCATGTGAACCTGCCTGGACTCGTTTATTCTGGACTTTCATCAGTGCCCCAGGGTATGCGGCCTAACGCCCTGTGTGGTCCTTGACCATAAACAGGACGGGCCTTCCTCATGGCCACAGGGGGCAGGAGGCACCAAAGAGTCTTCACTGGGCCCGTCTCCCACCACACAGATGTCTGTCAGCTTTCTGAGCAGTGCCCAGATCTGGCAGGCGGGTGGCCTCTAGCAGGTGGCACCATCCCGGAGAGTGGCAGCCTCTCCCAAGAGAGGGTAAAGTCCACTCCAGGTCCAGAAGCTGCCCCAGGGAGCCTGTCAGGTGAGCAAGGCGCCACACCCACAGGCCCCGGGCGCTGCCTGCCTGGGACCCAGGGTAAAGCACAGCAGTGCCCCCAGGGGATGGCCACCTGTCCCTGCCCGCAGGGGTCCCCGGGAGTGGTGGCTGCCACGGCACTGCTGCGGCTTCTGTGCTTAGTCTCAGCTACACGGAAGAGCGACACGCACCTGTCTCCAAACCAGATCGCACCGGGTGCCTTCTGAGCCTGCCCGGTGTCCCCCTGCCGCCCATCTCCAGAGGCCACCACTGTGGGCCCCTCAGCTGGTCCCCAGCCCCAGCCCTGCCCAGATGTGGACTTGGCCTGCTCAGCCGCACAGCGCCGAGCCCCAGCCTGCCTGGTCAATGACCCCTCTCCTGTCCCTGTCCCTGCTCCTCTTGGTGAGTGCCAGGGTCACTGCCGGTGCTTCCCGACAGCACAGTCCCTACGGCAGCAGCCCCTCGCGGCTGGGTACCCTGCAGGCCTCCAGGTGACCCCGGCCTCCCCTGACCTCTCCCCAGGAGGGGACACTTGGCCCAGGCCTCCTCTCTGGCTGTGCCAAAGCACATCCTGGCCCTGTCCCAGGAGGCAGCTTAGGCAGCAGATTTCTGGTGGCCTGAAGACGTGCAGGTCCTGCTTCTGCCTTCCCCTGGCTGGAGCTGGATGAGGCCAGAGACTCCCGTCGGAGGTTATTTTCTTCCAGAATCATGGCGCTCCCTTCCCTTGTCTTTGCTGCTGGTGGAGCATCCCAACCCCCTTCTAATTTCTCTTGTTGAACTGTGCTTCTCTCCACCCCAGCCCTGTGAAGGGTTTGGGACCCCCCATTCATTCACTGAGTTAGGTGCCTGGTGGAACTTCCGGTCGGCGTCCCCTGTTTGGGGCTGCATGTGATTTCTCATATTATTTCTCGGTCATTTCTTCCACTCTGCTCTCTCTCTCAGGGCCCCAGGAAGACCAGCACACACCCGGGAGCCGCCGAGCAGCTCCCAGCCCCAGCCTGCTCTACTCCGCCTGCCCCTGGCCTCTGGTGCTGGGCCTCTGCCGGGACCCCTCCCTAAAGGTGAGCAGGCAGGGCTGGCCACATGTGATTAACAGTACTGAAACCTCTGAAATGTTCTCCCTGTTTCTTGTCTCTCTTTTACTTTTTTCATCTCTTTGTTCTCCTTTTGGGAAAATCCCTCTATTTAATCGTCCATATTGTTTCCATGTCCTCCAGAGATCTCTCTTCTGCCTTCTCGTTACTCTTTATTCATAGCACCCTGTTCTTGTTTTATGAATATAATGTCTTCTATTTACGTAGAGGACAGGATCACTTTTTCTTTTGAACAGATTTTCTTCTGTTAGCTGGCGGCTAGAGCTCGGTTCCTTACATATGCTCTCCTCCTGTGTCTCAGATACTCATGCACGAGGCGGCTAGAGCTCGGTTCCTTACATACGCTCTCCTCCTGTGTCTCAGATACTCATGCACGAGGCTGTCCTCAAACACCTGCGGCAGCTTCTGCTTCCTTTTAGGGAAGAGGCTGGTGGGAGGTAATGTGCTCAGTGCACACACCTGAGAGCCCATGTTCTGCAGTACTTTCTGGCACCCGGTCCTATCCCCACGTCTGCGTCCCGCGGACTCCTTCGGGATGTCCAACTCAGGAGCCAAGAGCTCAGACCCTCCTTCCAGCTGCCTTCCAAGCAGAAGCTGGCCACACAGTCTGCAAGACTTATTTCCCAGAGAGGCCATATGCTGTGCAGAGGCCACCTGGGGGTCAGAGGCAGATCTGCTCCCCAGCAAGGCAGCCTGGACTCTGAGCGGGGAGCCTTGTGAAGCCCTCACAAAGACACACCGCACCAGAGCTTCAGGTGGTCTGGCTGCTGTCCCCGATGGCCGACAAGTCTGTGAGTCCTTGCGGGGTGGGAACAACCTCCCGTTCAAGCCGGCCCCCAAAGTGGGGCTCACATCCTGAATTGATGGGTGAACATGGGACACCCTGTCCTTCTACCCCAGCCTCTGAGTCCAGCTGCCCTCACCCTATCCGGCGGGGCTTGGCCTCTCTCCATGTCATCCTGGTCAGCCCACAATGATGCCCTTGTGCTTGGTAATTCTGCCCAGGCCAGCTTGGGACTTGGAGTCCCACAGGATTGAGGGACAGGCGTTGGCTTGGTAAACCACAGCACACACCGGCGGGTTCCGCTGGCTCGGCAGCTCTCAGCGGGAAGCAGCTCTGCCCACCAGGAGAGACCTGGCAGTGCCTGGAGACGCTGTGCAGGTAGTCACCAGTCTGGGACCTGCGGGCTGAGGCCAGGGATGCTGCTGGCACCTGCTGTACCGGGGGCAGCCCCACACCCTTAGCTGGCACAGTGCTGAGGTGGAGAGGGCCCTCATGGCCGCGCAGAGGGTCACCTTCACGTGGGAGAGCCCAGCTCTGCACAGAGCCGGACTCAGCCGGTGGCCACCCAGCTGTGGCTCTGTGGCTCCCATCTTTAACTCCACCCCCATAAACCCAGGCCCCGGCTTGCATGGTCCCCGAGGGAACCCCAAAGGTGCAGGATGGACCAGAGCCCTGACCCTGACTGCTATCTGGACAGGTGACAGGTCACCTGCTGCCCCAGTCCCCAGCTGTAAAACAGCGAGCCCGACGGTGCTCCAGTGGCCCTCTCGCCCACTGAGAGGTGGGTGTCCCCCTCCCTGGCAGGTGAGGAGCCAGCGCAGCGGGAACCTGAGCTCCCGGGTCAGGCCTCCTGTCAGCGAGAGCCAGGCCAGGAGCCAGGCCCCAGGCTGACCTAGATGGTGTCTCTCGCCTGGAACCTGGTGAGCAGGGATTCTGGATCCGTCCTCCATGCTGCAGAGGGACGGTCACCTGAGCAAGGGAGGGCCAGGCTGAGCAGACAGAAAGAAACCGAAACCAAAACCCCCCGACTGGGTGGCCGCTCCACCAAACATGAAGGCAGGCTGCGGTCCCAGGGGTAGCAGGCCCTGCCGGCAGCGGGGACCCCAACAGGCTGCTTCCCGTGGGTGCCTGGTTTCACCACAAGGGCGGAGAGGGACTGCCCTGGGGACGCCCTGGCAGCAAAGGTCTCCCCAGATAGGCCCAGAGGGCGAGGGGCAGGTAGGCGTCCCGGCCACTCTCACCCGGTTCTCCGGGTGGCACCTCGTTCCTCCCAGGAAGCCCCCAAGACCCTGGCGTCCCGCAGAACTGGTGCGCCTGCTTTCAGCGCTCAGCACCTTCTCCAGGCTGTGGGATCACCGGAGCTGGTGCATGTGTCCCCAGAGCAGGACCTCTGCAGCTGCTGCCCTCGAAGGGGACTTGCCTATCACCCCATGTCACAGAGGAGGGAACTGAGGCTCAGAGGCTTATGTAACTTGCCTTAGTTCCCACCCAGCCAGGACCCTAACCCCGAGGACACAGGCTGGGCACCACACCAGAGGCGTCAGGGCAGAGACGGGTGCTGCCTGGGACCCTCCGGCTTGTCCCAGCAGGTCCTGCTGCAGGGACCACTCAGGGCCTGGCCTGTCTTGTCCTCAAGGCATCCTAACCTCCACTTTGGGTAGCGCCTGGATTGTTTACAAGGTCACAAGGAAGAGACCTGCCTAGGCTCCAGGTGGGACTGCGCAGCCACCAGCTGAATCCAGTTCCCGCTGTCAGGAGCCACGCAGAGGCCAGCGCTCACTCAACCTCACAAGGGACCTCTGTGCCCATTTCACAGACAGGAAAGGAGGCAGGGCCGCTAAGACCGGGCCCGCGGTTCCCATAGTTCGGGAGGCAACCCTCCCCACCGTCCCGGGGAAGCAGAGCTAACCGTCGGGGGCCGCCGAGGTGGGTTCTCCGCTCTGAACTCGGGCGACAGCAGGGCTCCTGGAGGGTCCCCTGCGGCTCCCTGGCGCCGGCGATTCCTTCCGCCCGGGCAGCGGCGCGGCGGGGCGCGGCGGGGCCGCAGGGCGCTGCGCGGGGTCGTCGCGGGCCGGGCGCGCGGAGGGCGCAGGGTCGCGGGCGGCCCGGGCGCGGCCTCCGACTCACCTGCCGGCGGGCTCACCTGCGCCGCGGGGCGGAGGCCGGCGGGCGGCGGGCGGCGGGGCGCGCAGGCGGCGGGCGGAGGGGCGGCTCCTCCCGGCGACCCTCCCACTTCCTGTGCGGCCCGGCGGGGCGGGCTCGGCGGGCGGGGCGCCCGGGCACCTGCCGCGCGCCGGCCGCGTCGCCGTCCCTCCTGGGCCGCCCACGTGACGCGCTGCGCCCCCGCCCCGCGCTCCGCTGGGTCGCAGGCTTCCTTCCGCGTCGCTCTCGCGGCCGCCTCCTCCAGGAAGCCTCCCGGGAGGGAGAACGGGCCGCGGGAACAGTTGGCCGCAGGAAGGGCGCGCCTGGCTGTCAGCGGGGCCCTCTGGCCACCTTGGTGGTGTGGTCGCACTTCCGAGTCCCCGCGTGCAGCACGCGGCCTTCCCTGGCCCCGGGTCCCGCTGTCCAGGAGCAGACTGTAGCACCGGGTGTCCAGGCTGCCCCCGGGGCAGGTGGACTGCATACTCTCCTGGGAAGGGCCGCCGAGAGCCCTGGAGGTGGGGTGGGGAAGGTGTGTTGAGGTCACAGCAGGAGCAAAGCCCTCAGGTGGAGGAAACCGGGCCAGGTAAGAGGCTGGGGGCAGGTGGGGTCAGACTGGACCAAGGACAGGGGCTAGGCTCACCCTGGGGCTGCAGGAGTCTCGCAGCTCTTGGGGCCGGTCTGCAGCAGGGCCAGCTGGGGGGACCGGTCTGCAGCAGGGCCAGCTTGGGGGCGGGGCCTGAGATGTAGCCTGGTCATCCTGCCTCTGCTGGCACCATCCAAGTCAGATTGTTACCTTGTCCCCTGTTGTCACTTTTTTAGTCACTCTGGATATGACGCTGAATCCAGATTCTTTGTCATCTCCAAGACACTTCAGTCTGCCCAAATCTCCCTCAAAATACGGCCATCAGAGCAGACCCAGTGCACACCAGGTAGAGGGAGAACACTCCCCTCTTTTGAAGACTATACCTCTGTTAATGCAGCCTCTTCCTGCTGTGGCTCTTACCTGTGCCTGCCCACAGCAGAGCCCAGGACCCTGTTCCCCAAGAGCTGCCCCGAAGCTGGAATTCCCTGGGTGTCAGTAGTTCTCCTGTATGTGGTTGTCCCCTGAGCAGGACAAAGGCTGGCACCAGCCCCGCTGGAGGGACAGGAGGGCCAAGAGCTCACCACCTGGGTGGCCCTTCACCTCCAGGCAGCTCCTGGGAAAGGCTGGTGGCTGCTGCCCCCAAGTGGTCCTCTTGGGCACTGCACCCACAAGGCCCAGCCTCCAGGAGGGAATGGGGTTGGGTGGTCT